>NC_072380.2:28635714-28965000 GCF_028885625.2 Pongo pygmaeus
CGTTTGTTTCCCTCTCTATTACTTTGTTAGTTGTGCATTCTTTTATTGTTTACCCTAAAAATTATGATATGTACTTTTGACTTATAATATTCTAATAGAAATAATTACTTCAACCGTTCCCCCATTAATGCCCTTCTGACCGTCCACCTTTTCCACTTTACTATAATGCATGTTAATTTTACGTGTATTTTAAGATGATATTATTTTTGTTGGCACAGAGTATTCATTTATATTTTCCCACAGTCATCCCTTTTGTTGCTATTCATTTTTAATTTTCATCTTAGATCATTTCCCTTCTGTCTAAAGAACTTTCAAGCATTTCTTTTAGTGCAGTTTGCTGATGGCTAATTTTTCTGTTTTTGTCTGTCTAAAAGTGTATTTGCCTTCATTTGTAAATAATATTTTTACTGGCTAGAGATTATAAGTTTGCAGTTATTTTCACTCAGCTTTTTAAATAAGCCATTCCATTGTTATCTGGTTTTCTGAAGTCAACTCTGAAACTTACTGTCGCTTCCTTGAAGGTAATATGTCTTTTTTCCACTGACTGCTCTTAACATATTTTTCTTTGGTTTTCAACCGTTTAAATAAGATACGCCTAGCTGAGGTTTTCTTGTATTTATCCTTCTTGCGGTTTGCAGAACTTCTCAAATCTGTAAGTAGTTGTCTTTAATCAGTTTTGGAAAATCCTTAGCCATCATCCTTGTGTATATTGCCTCTGCCCCATTCTTACTGATCTGTCCTTTTGAGATTGCATTTACATGTGTTAGATCTTTTTTGTGTGTTTTACATGTTTCTTACCCTCTTTTCCATATGTTTTGGTCTGTGACCTTCTTTCTGTTTGAATATTTTCTATTGCCTTGTTTTCTGTTTTGCCAGTCCTATTTTCTGATATCTCTAATAAGTTCTTAATTTCAGTAATTATATATTTCAATTATAGAATTTTAATTTGATTCTTGTAATAAATTCTAATTTTCTGATGAATTGTTAATCTTTTATTGAAGATATTAGTCATAGTTATATACAGTCTTGTCTGTTTAATAGCTGGATCACCACATTTTTTTATTTTTTATTTTTTGGTTTTCAGTTTTATCACCCTGTCTCTTGGGATGCCCAGTAATTTTTTACTAAGTGCTAGACATTATAAAATATTAGTGAGGTTCCAGATACGTTATGTTGCTATATAAAAGATTAATCCTCTTACCTGCTTAGCACATAAATGCAATTAGCACTTTATTTTTATTTATTTATTTATTTTAGAGACAGGGTCTCACTCTGTCTCCCAGGCTGAATGTAGTGATGTGATCATAGCTCACTGCAGCTTTGATCATAGCTTACTACAGCCTCGAACTCCTGGGCTCAAGTGATCCTCCTGCCTGTGCCTCCCAAGTAGCTGGGACTACAGGCATATGCCACCATGCCTGGCTTTTTTTTTTTTTTTTTTTTTTAACTAGAGATAGTCTTGCTGTTTTGCCCAGGCTGGTCTCAAATTCCTGAGCTCAGGTGATCCTCCTGCCTTGGCCTCTCAAAGTGCTGAGATTACAGCCGTGAGCCATTGCGTCTAGCCAGCAGATCACTTTAATTCAGTCAGTAACTGAGCTGAGTAGAGGCTGCATTGCAATGTTGGTAGGTCTCTCCCTCTGATTTGTCTCTGCTACTAGGGTGTAGTCATTCAGGACTTCTCAGCAGGAAGTCTGGTATGTTGAGATGCTGTGCAGAGGTTGAACTGTAATTCATGTCTCTTTAGACTGATAAGACTGCCAAAATCTCTACTCTGTTCTCTTTCTGCTTAGCTTCTTAGCTTCCTTCCCTGTGTAGCTTTAGAATTTTCAGATACACACAGGGAAAACTGGCTCTGTGTTAGGCTCAGTCCTTCCCACTTCTTCTCATGTAGATCTTGTTTCTTTAGTTTCCCATTTTGTCTCTATAGCCTCACAAGACCACCTACAGCTCTGCTGGTTTCTCAGTTTCTCCAGCACAGCCTAGGCAAAGCTTGATTCCTAGCCTCTTGTCTTACGCCCAGTTCAACAAATACCACCTTTGAAAAGTGGCTGTACGTATCAGGCTACCTGTTTGTGCTTTCCTGCTCTTTGAATTCTTATTCCCTTTAAAGTTCTTTAGCAGTTCTCCAGTGGCTTTAAATAGATAACTTAAAACTTTTTTTTTCTTTTTAAGTCATTCTTGATGGAAACATTGGTCTAATACAGAGTACTCTTTCTTAGAAGTGAAAGTCATAGATAGTTTATTGTTATATGTCAGTTATTATATTCATTTTATAGTTCTTTGACGTCAGTTTCTTTAAGTGACTCTTGATTTTCTAATTGTATTATGTATAGGAGGCTCTGGAAAATAATATACATCAGTGCAGAAACAAATTGATTCATCCACATTTGAAAGGCCTGGTGGTAAGAATATCTCTAACCACTTCAAAATCAGCAGTGACTCAAACTATTATATAAATAAATGCAAAAAATATTCCATAGTCAAAAGCCCAGATGCACATCCTTGGGATATTTTATCTGTTCCTGTGGTTGAAATGATTATTTTATTTTGGTTTTATGTTTGGGGCTGCTATTTTTTTTCCTTAATATTAGCTTACAGCATTAGCTTTGTTTACATCATGTGATTTCACAGTATAAAAAATTCTGTTTAAAATGTGAAAAAGGCATGGTGGCTCATGCCTGTAATCCCAGCACTTTGGAAGGCTGAGGTGGACAGATCGCTTGAGCCCAAGAGTTTGAGACCAGCCTGGGCAACATGGCGAGACCCTGTCTTTACAAAAAATACAAAAATTAACCCTGTGTGGTGGTGCGTGCCTGTAGTCCCAGCTACTCAGGAGGCTGAGGTGGGAGGATTGCTTGAGCCTAGGAGGCAGAGGTTGCAGTGAGCCGAGATCCTGTCGCTGTACTCTGGCCTGGGTGACAGAGCAAGACCCTGTCTTTAAAAAAAAAAAACAAGAAAATTTGAGCCCAAAGTGAGAGACCTTGCCCCGCCCTCAATGCCTAAATTACTACTATATTACTATTTACCTTCCTCTCCTTCTCCCAGTTTTTCTCCTATTACTTGTTGTCCTCCCTCCTGTTGACAATTGTTAATTGAAGAAGATTTAGAAATTGAAATACTTAAAGGAGGCCAGGTGTGGTGGCTCACACCTGTAATCCCAGCACTTTGGGAGGCTGAGGCAGGCGGATCACTTGAGGTCGGGAGTTTGAGAGCAGCCTGGCCAACATGGGGAAACCCATCTCTACTGAAAACACAAATATTATCTGGGCATGGTGGTGCATGCCTATAATTGCAGCTACTCGGGAGGCTGAGGCAGGAGAATTGCTTGAACTTGGGAGGCGGAGGTTGCAGTGAGCCGAGATCATACCACTGCACTCCAGCCTGGGCGACAGAGTGAGACTCCATCTCAAAAAAAAAAAAAAAAAAAAGGAAGAAAGAAAGAAATACTTAAAGGAAGAAAACGAAAATTTTCTTGTAATCCCATCACCAATCTAGTCACACTTTTGAACATTTGGTGCATGTCTTTTGTGGATTTATTCTTTGTAAAATGGATGTTGTCAGTGGTTCTCAACCCTGCTTCTTCATCAATATCACCTGTAATACCTAAAATATACTTATAGATTCTGGGATACACCTCACATTTAGCTAGATTAGGATCTTCAAGGGTAGGGCTAGGACAGTTTCGTTTAAAAAAACAAAAACTCCCCTTCAGAAAATTTTAATAACCCTCAGAATTTTCTTATAATGAAAAAGAGAATGTTGCAGTATTATAGAAAGCTTTAACTTTTATACAGCTCTTTAACTAATTATTCAATTTTAACTTTTCCCTAGCCATTCCATCCTATGGTGAATCTGGATTGTTCTCGGGATTTCCGGCCTTTTCTTTGTGCACTCTATGCTCCTATTTGTATGGAATATGGACGTGTCACACTTCCCTGTCGTAGGCTGTGTCAGCGGGCTTACAGTGAGTGTTCGAAGCTCATGGAGATGTTTGGTGTTCCTTGGCCTGAAGATATGGAATGCAGTAGGTGCGAAAATCGTAGATTTTCATGGATCATTTCTTATGTTGCAATATGTTTAAAATTACTTGTCGTCTTTTCCATCTGTTTTAAAAAACTTTTTTTGAAGTGTACATATTAGTCATTAATTTTGAACAGTTTTATGGCTTCACAATTGTTTATTTGCTTAGAAATTTGGAAGCACTAAATGAAAAAGAAAACATTTCTGTGAAGAAGTTTTTGAAAGACTTAAGAATTACATAATCAAGACAGTTGATTTTTTCCCCCTTTAAAACATTTTTTTCTGATTATGAAAATAGTGCTATTTGTGAAAAATTATACGGAGAAGAAAACCATTTATTACCTCATCATTGCGGGGGCTTAAATACCTTTATGATTTAAATATAGATTTGTAGGATAGTTCTGTCAGCTCTTTTTTTCTGTCAAGTATTAACATACCAAATCCAGAAAATGTCAAATACTTTTCAAATTACATGCAGTATATCGACTATAAGCATGTCTTAAAGTTTTGAGATTTATTAGACATTCTTAAAGTTTCATTTGAGTGAGCATTATTATTAATAATGTACCATATTTATTATGTAATAATGTTTTACCTATTTGTATTCTGAAATATTTCAAGGATAAAGAATAAGGTGAATAGTTGTGTATCTATTATTATCTAGATTTGCCCAATCTTAACAGTTTGTAATATTGGCTTCAGATTTTTTTTAAGAAATAAAACAATACAGGTAGAATTGAAGGTTTTTCCTTGTTATCCATCTTGAGCTTATTATCTTCTTTCCCTGCCAGGAGTGAGATAATCTTTATGTTGAATTTGTTTTAAAATCATTCCCACGTTTGCTTATATACTCGTACTACATATATGCATATCCATAAACAATACAGTTTTTTTGTATGTATCTATCTATGTTTGTACCTGTAACCTGTAGGTCTGGTACATTCCTTTTAATTGCCGTATAGTGGCCAATTGTGTTAATATCCTGCAGTTATTTAGCCTTCTACTGATGGTCATTCAAGTTGTTTCCAGGTTTTTGTTATTATAAGCAACATTCTTTTCTCCTTCATATTTAAAAATAATTTTGTTTGTTACCTGGCAATAGCTCTTGGAGGCGAGTAAAGCAGATGTTGTTACTCTTACTTGACAGATGGAGAAACTTAAGAAATAATAAATCCTGTACAGTAAGTCCTAACTTAACGTTGTTGATAGGTTCTCAGAATATGTGACTTTAAGCACAGTGACATTTAATGAAACCAATTTGTTTTCTTTTCTCTTCTCTCTCTTTTTTTTTTTTTTTTTGAGGTGGAATCTCACTCTGTCCCCCAGGCTGGAGTGCAGTGGCATGATCTTGGCTCACTGCAGCCTTCACCTCCCGGGTTCAAGCAATTCTCCTGCCTTAGCCTCATGGATACCAATTTGTTTTCTTACAAACATTATAACAAAATAACATTGAAAAAAAAACAGTGTTATTTAAGGACCTGCTGTATGGTTTCTTGCTTGAAGTCACAGTTTACAAGAACCGATCTACAATTTTAAATGAGGACTACTGTATTTGTTTCTTGTAGTCAATTTATTGATGTTCTGCTTTCTCATATTTGTCTATTTCTCACCTATTTTACCTGCCCTTTTGTTTAGCCCCATCTAACCATTCATGTCTTCTGTCTCCAGACACCTGGAAGTGTTTCTAGTCTCTCTTTTAGAAGTCTATAAATTGGTGTAAAACAATTATGAATTGCCTGGACAGGAACTCTTGTTTTATGCTTCTTGTATTTAATGCCTATTGTTTAGGTGTCTTTTTATTTTAATAGCTTATATATAAGCATATTTATTTTTTTAATTTGTTTTGATAGGATTAAACCTATTTTATGTCCTCATTATACCCTAGGATTGCCTAAATTTGAAATCTTAAATTCTGAAAAAGGAAACTTTCTTTTCTTTTTTTTTGAGACAGAGTCTCGTTCTGTCACTCAGGCTGGAGTGCAGTGGCGTGACTCGGCTCACTGCAACCTCCACCTCCTGGGTTCAAGCAATTCTCCTACCTCAGTCTCCTGAGTAGCTGGGTTTACAGGTGCCCACCACCACATCCAGCTAATTTTTGCATTTTTGGTAGAGACGGGGTTTCACCACTTTGGCCAGGCTGGTCTCGAACGCCTGACTTTAAGTGGTCCGCCCGCCTCAGCCTCCCAAAGTGCTGGGATTACAGGCGTGAGCCACCGCGCCCAGCCTCAAAGGGAACTTTCATAGCAACCTTTTTATCCTTTCATAGCTCTCATACTTTTGTGCCTACTATACTGGTTGCCTTGGTTCATTTGTGCTGCTACAACAAAATACCACAGACTGGGTAAATTATAAATAATAGAAATTTATTTGTCACGGTTTGGAGGCTGGAGAGTCTAAGATCAAGGCACAGGCAGGTTGTGTTTCTAGTGAGGGCTGCTTTCTGCTTCCAACATGGCACCTTGTTGCTGCATGCTCCAGTGGGTAGGAATACGGTATCCCCATGTGGCAGGATAGCAAGAGGGGTAAGCTCACTCTGCAGCCTCTTTTATAGGGACATTAATCCTTTAATTGTCCCAAAGACCTCACTTCGTTTTTCCCTTTTGGAGATAGGATCTCACTGTATTGCCCAGGCTGGAGTGCAGGGGCACAGTCATAGCTCACTACAGCCTCAAACTCCTGGGCTCAATCAGTCCTCCTGCCTCAGCCTCCCAAGTAGCTGGAATTACATGGGCGTGTCATCATGTCCAGCTAATTAAAAAAAAAAAAAATTTGTAGAGATGGGCTCTTGCTTTGTTGCCCAGGGAGGTCACAAACTCCTGGCCTTAAGCACTCCTCCCGCCTTGGCCTCCTAAAGTGCTGGGATTACAAACTAAGCCACTGCACTTGGCCAGGCTCTGCCTCTGAATACCACTGCAGTGGGGATTGTTTCATGAATATTCATGTCCCCCAAAGTTCATGTATTGGAAACTTAATTCTCAGTGCAGCAGTGTTGAGAGGTGAGACCTTTAAGAGATCATGAGGACTCTGCCCTCATGAATAGATTAATGCCATTATCTCAGGGGGGCATTAGTTATTGCGGGAGTGGGTTCCTGATAAAAGGATGAGTTTGGCCCCTTTTCCTCCCTGGCCCCGCATGCTCTCTCTCCCTTTTGCCATGGGTTGATGCACCAAGGAGGCACCTCCTTCCCAGATGCAGGCCCTCTTGACTTGGACTTCCCAGCCTCTAGAGCTGTAAGAAATAAATCCCTGGTTTTTATAAATTACCCAGTCTCAAGTATTCTGTCATAGCAGCACAAAATGGGCTAAGACAGCACCTATTCTAAAAATTCATGGACACCCCCAGAATTTTTATCTTTTTATCCTAAATAGACCCTTCCTGATCTCATTTGTTTCTTTATTTAGCTTAAATGTTGTTGTCTATCACTTGAAATAACGTGTCTGATAGCAGTTTCATCTCATCCCTCTTACTGTACTTATTTAGACCTCCAAGTAGACTGATTAATTTCTTACAAATTGATTATGCTATATATTTAATGATTCTGAAATTACAGCAGTTGTATTTTCTATTTGTAACCACTTGTCTTGGTCAGAAAAATTTCTGTTCATTTTCCTCAGCACTTGTGCCAAATCTGTATCACTTACTTTAAACTTGTATCTCACCTTTATTTCCTTCAAGCTCAGCCTGTCCTTTCCTGAAAATGATTCAGTCCATCATGTAAGAGAACTATTGTGATCTGTTATTTCTCAGACTGTTCCTTCTCAATTTCCTTCTTGGATCCTCCTTTTTTCTGCCCCTTGAATAATGGTGCTTCCCAGAGTTCAGTTCCTGTTCTCCACAGCCCTCCCTGGATAATCTCATCTCACCTATTTTCACTCTTATTTATATGCCGATGACTCCTAAACCTGAGTCTGTAGCCTCTCTCTGCAAAGCTCAAAACCTGCATATATCTAGCAGCTGTTGAAAATCCTAACCTATATCCAGTAGCCATTGGAAATCCTGGCCTCAGTTTGTCTCCACGACCTCAATTTTGGCATATGTAAAATTGATTTTACTTCTTGGCTCACTTTTTTATTCCCTGGAAGTATCTTCTGTTCCTACTTCATTGATCTTAACTCCCACATTCAAGTTATGCATTCTGTTGCTTTCAGCTAACTAATTTTGTATCTGTCTCATTCTCACTGCCTTATTTGACTTTCATTTTGGCACATCTGGTATCCCTGCCTCCATTTTTGCCCCGCTCAAGTCTGTCTTTTACACTGCTCCTGGTTACCTTTCTGATTACTTGGGTTAGGCTTATATGAATATATTCACTCAACATTCATTAGTTCAACACACGTCAGTTGAATGTCTTTGGTGTGCTAGGCACTATTCTAGATGCCGAAGATGAGCAGTGAGCAAAACAGAGATCCTGTTCTTATGGAGTGAAAATTCTAATGGTGGTAGTAAATAAATAGAGACAATGTCAGATGAAAATGAATGCTAATAAGAACAAATGTGGTAGGTGATAGGGATACAATATAGGAGAGCAGAGGGATTCTATTTTCTATAGAGTCTTTGGAGAAGGCCTTTTTGATAAGGAGGCTTTGCACCAGGGACTTGAATGAAGTGAGAAGACAAATGATGATATCTGGGGGCACAGCGGGCTAGGCAGAGGAAACAGAGCAGCAAGTACAGAGACTCTGAAGTGGAACCACGCTTCCTAAACTCACGGAATAACAGGAGACCAAAGTGGTTGGAGCCAAGCGAGTGAGGGAGAATGGAAGGAAATAAGATCAGAAAAGTACTGGGGCTGAGGGTCTTTGTAGCTCTGGTAAGGAATTTGGATTTGACTCTCAGATGAGAAGCCATTCGAGGGTTTGAAGCAGAAGAGGCATGATCACGAACACAGGAGCAGCATATCTTTAAAGGAGTACTTTGGCTGCTGTGTGGAAATGGAGATCAATTGGAGGCCCCTCTAGAAGTCCAGGGAAGAAATATTTATGGCTCAGACTGGGCACCAGCAGGGGAGGAAATGAGAAGAGGTCGGTTTCTTGATATATTACAAAGTAGAATCACAGGAAATGCTGGTAGATTGTGATGTGTATATGAAAGATAAGGGACATCAAGGATAACCCCAAGGTTTTTGGCCTGAGCAGCTAGAAGTATAGAATAACCATTTATGGAGATGGGGAAACCTGAGGAGTGGAAGTCAAGAATTTGCTTTCAGAAGGGTTGAAGATTGAGGTGCCTATTAGATATCTAAGTGTATATGTTGAGTTGGCAGTTAGATATACAAATATATCCATAGATATATTAGTATTGGGTAACATAGGAAAATTGTAGTGTTTGCATGGTTTTAAATTTTATGTTAATGTTTATACACACACACACACACACACACACACACTCACACACACATTTCTGCAATGTGCTTACCTCTCCAGTCTCATCTCCTGCCACAAGTCATGCATACTTTATATTCCAGCAATAACAAACACACCCTGTTCAAACATCTATGCCTATGCTTATATTTGCTTACTAGAATGCTGATTGGCTTACTGCTAATACTGATTTAAAATCCTGTATTGGGGGACTGTGAAGTCTTTCATAATTCCTTCCCCTTATGTAACTAATCTCTCTTTATCATTAACATTTTTGTGCCTTATATAGATTTTAATTGCTAGCAGAGTGTCACACTACTGTATTTTGTGTATGTTGTGTTTATAAGTATGTGTCTCCTTCTGGATTCAAGGATAGAGATCTGTATTTTTATATTTTTAACTCCTAGCATATTGCAGGGTTCCAGTAAATACTTGAATGCAATACATTCTGTCATTTGGCTTTATAATTCTCTGTGAAGAAAATGGTTTGTATTAGAAAATTTGAAAGATTTGAAGATATTAATCAGCTACAGCATAAAGTTATGTATGTGTTTGGCAAACTTAATGATAGTTTCTTAGAAACTATTTGATGCATATAAAACAGTAAACAGCTAGTTACTGGGAGTCTAAAGTCTTAGAAACAGATATTGGCAAAAAAAATTAACAATGAAGGGAATTCATGACAACGGTCTCCTTAGTTGCATAAATGTCTGCAACACAACCTTGTTTTCTTTGTCTTGAGGCTATCATACTTTTTCAAGACATACAACTAGTATTTTTTGCTCAACTGTCGAAAATCTAGTTGTATGGACCACAAACAAGATATCACCATTTACTTTATTTCTACATATTACATTTGCTTTCCAGGAATAAATAAGGTTGTGAGTGCCAGATTTGGAAATCCAAATTGTTAGATCATGATAGATTTCCCCATAAGTAAAAATAGTTCTCATCTTGTTTTGTTTTTTAGGTTCCCAGATTGTGATGAGCCGTATCCTCGACTTGTGGATCTGAATTTAGCTGGAGAACCAACTGAAGGAGCCCCAGTGGCAGTGCAGAGAGACTATGGTTTTTGGTGTCCCCGAGAGTTAAAAATTGATCCTGATCTGGGTTATTCTTTTCTGCACGTGCGTGATTGTTCACCTCCTTGTCCAAATATGTACTTCAGAAGAGAAGAACTGTCATTTGCTCGCTATTTCATAGGATTGATTTCAATCATTTGCCTCTCAGCCACATTGTTTACTTTTTTAACTTTTTTGATTGATGTCACAAGATTCCGTTATCCTGAAAGGCCTATTATATTTTATGCAGTCTGCTACATGATGGTATCCTTAATTTTCTTCATTGGATTTTTGCTTGAGGATCGAGTAGCCTGCAATGCATCCATCCCTGCACAATATAAGGCTTCCACAGTGACACAAGGATCTCATAATAAAGCCTGTACCATGCTTTTTATGATACTCTATTTTTTTACTATGGCTGGCAGTGTATGGTGGGTAATTCTTACCATCACATGGTTTTTAGCAGCTGTGCCAAAGTGGGGTAGTGAAGCTATTGAGAAGAAAGCATTGCTGTTTCACGCCAGTGCATGGGGCATCCCCGGAACTCTAACCATCATCCTTTTAGCGATGAATAAAATTGAAGGTGACAATATTAGTGGCGTGTGTTTTGTTGGCCTCTACGATGTTGATGCATTGAGATATTTTGTTCTTGCTCCCCTCTGCCTGTATGTGGTAGTTGGGGTTTCTCTCCTCTTAGCTGGCATTATATCCCTAAACAGAGTTCGAATTGAGATTCCATTAGAAAAGGAGAACCAAGATAAATTAGTGAAGTTTATGATCCGGATCGGTGTTTTCAGCATTCTTTATCTCGTACCACTCTTGGTGGTAATTGGATGCTACTTTTATGAGCAAGCTAACCGGGGCATCTGGGAAACAACGTGGATACAAGAACGCTGCAGAGAATATCACATTCCATGTCCATATCAGGTAAGGGAAACCTTGTTACAAATTTCAGAATATGTGATAATGAAACAAAAGCATATTACTATAATGAGTTAATATCAGCTGTTTTTTGAAATGTCATGAACCTTCAACTTGTACATTAACATTTTAAGGGTGAGATAACAAATATGTTTAAATATGTAATACACATATTTGATAGACATCTTCATTTTAAAAGATGACTTAACAAGTCTACACTATGGGCTTTTAAGCAGTGTATGTCTATTGGTGATTTTTTTTTTTCCAGAAGTGTGCAGTTTCATGGGGGAGAAGCACTTTACCAACATTTATAAAAATGTGCTTTTTATGGGAATTTTACTGATGCTCAGGTTAGAAATTGTTTTATTTGTAGCAGTTTTGCAAAAGTAACAAGATGCAAGTATAAAAACTCAATGATCTTGATTTTTCTTCTTTGCATACTGAATATTTTGTGATTTTTTTTGAGTTTAAAGAGTTCAGAGCCTCTGGTAGTCTTAGAATTATGGAATTTCAAATCTAGAAAGAACTTTAGAGATCATTTATTCAGATTCCCTCTGTAATTTAGAGTTCTTAAACATCTAGTATCTTATTTGAAGCTTTGAAATGTTAAGTGACTTGCTCTTGAGTAGTAAATGAACAGCTGGGATTTAGTCTTAGATAAATGTAGTCAAGGAAAATAGATCAGAGGAGTTAATGCTAAGTATTTCTCTCTCTCATCTTTAGTACTTCTAGAATCTGTGTTCCTACTATTACCCTATCTTCTTTTATATATTTATGATGATTATTTAGAGACAGAGTCTTACTAGAATGCAGTGGCGTGATCATAGCTCACTGCAGCTTCTAACTCCAGGAGCTCAAGCAATCCTCCTGCCTCAGCCTCCCAGTTAGGTAGGACTACAGGTGTGCACCACCATGCCCAGCTAATTTTTTATTTCATTTTTTTAAGAGATGGGGTTTCACTATGTTGCCCAGGCTAGTCTCGAACTCCTGGCCTCAAGTGATCTTCCCTCCTGGACCTCCCCAGATGCTGGTATCAACAGGCGTTAGCCACCACGCCAGCCTCTCTTCTTTCTTTTAAAACAAGTTTTCTTAAAAGAGTACTCTAATGTGGTGTCTCCTGTTCATCATTTTCCAGATTTCCTCTTATAAAAGTGCACCAGCCACCTTTCCATCTCCTCCAACCTTTGTTACTCTAATATTTTTAAATACCTTTATTGACGTACTTATGGATTACAGATAACTTTTGTTTACTAGTCTGTTTCCCCTACTACTATACACTGAACTCTTTGCAAGAAGAACTTCTTTTTTGTTTTTTGAAGACATTCTGTAGATGAGAGTAATGATAATGTGGGTATATTGCTTGAGAAGAGGGGACATTTTTAAGACATGGTAACAGAAATGTATATTTAACAAATGGTTACTGCTACAGAGAGTATGGGGTTAGCACATAATAAATGCTGATACATTTTTGATAGCTGAGAATGCCAATTTCCCTTTTATTTTGGTATAAGTAGTCCTATACAAATGATATTTTATCATTGTATATTAGCTACTGACTTTTTAAAAATAAACCAACTCATAACTTAGAGACTAGGAAAAAATGAATAATTGAAATTCCATTCAGTTTCTTGCCAGAACTGCTTACTAAAAACTCTTAATATGAGTTTTCAGACCTAAAGGTAAATAATCCAATTTTCCCTCTGAGAGAGAGATGTTGAATTATATTTTATGCTTCCCCATGTCAGTTTCTAGGATTCTAAATTATTATTTTAGGGCTACTGAAGAAATAATGTTTGACCATGAAATAATGGTCTTAAAAAATACCAGACTTCAAACATGTAAATCAGTAGAGTAGTTGGGATGCTGCTTTTTTCATGACATACCTAGAATTCTTTTAGCATCTTTAGAACCAGTTTGAGCTACACTGAAATATATGTATATGTGTGGGGGTGTGTGTGTGTGTGTGTGTGTGTGTTGGGGGGGATTAATAGTGTTTTCTAAGAAATATTTTCAACATACAGAAATGAATAACAAATGATGATAATAACATAGGTATTAAACTGTAAGCTGGAGTAGGAGTCCTAGCTTCTTTTCTTACTTTCATTAATTACTTAACTTTGTAACCTTGGATGAACTTCACCTCCCTCTGCTTCAGTTCCTCATAATATGAGGATAGTAATGAATCTACCTCCTAGGGTTGTTTTTAGGATTATGCATGTAAATACTTAGAAGTGTGGCTGCTAGTCTACGGCCACACCACCCTGAATGCTCCCGATATCTTCTGATCTCAGAAGCTAAGCAGGGTAGGGCCTGGTTAGTACTTGGATGGGAGAAATGTGGCTACTGCATAATAAGTGCTCAAAATGTTGGCTCTATTCTTACTTGTTATTGTCTATTATTGTTGTTGCTACCATTATTTACATATAGATATGTTTTTTAAAAGCCACCTCGTACTAAGCTTTAGCAAATGCAATATTTGCTTCAGACTTTTTAAAGAAGTCATAGATTTAGCTGAAACTTCCTGTGTACCCTTCCCTAATCCTGTTCCTCTTATTGACTCCCCAGAGACAACCATCATCGTGAATTTGGAGTTGTTCATTCCCATAAAAGCCTATACAATTACCAATACATACGTAGTTATAAAAAATGTTTGTTTTACCCAGTACATAAATTATATCACACTATACATGTATTTCTTTGACTAAATTCTTTAACTCAACATTTTGTTTTTGAGTTGCATTTATTTTAATACTGCAACTCTATTTTTTAAAATGTTTCCTTTTACTAATATAAAGGAAATGTATAACGTATTTCAAATATATAGAGATATAGAAAATAAATATCCATGTACTCACAACCCAACTACCTTGAAATCTTGAAATTATGGCATATGTATCTGTATCTGTCTGTGTACCTGTGTATCTAATATTAAAGATACAGTTGATACCTCCTCTGTTCCTTTCCATATTTCCATTCCTCTTCTTCCTCCCTTCCTAGAGAAACCCTTCTCATAAATACGGTATTTTTCATTCTCCTGAATATTTTTATACTGTCGCTGAGTGTTTATCCGTAAAATTTGCTGTTATGCAAGTTTTTAAAATGTATATATGTGAGATCATTCTGTAGCTCATTTTTAAACTCAGTTTTATGTTTTTGAGAATATATATGTTGATATGTGTACTGATAATTTGTTTTAACTGCAGTGGAGTATGCTATTGTATAACTGTACTGCAATTTATTCACTCATTTATTGATGAATTATATAGTTTCTAATTTTTTGTTGTAAGCCATTTTTCAGTGAATATTCTTTTAACACTTTCATTTCTTACATATGAACAAGAGTTTCTATTGGAATTTTTGCATTGTAGGCTATAAGCATGTTCAACTTAAGTGGTTATTTTAATTTATACTCACACCAGAATATGAGTTTCCCCTTTGTCCCCATTTTGGCACTCTCAGGCTTTTACATTTTTGCCAGACTTTGAAATAATATCTCAATTCTGTAGTAATTTACCTTTTCCTTATTATAAGTAAGGTTGAATGTGTTTTCGTATATTTATTGGCCATTTGGGGTTTCTCTGTGATTTACCTATTTGTTATCTTTGTCCATTGCTCTGTTAAGTTATTTGCTTTTTACTGTTTAAATATTATTGGTTTTCTTTGTCAGTCATTTGCATTACAGATATTTTCTGCTTTGTGGCTTGTCTTTTCACTTTATTTGTGCTTTCTTAGTCTTTTGTGTTTTAAGATAATCCTTCCCTGCCATTAAAGTGATTAAAATGGCCTGCTGTATTTTTTCTAGTAGTTTCTACAATTTGCTTTTTTGATTCATATCTCTAATCCCATAAAATTTATTTTTGTGAATGTTGTAAGGAGCACAATTTTATTTTTCCATATGGATAAGACATGTGCTTTCTGCATCGTTGATCAAATAGTTCATCTATTTCAATTGTAATGCAACCTCTGTCATGCACAAGTTTCATTTTTGGGCTCTCTCATTTGTATAACCATGTGTCAACTCCACATCTTCCTTACCTTGTTCTTCTTCTTCAAAACTATTTTAGCTATTCTTGGTACTTTGCTCTTCTGTATGAATTTTAAAATCAATTTTCCATGAAAACACTGTCAGGATTTTCATTGAAATTGTTTTCAACTTATAAATGAATCTGAGGAACATTGCCATTTTTGCAATACTGAGTTTTAATATCTTATTTATGTTTTTATGCATTAAATTGGTTATTGATGGTGTACAGGCATGCCATTTAAAATTTTTTTAATTTATTTATTGTGACAAAATCTTGCTCTGTTGCCTAGGTTGGAGTGCAGTGGCACAGTCATAGCTCTCTGTAACCATGAACTCCCAGGTTTGAGTGATCCTCCTGCCTCATCCTCCCAAGTAGGTGGGGCTACAGGCGTGTGCTACCATGCTTGGCTAACTTTTTTTTTTTTTCTTTTTTTGTAGAGATGAGGTCTCCCTGTGTTGTCCAGGCTGGTCTCAAGTGATCCTTCCACCTTGACTTTCTAAAGACTGGGATTGTAGGTGTGAGCTAATGTGCCTGGCCTGATTTATTTTGTGTATTGGTTTTATATCAAACATCCTCGTTGAACTCCTATTAGTTCTGATTGTGTATCGATTCTCTTAGATATTCTTTCTAGAAATCATGTTGTTTGCAAATAGGGACAAATTTGTCTTGCTTGCTTTCCAATTTCTATATTTCATATAAGAGCTGTCTACTCTTGGAAAGGATTTGCACATCCTCCTGTAAAACTCTGTCCTCATGTCATTGAAGTAAAAGGAAAGAAGTTGGTTAAGAAAGTAGATTTTTGTTAAGTTACCATTTAATCTCTTCAATACTAATGGTTTTATTCAGGTCTTTTATTTCTTCTTGAGGCATTTTTTGTCATTTATATTTTTCTGGAACATTATTTCATCTAACTTTTCAAATACATTAGCATAAATTTGTTCATTTTTAAAATGTTTTTACCATTTTAGTTTTTGCTCCTAATAAATATGTTCTTTTTTCCCCACGTTCAATCTTGTTAAAGGATTTTTCTTTTTTTTTTCTTTTGGTAGAGATGGGGTCTTGTTATGCTGCCCAGGCAGGTCTCAAACTCCTGGCCTCAGGGATCCTGCCTCTGCAGCCTCCCAAAGCACTGGGATAACAGGCCTGAGCCACTGCTCCCACCAAAGATTATCTTTTTAATTCAATTATTTCTTGTCTTATTTCATCCCTACTGCTTTCTTTAGAATTACTTTGTTTTTCTAGATTCTTGAATTGAAAGCTTAACTCATTTATTGTCAATATTTTAAAATGTATTTTAAAAATACATTTAATAGTTACTTTAAATTTAACCAAAAGACCATTATTAACCAGGTTGGTCGTTCACACTCATTCTGTCTTCTGAACTTAACTTTAAGTAACTTTATGTTTGTTTTGTTTCGTTTTGTTTGAGAACTTTTATTTATTGAAGTTTGGGAATCTCTGGCTTTTTGTTCTTCACAGAAAGGTCCCCTCACAAAGCTGATGGAAAGGGATGTTTTTTACCCTAACATCTCATAGGTTAATAACACTTGGATACGTTTTAAAAATTCCCTCCAACGTGTATTTTTTTTTCTAGGATTTCCTTTCTCTTTAGCATATTAATTCAGAGACTGTTCTGGAAGATAGTGCTGGTGTGGCTAAAGTTTTATTCTATATGTGAGTCCCATGAATTCCTTTGTGATTCTTGTGCTTTCCAATCTTGCTTGAATAAATAGATGTTGAGTTAAACCTGGCCTGTTCAAAAAAGATAAAGTACTATAAATATGAACTCTTATTTGTATAGACTTCATTGTGGGTAAAATCTGTGATTGCTAATATCCACAACAACCTTTTCAAATAGATAGCATGGCTTCATTCCTGCCATTCAAAAGCATTTAAAGCAGAAAGAAGTAATGTGTCTTACATAGTTACATTAGCTTAAGGATCAGCAAACTATAGCCCATCTGAACTGTAGCCTACAGATAAACTAGAAGACCAGCCACCTGTTTTTTTAATTGTAGTTTTATAGACGCATACACACATTATGTATACGTTCTCATTTTAACCATTTTTAAGTGTACAGTTCTGTGACATTAAGTAAATTCACATTGTGCAAACATCACCACCATCCATTTCCAGTAACTTTTTCATCTTTTCAAACTGAGAAGACTTAGCAACATGGTAAGACCCCATTTCTACAAAAAATACAAAAATTAGCCAGGCATGTTGGCATGCGCCTGTAGTCCTAGCTACTCGGGAGGCTGAGGCAGGAGAATAGTTTGAGCCCAAGAGGTCAAGGCTTCAGAGAGCTGTGATTGCACCACTGCACTCCAGCCTAGGTGACAGAGCGAGACCCTATCTCAATAAAAATCAGTCAATCAATCAATCAGTGAAACTCTGTACCCATTAAACAATAACTCCCCATTCTTCTTCCCCACATCCCCTGTCAACTACCATTCTACTTTGTCTCTATTAATTTAATTCTAGATATCTCATATAAATGGAATTATACAATAATTTGCCCTACTTTGATTTTAATATTCAGATATTAGGAGATTAATATTTGTTTTTGTTCGGAATTTATTTTTGGAGGAATCTTATACAGACTTCTGAATTGAGCACCAGTGATGTGAAATTTTTATATTGAAGTAATACCCACACATACTTGAATAAAGATCTGCTGTTATTGAGTGTGCCTTATAGAACACTTAGTAGGCGCTGATGATAATTCCTAATAAGAAGTTTTTTAAATGTTTTAAGTAATGATGGAGCAGTCTCCTCAGGTGACTTAGAAAGAGAAAATATTTGAATATATTTGCTTAAAAACCAATAAGGTTGCTTAGCAGTTATCTCTCATATTACAGAAACTTTCAAATATCTGAAAAAATTAGTTCCTGAGTTGTTTATCATGTTTTTTCAAAATACCAATTGGGTTTAGTGCAAATTGCGTGAATGTAAATTCATAATTTGAAGAAAAATTGGCTGGGTGTAAAGTATTTTAAAATGAGTGTTCTCGCTGAAAACAGTTTCACTGGCTTTTTTTTCTGTTTTCTAAATAAAATTGTAGGTTTTAGCACAGTTCTAGATTGACAGAAAAATTGTGAAGATAACACAGTGAGTTCCCATATGCCTTGTACCAGTTTTCCCTGTTATTAACATCTTATATCACTATGGTACATCTGTTATAATTGGCTAACCAATAGTGATACATTATTATTAACTAAAGTCCATACTTTATTCAGATTTCCTTAGTTTTTATCTAGTGTCCTATTTCTGTTCTAAGATCCCACCCAGGAGATGACGTGTAGTAGTCATGTCTCCTTGGCCTCTTGGCTATGACAGTCTTTCAGCCTCTCTTTGTTTTTGATGTCACTACCTAGATTTTAAAATACTATACCAACCATTTTTAGCAAGAACACTCATTTTTAATGTTTATTAAATAATACTTGAAAAGTAGTATTGAATGCCTAAATTCTGAATTAATTATGAAATATAGTCTGAGTAGTCAGAGTAATATTTCACAATTTAAAAACTGGTTTATTTCTAGAATACTTTTTTATATTGTGTATTTTAAAATAACAGATCAGTAATTTTACAGATATTTGGGTTTTTTTGGTCTAATAATAATTTCCTCTATTTTTAGTGCCTTCTAAGAGTTTCAAAGTATCCTGTGAAAGTTACAGTTCTCAAAGATTCTTGATATTTCTAGAAAAGAATTTGAATTTAGCATAATATTCGTTAAAAATGTGGGCTTTAAAATCAGACAGGCTGGGTTTGTGACTTGTTGCTACCATTCCTTCATGTAAAATGCAGAAAATAATATGTTAAATGCAGTAATATCTACCTCATGGGTGGCAATGAAGATTAAATGAGAAACATAAACCTCTTACCAGAGTGCTTTGCACAAAGTAAAATTTCAATATTAACTCCTGTTATTACAAGTACATAATTCTTGAGGCTTTAAAAAGGATTATCTTATACTCTGTACTAGAGTCATTTTTTTCTTTTAAACATCGATTTTGAAAAGCACATGTTTCCTTCCTTTCCTAAAATGCCCCTTCATTTTTTTCATCTCTTTCATCCATCTAATTTAATGCAGTATGTCCCAAGGAATTTTGACACTAGAACTTCTATTTCGGTAACAGAAATGTGTTACCATAGTACAAGCAGGTTAGCCAAGACTGTCAAATTCACATTACAGCCATTTGTAGAATTCTTTAAAAATTATTTTTATAGTCCAGGCGCAGTGGCTCATGCCTGTAATCCCAGCACTTTGGGAGGCCAAGGAGGGTGGATAACCTGAGGTTGGGAGTTCTAGACCAGCCTGACCAATGTGGTGAAAGCCTATCTGTACTAAAAATACAAAAATTAGCCGGGTTGTGGTGGCACACGCCTATAATCCCAGCTACTCAGGAGGCTGAGGCAGGAGAAGTGCTTGAACCCAGGAGGTGGAGGTTGCAGTGAGCCGAGTTTGTGTCACTGCACTCCAGCCTGGGTGACAGAGGGAGACCCTGTCTCAAAAAAAAATTATTTTTATAGAAAACAAACAAAAAATATTATTTCTATTCTTCTGAGCACACAAGGCATCCCATCTGTTATTTTATCTAGCCTTGATTCAGAAAAATACAAAAATAGCAGAATAACATTAAATCTAATTTGTTATGATTTTAGCTTCATTTTCTGATGAGTCTTTCCCTTTACCAGGCAGTTGCAAAAGGAATCAGAATTGTTTATGAAAGGACCATGAGGGAAATGGGTATGTTTTACGCTGCCAACATTAGACAATGAGTAATTCTTTTGTATAAATATGTAGTACTACTAACCTTTTTTTTGTTTTTCTACTAATCTTTAAATTGGTAAATATCCTGCCTACCTATGACTTCCTAGGGCCAAACCTCAAAATTATTTAGTTTCTGTAACAGAGGAAAAGAATGAGAATTCCCTGAAAAAATATTCTATATCTCTTGTTTTGCCAGAAAATATTACAGAATACGATATGAAGGAAACATAGACTATTATAGAAATTTATAGAAACTGTTAATACTGTTATGTACTGGTTGTAAAATACTGTCAAATGACACTTTTGGATAAATATGATAAAATATACAAGTTATTATTCTGGCCTCTGTTAAACAGAATAACCTAAGTTGTGTGTTCAGTTTAAGTCTTCACTGCAGAAATACCTGATATGCTTACACATTTTTAGAAAAAAATTCAATGTACTTGCCATTATCTACAGTAGGGCATGGCAAACTAAAAGATCAGATAATAAATATTTTAGACATTGCTGGCCATTGGTTTTTGTTGCAGCTACTCAGCTTTGCTGCCATGGTACAACTACTCAGCTTTGCTGCTGTGGTACAAAAGCAGCCATAGACAGTAAGTCAGCAAATGGAAGGAAGTATTCCAATAAAGCTTTATTTGTAGAAACAGGCATTGCGACAGATTTGGTCTTCAGGCTGTAGTTTGTTGACCCCTCATCTATAGCAAGTATTATTCTATGTCATCTTTGATCATTCTTTTATAACAGTGGTTGGTGACCTATGACATTTTTCTGTCCCATATAAATTGTCACTGTTGCATTCTCATTTCTGCTTTTGAGGATCAGCCTTTTACTCTACTGCATAATAGTATTAAAAATATTTAATATAGGCTGGGCGTGGTGGCTCACGCCTGCAATCCCAGCACTTTGGGAGGCCGAGGTGGGCAGAACACCTGAGGTCAGGAGTTCGAGACTAACCTGACGACTATGGTGAAACCCCGTCTCTACTAAAAATACAAAAATTAGCTGGGCGTGGTGGCGGGCGCCTGTAATCCCCGCTACCTAGGAGGCTGAGGCAGGAGAATCACTTGAACCCGGGAGGCAGAGGTTTCAGTGAGCCGAGATTGCGCCACTGCACTCCAGCCTGGGCGACAAGAGTGAAACTCTTGTCTCCAAAAAAATAATAATAATTCAATATAATCTAGTACTGTTATCACTATAGTAAATAAATAAAAATGAATTCTAACCTATCACTATAATAAACACATGTAAATAAGACGTATTTCCAGTAATCTTTGAAGGCATTACCATACCAATTTAAGGAAATAATTTTAGTATTTTATGAGAATAGTAGAGTAGAAGCAACATAGTTTAATAATCATAGTTTCTTCTAGTTTTTTAAGTTACATGCCGTGTGTCATGTCCTATGCTCAACAATTTATACACATCATCTCATTTAAGCCTCACATTAGCCCAGTAAGTTATATTGTACTCAGTTTTACAAATGAGAAAACTGAGTCTCATATATTTATACAGTTTATCCCAAGTCATACAGTAAGTTACAGAGCTGAGATGTGAACTGATTCCAAAGCCTACAGACTTAACATCATTTTACACCTCTTCATATGCAAAAAACACAGGTCTGAGTATTTGGAGAGACATCATGTAGTTCTGGCTATATCTCTAACTAGTTTTGTGTCTTTAGGCTAGTCACTAAGTTTATACTTTCTTCATCTCTAAAATTTTAGGGGATTGGATTGAATAATCTGTAGGGGTTTTTCCTCAGGTCTAATATTAAATGAATCTAGAAACTATTCTCCCATAAACCACAACTTGTTTTTCCCCTTTTATAAAATTCATTCATTAATGCAAAACCATTTATTATATATGTTATATATTATATATATTATATGTTATATATTATATATATATTATATATATATATTATATATATATTATATATGTTATATATTATATATATATTATATATTTTGGCATATTGATAGTTGCTGGAGAAGCAACTGTGAATAAAATACAGCCTCTCCCCTACAGTTCATAGCCTAGTGAGAGAAAATAAACATGGAAATCAGATAGTTCTGTGACTAAAGAACAGTTAGTTTTTAGTTCTTACTCTCTCATCTCTTAAAAAAAATACGGGGAAACCTAGTAAAAATAAAGATACCTTCAGGAATATGATAGTTATACCCTATATCAGGGATCCCCTACCCCCGGGTGATGGACCAGTATAGGTCCACACAGCAGGAAGTGAGTGGTGGGTGAGCCAGCAAAGCTTCATCTGTATTTACTCCCCATCGCTTGCATTACTGCCTGAGCCTCCTGACAGGTAAGCAGCAGCATTAGATTCTCATAGGAGCGCGAACCCTGTTGTGAGCTGCGCATGTGAGGAATCTAGGTTGCGTGCACCATTTATTGACTAGTTCATCTTTTCTCCACTGATCTATAATACTGCCTTAGTCATATATCAAGTTCCCATATGTGAAATTTGTTTTGCTGTTCTATTCGAGGGTCTATTTTTCTGTCCCAGTGCCACATTGTCTTAATTACTATCACATAATAAGCCGTTGTATTTGATAGGGCAAGTAGGTGACTTTTCAAAGCATAATAACAGTAAAGGTTGCTAAGCAGTGTAGTGTAGTTAAAAAGTACACAAAAGCGGGAATCAGAAGACCTCCATTCAGGAACTGTTGTCACTTAACAGTTGTATGACAGACTCTGTATGAACCTGATGAATAGTTCATTTTTATGTGAGCTTTAGGTGACCATAGGCTTGATATAAGTCAATATTTTGCAATGAATTTATTTAAAAAAATAAAAGCAAACCCAATGCAATATGTACTTCTATTAGTAAAGTATAGATTCCTCTTGATAGGGAAAGAAGCCAAGGACTCTGCCAACCTGATTCAAAGCTAAGGTCTCAAAAACAAGTATTGAATTTAGGCCATCACAATAATAAAAAAAAAACCTTAAGTGTTTTTCTTTTTTTGCAGGGTATTTCACCCTTAGCATGAGTAGTTTTTTTTCCATTTAATTAAAAATAATTTAAGCCCTGGGGTCTTTGGTGGATTATGTATCTAAATAGAAAAATCAAAACGCAGGTAAATGGTTTTTATATGATGGTTGAAAAGAGTTATTGCAACTCTGTAGATTAAATCGGAGCAGTGTTAGTGGAGATCAGTGATTCAGAAGATAGTGAATGTAGGCTATTTATAGCTAGCCAGGCTGTTGTAGAACAGGGACAGTCATCAAGACCCAGGGCTTATAGCAAGTAGATGCTGATGTCTCCCTTTTTTGCCAGGTATTCTCCAGGTAGATCAAAGAAATACATCAGGTAAGTTTTTTTTGTTTGTTTTTGTTTTTGTTTGAGACAGAATCTCGCTCTGTTGCCCAGGCTAGAGTGCAATGGCACGATCTCGGCTCACTGCAACCTCCGCCTCCCGAGTTCAAGCTATTCTCATGTCTCAGCCTTCCGAGTAGCTGGGATTACAGGCGCCCACCACCACACCAGGCTAATTTTTGTATTTTTAGAGACAGGGTTTCACCATATTGGTCAGGTTGGCCTTGAACTCCTGACCTCAGGTGATCCACTGGCCTCGGCCTCCCAAAGTGCTGGGATATACATCAGGTAAATTTTTTCCAATTGCAAAGGTGATATAACATCAATAGGAATATAACGTTTTCAGGAACACTTAAAAAGAATACTTGACAGTTTTCTTATTTGTCCATTTTAATTATGCAAGGAACTGAAATATTTTGTGAGTTTTTTCTTTAAAAATTCTATAGCCAAATGTGGTGACTTACACCTGTAATCCCAGCACTTTGGGAGGCCAAGACAGGTTGATTACTTGAGGTCAGGAGTTTGAGGCCAGTCTGGCCAACATGGTGAAACCTTGTGTCTACTAAAAATATAAAAATTAGCTGGGTGTGGTGGCGGGTGCCTGTAATCCCAGCTACTCAGGAGGCTGAGGCAGGAGAATCATTTGAACCTGGGAGGTGGAGGTTGCAGTGAGCCGAGAATTGCACCACTGCGCTCCAGCCTGGGCGACAGAGTGAGCCCCTTTCAATAAATAAATAAATAAAATTCAGTTTATTATAGGGCTTTTTAAAAATAAAAACTAAACACTGTATCCCATTTCCTTTATTTAAATATTTTTCTTTAGTAGGCTTTACCTTTCTAGCTAGTGTATGGCCTGTTTTACATACTAACTACCTCACTATTTTTGTGTCTCTGTGTGATTTATAAGTAGATAATAATGTATTCTTCTTCTTTGTTCTTCATTTATAAGGGGGCACTCCTTTATAGCAGTAGCTTGGCTCTTCCTCAGTATCTTGGCCCTCTGGCTCCAACACTCTGCCTGTGGCATCTTCAAAAAACAGGTGTTGTTTGAGTTGCTTTCGCACTGTATCCCTGCCATGGGCAGGTGCTGACTTGTCTTTTCTGGAATTTTGGCTTTAACCAGAACCCTGTAATGCAAAATGTTCTGTGTTACATCCCTGCTGTCTTCCAAATCTTCTTGCCTAATTGGAGGTTTTGGTTGTTGCTATTACTGATTTTGTTTTTAGCGCTCCTTCCCTCTTATTCAAGCATTTATGTTACGTGAACAATATTTCTAATTTACACAGACAATGCAGTTTAAGGTGCTAAAGAATCGAAGTTGGAAGATAGGGTTTCTCTCCTAGGCTCTCTGTTTTCTTTCCCTTCTCCTTTTTTTCTGTATAATCTTATCCAGTCCCATGTTTCAGACTATACAGCCCAACCTTGTTTCTGTGCTCCAGAATATCTATTTACATGACACTTTATTTTGAAAGTCTACAAAGCATTTTAAACTTAATATGTCTAAAACACAGCTCTGAATTTTCCTCGGATCTGCTTCCTGCATCGCGTTCCCAGTTCTGCTCCATTCAGTAAATGGTATCATTATCTGCTAGTTGTTCAGATCCAAATTTGGAGCTATCTTTGGACCCTCTCTTTCTCACATATCTCAGATCCAATCCTTCAGCTTCTCAGTACCTCCACCTCTACCTTAGTCCAAGCCATTCAGTAATTCACAGTGGCCTTCCTATTCATCTTCATGCTTCTACTTTTGTTTCCTTAGTTTATTTTCAACACAGTAGCCAGAGCGAGTTTTAAAAACATAAGTGAGATCATGTTGCTGGTTTGTACAAAACCCTCCAGTGGCTTCCTGTTACTCTTAGAATGAAATCCTTTTTTTTTTTTTTTTAACCATTCCCTGCAGTGCCATATATGACTGGACCCCTACCTCCTTCTTTGACTTCATCTCCTACCATTTCTCTTCCATCCATGCTCACTTTTAGCCTTGCTGGCCTCTTTGTTATTGTTCTTCAGAGACAGCAAACTTGTTCTGTCAGGATTATTGTTATTGCTGTTTCTTCTGCCTAAATCCCTACTTAAATGTCATGTCCTTGAAGAAGCCTTTACTGACCACTTTGATCTAAAATTGCTTGCTGGCCAGGTGCTGCGGCTCACGCCTTAATCCTAGCACTTTGGGAGGCTGAGGTGGGTGGATCACCTGAGGTAGGGAGTTCGAGACCAGCCTGGCAAAATGGTGAAACCCCATCTCTACTAAAAATACAAAAATTAGCTGGACCTGGTGCCGCATGCCTGTAATCCCAGCTACTCGGGAGGCTGACGCAGGAGAATCGCTTGAACCCAGGAGGCGGAGGTTGCAGTGAGCCAAGATCCCGCCACTGCACTCCAGCCTGGGCACAACAGAGTGAGACTTGGTCTCAAAAAATGAAATAAATAAGATAAAATAGCTTGCCCATCCACTACCACACCACACCCACACACGCTATCCCCTACCTTGTGTTTTAGTTCTTATTGCTACCTGAAATTGTAAGATTTCTTTAGTTCCTATACATTGATACCACTGCACCCTTACCCTGTTCTACAGTGTAAGTTCAACAAGGGCAGAGAATTTTCTGACTATTTGCTGTTATGTCTTTTGTACAAGCTCATGGTGGCACTCAGTATTTAAGTGACTGAGTTAATTAGCTGTGTGACCTTGCAGATCAGTTCACTTCCCTAGAGTTTGATTGCATCTGTAAACAAAGGGATGAGTAGGATAGGATGTATCTCTAAGGATAGAATTTAGATTCTGGATGATCAGTCATCTAGAATTGAAGACAACCTTGAAGTCATCAAGTTCAAGCCTCTTATTTTATAAAAAGTGATTTGACCCATGTCACGTTGCTCAGGCCAGTGCTCTTCACATCACACAATTGTTCTAATTCTGCAATCAACTCTGATTAGCTCTCTTTATCTTTTTTCATTACAATTCTATTAGTTTTAATTTTTATGTTCTTTGCCTTCATCCTCTTCATCATATTACTTACGTAAGTCACCTCTTTACAAATAATTATTTTTCTTCAGTTAGTCCTTGTTTTCTCACCATTTATTGAGTATAAGCCAGTGTGATTTGAAGTCTGCTTCCCAGCTCTCATTCTTTGCCTTGCCACACTCCACTGTTTTTTTTTTTTTGAGATGGAGTGTCACTCCGTCACCCATGCTGGAGTGCAGTGGCGCAGTCTCGGCTCACTGCACCCTCTGCCTCCCAGGTTCAAATAGTTCTCCTGCCTCAGCCTCCCGAGCAGCTGGGATTGCAGGCACCTGCCACCACGCCTGGCTAATTTTTGTATTTTTGGTAGAGACGGTGTTTCGCCATGCCATGTTGGCCAGGCTGATCTCAAACTCCTGACCTCAAGTGACCTGCTCGCCTTGACCTCCCAAAGTGCTGGGATTACAGGCATGAGTCACCGCGCCTGGCCCACACTCTACTTTTATGAGATTTTCTCTTTTTGTGAGCCAAAAAAAAAAAAAAAAAGAATGTATACAGTCATGGTTAACATGTATATTTTAACTAATATGGTAGATTTTTTAATCATGGAAAAGGAAAATAACTTTTGTAGCAAAACTAGTCTCTAATTCCCCTGTAAAGTTTTTCCAGCTTAATAGGCTCATAGGCTATTAGAATAAACCTTAGAATTTACCTATTTCAACTTCTTAATTTTCAGTGGGGGAGATGTATCTATCAGCTTAGAAAACACTGAGGTAAACAAAAATAAACAGTTCTTCAGGACTTCTCAGAACCTTGAATATATTAATGTATAATCCCTCCAGGTGGGGAGGAGGCTCATAATACCCAGATTTTATTTTACCGCAGAGTATGATACTCTGCGGTAAAATAAAATCGGATAAAATATGGATTACCTGTTAATATCTTCTGGGATAGTAGTGCTCCTAAAACACATTTTTGAATATTTATTAGGTGTCAAACACAGTTCTAAGTACTTTACACTTTTCAGCCTGTTCTATCTGCTACATTCATGTGTTCCTCCTTAATATGATGTGAATATCTGCCTTTAAGAAGTAGTATGCCATATTGGAGAATGCATATTGGAAAATGCAAGAAAGGATGTGATTGTGTATGCAGAATATAAGTCCTAGGTATTGATTCATTTAGAAATTTTTTGTGTTTTCTATCTAGTTTATCATTGATTTATTTATATAGCTTACTTTACATATTTATGATATTCACTATATACTGTAGATTAAATATCAGTATAATGTTTGATAATTTCTTAGAGCAATTCATTTGTAGAACATTTGTTGATATCTATCATAATATAAATTTACATTGTATCTCATGAACTTTTGGCATTCCATTAATACAGTAAAAGTTTTCTTGGTTAAATGTTTTGTCAATTTTGATTATACACGTATAGTCTTTTCCACTTTTTAAAAAGTCCAAAATATGTGGGAAGAAAATGATAAAACATACTCAGAGTAAAAGCCCGCTTACCCCTGCAAATCAATATAACCACAATTTACATTTTTCCATACTTTTTGATCCCTATGTGTCTAGTCTGTTTTCTGTTGAGTGAAACAGAATACCTGGAACTGGCTAATTTTTAAAGAAAAGGAATTTATTTCTTACAGTTATGGAGGCTAAGAAGTCCAAGTCCAAGGTTGAAGGGGCCACATCTGGTGAGGGTCTTCTTCCTGATGGAAACTGCAGAGTCCTGAGTTGATGCAGGGCATTACGTAGCGAGAGGGCTCAGTGTACTAGTTCAGTCCCTCTTCCTCCTTTTATAATGCCACCAGTCCTATTCCTGTAATAACCCATTAATCTGTTTATGAGGCAGAGCCCTCATGACCCAACACCTCTTAAAGGCCCCACCTCTCAGTATTCCCCCACTGAGGTTTAAGTTTCAACGTGAGTTTTGGAGGGGACAAACATTCCAACCATATGTAGCAACCACTATGGTAGCTACTCTTCAGAGAGATGCAGCCTCCTGCCTCCAACCAGGGAGCCACATCTCTTGCTCTTGAGTAGTCCCTTTCCTTAAATCATGCTGGCACTGTGACTTGGCTTTGATTAGTAGAATGCAACAAAAGTGATTCTGTATGACCCCAAGACTTTGCTAAGATCTCTTGGAATGCTTGCTTTGGGAGAGGTCAGCCTCTAGTAAGAAGTCAGACTGTCTTGAGACCACAAGATGTGTGGAAGCCCAGGCTGGCCCTAAGCTGTATAGAAAGGCTTCATGAAGGGAGGGAAACAGAAAGAGAGAAAGGTGACTGAGAAGACCAATCACAGAGAGAGGGAGAGATCTTCTCAGTCAGCTCCCGTCTTTTCCAGCCATCCTAGCTGACATTTGAGTGAAGAAGTCATCCTGTATGTATGTCCAGCTCAGACTAACATCCAGATGATGCCAGCCGCAGCCATCATCTGACTGCAGCTACATGTGAGAACCCAAGTGGGAATCACCCAGCTGAGCCCAGTCAATTCACAGAACTGTGAGAGAGAATAAATTCTGGCTTTAAGCCGTTAAGTTTTGGTGTAGTATTTTACACAGTCATAGATGGCCAGAACAGTGTATATTGGTATATTAAAAAACATACCAAAAGTCATATTTAATATATGTATAAATAATGTTATAGATATTACAGCCATGCACCACATAACAATGTTTCAGTCAACCATAGACTGCATATGCGACTATGGTGGTCCCATAGGATTATAATTCTGTATTTTTATTTTACCCTTTCTATGTTTAAATAGATACCCAAATATTTAATATTGTAATACAATTGTTTGCATTATTCAGTACAGTAACCTGCTGTACAAGTTTGTAGCCTAGGAGCAATAGGCTATACCATAAAGCCTAGGTGTGTAGTGGGCTATACCATCTAGGTTTAGTCTAAGTACACTCTGATATTCGCACAGTGACAAAACTGCCTAACAACACATCACTCAGAACATATCCCTGTTGTCAAGTGACACATGACTGTATAATTTTGAAACATAAATGGTGATCGTATTTGGCACATCAGTCTACACCTAGTTGTGTGCTGTAGCTGGCTCTCAGGCCCGTAAGATGCAGCTCCACCTTCAGTGATATCACACTGGTTGCTTGAAAATGACCATCGAAATAGGCAGATGCTGCAAATCAGGGCTTCCCTTGATCCAGAGAGCCAGTTGTTGAACATTTACCAGCCAGTTGTTGAACGTTTACCAGTTGTTGAACATTTACCACTGTCTGTATTTTCCTTTTTTCATATACATTATTATTTTTTGAATGACTGTATATTTGGTAATTTGGATGTACCATAATTTATTTAAACAATCCCCTATTATTGACCTGTTATTTCTTTAGGATGTTATTTCTCAAAATAGAATTGCTGAATCAAATGGAATATACATTTAAATTTTTTATAAGTTTTACAAGATTGTATACTAGTAAGGTTATACCAATTTACCAACAGTGAGGGTGTTTCCCAGTGCCCCACCCAGCACTTATTTTTATATTTAGAATCTTCATACATATATTTTTTTAAATTCTGGGTTTTTTTATTCTTAAAAGTTTTTAATGGTTCGAGGCTGGGCGCAGTGGCTCACACCTGTAATCCCAGCACTTTGGGAGGCCGAGGCAGGCGGATAACAAGGTCAGGAGATCGAGACCATCCTGGCTAACACGGTGAAACCCCATCTCTACTAAAAATACAAAAAATTAGCTGGGCATGGTGGCGGGCACCTGTAGTCCCAGCTACTCTGGGAAGCAGGAGAATGGCATGAACCCGGGAGGTGGAGCTTGCAGTGAGCCAAGATCGTGCCACTGCACTCCAGCCTGGGAGACAGAGCGAGACTCTGTCTCAAAAAAAAGTTTTTAATGGTTCGAAACCCAAAAGCTACAAAAGTATATGGGAAAAGTCTCCCTTCTATCACTGCCTGTGTTTCGCAGCTTCCCAGTGCCCCTCTCAAGGGTAACTTGGAATTTTATAAGGAATTCGTATATCCTCTTTCAGTGATGTTCATGCGTGTACAAACAAGTATATTCCTTTGCTCCCTCTTTTTTTACTCACTTGGTAGCTCCCATACACAGTTCCCCACTTGCTCTTGTCGTTTAATGATATATTTTGGAGATCAATACCAAAAGAGAAAAGTCTTCCTCAGTATCTTTTCATGCCCTCATGGTATTTCATTGAACGGATAAATCATATTGCTTCTAATATTTTACAATTGGTGTATGATATGTGTACAATACTTGAACATACATCATTTCACATATATATGAATATATCTGTAGCATACATTTTTAAAATAGTTGCTTAATCAAAGGGTATAACTTTGATAGACATAGCCAAATTGTCTTTTATAGAGGTTTATGAATTTACCTCTCCATCACAAATATATAATATCTCCACACATTTGCTAATGCAATATACTGTCAGACTTTTGGATCTTACCTATTTGATAGGTTAAAAAATAGTACCAGCATATAATTTAACTATGAGTCTGAGCTCTAGATGTGTCTTTTGTTTTCTGTAAATTGTTCATATATTTTGCCTATTTTTCTTCAGGTCATGGGCTTTTTTAGTTGTAGGAGTTATTATTCATTAATGAAATTAGCCCTTTTATCTGCCATATAATTTGCAACAATTTTATATCAGCTTTTTTATTGTCTTTTGGCTGTTGTTATGATAGTTATGGCCATGCAGAAATGTGGGATTTTATGTAGCACAATTGTCTCTCTCTTTTTTTTTTTTTTTTTTTTTTTTTGAGACAGAGCCTAGCGCTGTCACCCAGGCTAGAGTACAGTGGCATGATCTCAGCTCACTGCAACCTGTGCCTCCCAGGTTCAAGCAATTCTTCTGTCTCAGCCTTCCAAGTAGCTGGGACTACAGGCACCCACCATCACACCTGGCTAATTTTTGTATTTTTAGTAGAGACGGGGTTTCACCATATTGGTCAGGCTGGTCTCGAACTCCTGACATCAGGTGATCTGCCTGCCTCGGCCTCCGAAAGTGCTGGGATTACAGGTGTGAGCCACCATGCCCGGCTCACTTGTCTCTTTTTGATGGCTTCTAAGTTTTATGGCATTGTTAGAAAGTCACTCTTCATCTCTCTCCTCAAAATAAAAGCTTTCATCTACAGTTTTAACTTTTATGGTTTCTTTTTTGTTGTTAATTTTTTTCTTACATTTGAGGTTTTTTTTGTTTGTTTTTATTTAATTATTTACTTTGAGACGGGGTCTTGCTGTGTTGCTCAGGCTGGAGTGCAGTGGCGCGATGCAGCCTCTGCCTCCTGGGCTCAAGCGAACCACCCGCCTGAGCCTCCCTCAGTGCTGGGATTACAGGCCTGAGCCACTGTGCCTGGCCTGAATTTTTGATCATTTAGAAATTCATCTAGGTATGAAATACGGTATGGCTTCAGCTCTGTTTTTTTCTAGAAGCCTGTCCAGAGTCCATTTATTGAATAAACATATTTTTCTGAATGGTTTGAAATGTCACTTACTTAAATACTGCTTATATTAAACACTGTGTTCTATAATTACACAGTTTTAATTATTATAGCTTAATGATATATTTCTCTTCTCTTTCAGGACTTTCTTGTTTGTTCTTGATTGTTTTTCCATGTAAACTTTAAAATCAACTTGTCTAATTCTCGTATAACTCTTGGTATTTTTTTGGAATTTGGGGATTGTGTCACATTTAATAACTAAATCAAGGAGAATCTGCATTCTTATGATAAATTATTTCTAAGAACATGTTTGAAGTGGGGTGTGTTTTAAAACATCTTCAAACAGATCATTTTTCTTATTAAATTTATTCTTAGGTGTTTTGTCTCTTTTGTTGTAGTTTGTATTAGTATGCTAGGGCTACCATAATGAGAGACCACAGACTGGGTAGCTTAAACAACAGAAACTAATTTTCTCACAGCTCTATAGAAGCTGGAAGTCCAGGATGAAGGTGCTGGCAGGTTTGGTTTCCTCTTAAGTCTCTCTCCTTGGCTTATAGATGGGAGCCTGCTTGCTGTGTCCTTACATGGCCTTTCTGTGTGTGTACATATGCCTGGTGTCTTTATGTCCAAATTTCCTCCTCTTATAAGGATACCAGCCAGATTGGGTTAGGATCTACCCATATAACCTTAATTACCTCTTTGAAGGCCCCACCTCCAAATACAGCCACATTCTGAGGTACTGGGAGTTAGGGCTTCAACATATGAATTTGGATAGAGAAGACAGTTTAACCCATAACAATGGTAAATGAAGAATTTTCTTTCTTATATCTGCCAATTGATATTTATATATGTGAAAGTTATTTGTGTATTTAATTTCATACCTAGTCATCCAGCTTATAATTTATAATAGTTTTTACTTTATTCACTTAGTTTTTCCAGGTATAAAATTATATTATTTATAAATAATGATCACATTGCCTCCTCCTTTCTAATTTTTATAACCTTTATTTCTTTTATCTAATTGCAGTCTAGAGCTGTTGAAATGGTTAACTAAGAGTGGTGGCAGTAGATACTTTTCTTGTATTCCATATTTTAATGAAAATATTTCTAGTGGCTTTTGGTGTTTCCATTAAGCATGATGTTTGCTTTTGGATTGAGATATAGATATATAGTGTCTTTAAGGACTTCATCATCTATTTGTATTTTATTACAGTTTTTAAAAATCAAGAATGGATACTTTTATCAAATGCCTTTGTGGCATTTATGAAGATGATCATATGTTTTCCCTTTGATCTAATAATATGTTGAATTTGTAAATAAATTTACTAATATTGAACCATCTTTGCATTCCCCTGTTTGGTCCTGGCCTATTCTTTTAATTTGCTGTTGAATTCTGTTTGCATACAAATTCCTAAATGAGACATAAATAAATAGTTTCTTTATGGAGGCTTTGTTAAGTACAATTTTTTGCTTGCTTTATATAAATAATTTTAATCGTTTTCTTTTTCTGTGTTTCAGACAATTTGAAATTATGTGTTCTTTAATTATTTATTAGAATTTTCCTATGAAACTTGGGTCTAGTGCTTTCTGAGAGGAGGTGGCTCTTTGACAACTTTATTTCTTCTATAATATATCTGTTTAAATTTTTTATTTCCTCTGGAGTCAATTTTGTTAAATTACATTTTCCTATCATTTGTTTCCATTGGGTTTCAAGTCTATTTGCATGGAATTGAGCAAAGTAATCTTTTTAAGATTCTTTAATTTTTCTCTATTTGCATCTGTTTCTTTATTATCATTTCTGTGTCTGTGTGTTTGCTGTTTTCTTCCCTTTGTTGTTTTGATTAGACTGGAGTCTGGCCTATCCTTTTTCAATAACCAACTTTGGGTTATTAATTCTGCTATTTTTTTGTCTTACAAATACTTTATTTCGTCTTTTATCTTTTTTTTTTTGGAGACATTGAGTCTCACTCTGTTGCCCAAGCTGGAGTGCAGTAGCGCAATCTTGACTCACTACAACCTCCACCTCCCTGGTTCAAGCGATTCTCCTATCTCAGCCTCCTGAGTACCTGGAACTACAGGTGCCTGCCACCATGCCCAGCTAATTTTTGTGTTTTTAGTAGAGATGGGGTTTTGCCATCTTGGCCAGGCTGGTCTTGAACCCCTGACCTCAGGTGATCTGCCTGCCTCGGCCTCCCAAAGTGCTGGGATTGCATGCATAAACCATCACGCCTGGCCTGTTCTTCATTTTCTTTTCCTTAGGTTTGCTTTATTGATTGATAATACAGTTGATATTTCTAGTTAGTCATTATTCTATTAATTTGATTTAAGGCTTTTTGTTCTATAGAAGTGTTAAATTTTTAGTAGTCAAAAGTATCAGTGTTTTCCTTCTATGGCATCTTATTTTCACATTACTCTTTTAAAAAGTTCATCTACATCACCACTGCCTCTCTCCTGCCATTGTACAAATGCTGTCTGTTCTTCCCTATTTTAGAAGATGACTAATGTCAGCCAAATATCTATCATCTATCTATCTAGATAGATAGATATGGCTCAATGTATAGAGTATAAATTTATTGTCAAATTTTCAGGAGTATATTTTTTCCACATAATAAGAAAATTACCTATAAAACCTTATAAATGAAAACATCAAATTTGTAGAATTATTTTACTCTACTTTATTTAAAAGATTTTGGGCCAGGCGCGGTGGCTCACACCTGTAATCCCAGCACTTTGGGAGGCTGAGGCAGGTGGACCACCTGCAGCCTGGCCAAGATGGTGAAACCCCGTCTCTACTAAAAATACAAAAATTACCTGGGCATGTTGGCACATGCCTGTAATCCTACCTACTTGGGAGGCTGAGGCAGGAGAATTGCTTGAACCTGGGAGGCAGAGGTTGCAGTGAGCCAAGATCACACTCTGTCTCAAAAGAAAAAGAAAAAGATTTCATAATGGCCTTTAATAGAAAGTTATTTTTATATATTTAAGATGCTTTTCTTTCTGTTCTTCCAGGTTACTCAAATGAGTCGTCCAGACTTGATTCTCTTTCTGATGAAATACCTGATGGCTCTCATAGTTGGCATTCCCTCTGTATTTTGGGTTGGAAGCAAAAAGACTTGCTTTGAATGGGCCAGTTTTTTTCATGGTCGTAGGAAAAAAGAGTAAGTTGAAATAAATGATCACAGTGTTCACAAAACTCACATTTACGTAAATTTTTTTGTGTTGCTTATGTTAAAATGACTTGGATTTGGAGAATTATTCAAACAAGACTAACATTTTCAGCAGTATTCAGTTATGATTGGCACAGTAGCATGTCTTAATTTAAAACTAAAAACTTATTTTGAGAAGATGGCCAAGTAGTCCAGAAGATGACCAGGCCTCCTGTACTAATTCAGAATACTTGAAGGAAGTCCAATCTTTGTGAAAAAAAATTCAAATTGTAATTTTCCTAAAAGCAAATTAATGCTTTTCTCTACATTCTTATCTAATCTTCCTGATATTCCTTTGAAGGTTGACTTATATTCTCATCTCTCTTTTACAAATGAGAAAACCAAGATAGAGGTTAAGTGCTTGGCCAGAGTCACACAGGTATTTACTGATAAGAGCTAGATAAACTTCTGTCTCCAGTTGTCCATCGTTCTTCCAAGCATACCAAAAGTGATATAAAGAAATACTCTTATTCCATTCTAATATAGTACGTTAAAGCCAAATAGAAAAATGATATTAGTAGAGTAATTGAAATGTGTTAGAGGTTATTGTAATTCATAGTTGGCCATACTGCATACATATTACAGTGTGATATAAGGGCATATTTAAGGAATCTTTAAATTTTTGTACGTTAGTTTGTAAAACAAAACAAGACCCTTCAGTTTTCACAGTGGAACAAATGATTTCAAACTCTACTCAGTTTTAAGTCTCATGGGTATCTCTATCTGAATTATCACAAACTCTAAGTTAGTGGATTCTATATTTCTTATGATTTTACTTAATCTAGGATCCATGGAAGAATGATTTTTTTGTGGGGTAGTCTGTAAATATTTTAAAATTATATGTAGAATGCACCTTGTATTGGTTAATGTCATTTTCTTATACAATTTGAAGTTACTTTAGTTTCTGCCTCACTAATAAAGTTTATATTTACTAAAATACCAGTAATTAACAATTTCTGTTGTACAAATTATATTAACATCACAGTTTAATATACAGTCAGCCTTTTGTATCTGGGGGTTCCATATCAGTAGATTCAACCAACAATGGATAAAAAATATTTGGGAAAAAAAAAATTCAAGAAAATTCCAAAAAGCAAAACTTGAATTTGCTGCATGCTGAGCACTACACTGAATCTATGCAAATAAAGTGATGTATTAGGTACTGTAAGTAATCTAGAGATGATTTAAAGTATACAAGAGGTTGTATGCAAATACTACACCATTTTGTATAAGGGACTTGAGCATCCTCGAATTTTGGCACCCACAGGGGGTCCTAGAACCACTCTCCTGAGGAAATTGAGGGATGACTGTATACATTTCTTATTCTGATATCTGAGACTGCTACTAGTGATATCAGATAATGCATTTCTCCTTTAAATATAATTTCGTAGAGCAGAGAAGGAAAGAAAGGGATCAGTTCACTCAATAGCAACCAAAAAAATTTGTCTTCTAGGCATTTATTCATTCTTTGAAAGACTTGTTGAATGCTTACTATGTGCCACCAACTACTTTTGGATACCAATGATTTGACAGCAAACAGAACAAGCCAGGACCCTCCTTTCTTAGAGTGTCCTCCCTTATGGGATTTACTGTGATTTATTTGTGTGTTCTTTGGAAAACTGTATTGTAATCACAGTAAAACACGATGCTGAGGAAAGGACTTGAATTAAACATTCCTGGACACCTCTGGGCCATATATAAATAATTCTGTAATAGAGTTGCATTAGAAATTCCAGATAGAGCTAAAACTGAAGCTTTCCTTATAGAGATTTATCCTAGTTAGTTTGTGGGGATACTGGTTGGGCCGAAATCCTTTTGAAACTGGTTAAAACTCTCAGGGGCCCTTCCATTTGGTTTTCTGCAGCTGTGGATTCCCAACCAACAGTCATTGTGATCTTCCAAGCCAGAATGTGCTCTGGGCTGGAGTGGCAGCCCCTTATTCTGGCGTTCAAGAGCGTGGGCACCCTTTAGCTATTTCTAGCATTTGTCTGGTTAGCCTTTGGGAAACGACTATAAGATAATAATAATGGGTACTAATTTATAGGGCACATTTAATACTCAAAGCACTGTTCTAAGCACTTTACACATTAAATCATTTAATGCTGTAAACAGCCTTGTGATGGAGGACATCATTTTACAGATAAGGAAACTGAGGCATAGAACCAAGATTTCATAACAAGTGATTGCTAACATATAGATTCAAACCCAGTCTGACTCCAGAGCTTTGCTCTTAACTACTTTGTGACACTGTGCTGTAGACTGGTTTCTAACATTGTGCTAATCAAATTAATGTTCTCCCCTTAAGTGAAGCCAGATTTAAGACCATACTTATGCTAATAATTCTGACATAGATTTAAATATTTTTAGAAATCCTCTTTTGGATTACCTGGGTCATTTCACTTAATTTCTCTGGACATTATCTGTAAAATGAGGGGACAAACCTTCACCATTTGGAGGTGAGTTAAATTTTTGGAAGAACTAGAAGTCAGTTTTAACCAAGTTTAGAAAATAAAGTCAACAACCAAGAATGACTTGGTGGGATGTACATATATATGAATAAGGCCATTGATTACAGAGGAATGAATCCAGATTTTTGTGTGTTTTTTTACTGTTTTTGACTTGTTCTTTTTTCTGTCATGTTTTTGGCACTTTGTTTTCCAGATACATGTAAACACTATTTTATCATTACCTTGTGATTAGCCTCTAAGACTTTAAACTTAAGTTTGATCCTTGACTGTTGGTTTCGTTGTGTGATTTTTTGAAAGTTCTTTAATTTCTTAAAACTTTAGTTTCTTTGTCTATGAAATGGGGATTACAATATCTATTATTAATAGATATCCAATATTCCCTTAGAAATACACTCTTAAGACATGAATCTCTGTAATGATGACATTATTAAGAGGATTCAAAGGAGAATATATATAAAGTACTCAATAAATACTAGACTTCCTTCAGCCCATCTACCCCAACACGAAAAACAACAGCAATAATGACAATCCTTTTGTAATGTGAGAATTTATAATGTATGTAATTTCTCAATATATGATCCAATCTTTACATGCTGGAGTTTTATTTTTGAAATGAAATTGATTATCTAATTTTAACTTTATGAGTTTTCATAGTAAGTCCTTTATTTACATAATCCAAGACACTAACCTTTACAACTGTTTAATTAGCTCTTGTATTAATTTAATTACTGCCTTGTTCATCACCATAAGCCATCTGTCTACTTAATCCTTTGATAGCAGTTAAAATTTTTTGTTCTTAACAATAATTTTTCCCCTAAATGTTTCCCTTTAAGCTTCTAATATGTCTGAGACTTAATTGTAACTTTAATTTTTCATTTTGTTTTGTTCTAATTATGACTGCTCATGTTTATTCCAGCACTAGACAACTGCTTCTGCATAAAATCAACTTGTAGACTAAAACAACTGCTTTTACAACTTAAAAAAATGTTGTATCCATGCTACAGTGAAGCCTCTACTAGTTATATAAACCATGCAAGAAAACAATTTTTCTATTTTAGAGTTATATCTTCATAATATTTCAGTGTCTTGAGAATGATAGATTTCTTTGCCTGAAAGGGACCTTTTAGAAATGATGAAATTGTATACTTTCATTTTATAGATGAAGAAACGAAGGAAAGAAAGAGGAGATAATGACATGCTTAAGATCAGATTTTTATTGATAAAGTTGGAACTAAAATCCTGATTTCCTTATTCTAACACAGGCCTTTTTCCATCATACCACCTTAGGGGACAGATTGACATAGATTGTTGTTATATTCTTTCCTCTGTCAATAATGTTTCTTCATATCAGTCCTATAGATCTAATTTGGCAAGCAATTAATTTCAAGAATAATATCAGTGTTGCACAGAAGTATTGCTTATTGGTCTGAAGGAAGATTGGTATGAATCTTAAACTTATTATTTTGTTGTCTAGGATAGTGAATGAGAGCCGACAGGTACTCCAGGAACCTGATTTTGCTCAGTCTCTCCTGAGGGATCCAAATACTCCTATCATAAGAAAGTCAAGGGGAACTTCCACTCAAGGAACATCCACCCATGCTTCTTCAACTCAGCTGGCTATGGTGGATGATCAAAGAAGCAAAGCGGGAAGCATCCACAGCAAAGTGAGCAGCTACCACGGCAGCCTCCACAGATCACGTGATGGCAGGTGAGTTTTGTTAGTAGTGTAGTTTATTTCATAAGCTGAATTATGATCATACAGCTTAAGAAAGAAGAGCAGCCAATTCTGAAACAGAAGTCGAACATAATTAAGCCTTTGAACTTTGCTAGATAGAGTTGTCCCAGACTATGGTCAGACTTAAAGTCAGTCAGAGTTGTTTAGATTTGATGCAGTAAGCAATATGGGAGTTATTGCAGGGGATTGAGCAGGGAGAAGACAAGGTAAAAGTGGTTATTTTAGTAAGATTAATTTAGTAAACAATTATGGAACACCTACTACATCTAGCACTCTTGCTAGGCCCTGAGAATACAAAGATGACAGGCATGATCTTTGTTCTTGGTAAGCTAACAGTCTATTTAGAAAGATAGTATAGTCAGTTTGTGGTTTAGAACATGGATCTGGAATGATAAGCCTCAGTTTCCTCATTTATAAAATGAAAATAGTAGTAATATCTGCCTCTTTAATAATGTACAAATTAAATGAGATAGCATACCTAATTCCTTGGAACAGTGCCTGTCTCAGTGAGTACCTCATATCAGCTTCTATTATTATTGTAGTTGACAATTGAATTAACATATGATAGTATAGTTCAGGAATTGGCAAACATTTTCCGTGAAGAGCCAGATAGTAAACATTTTAGGCCTTATGAGCCATATGGTCTTCACTGCAACTATTTGAGTCTGCTGTTTTAGCATGAAAGCAGTCATAGACAATATGTAGTCAAATAGAAATAACTGCATTCCAATAAAACTTTATTTGCAAAAATAGGATTTGGCCAGCAGGCCTTAGTTTGCCAACCCCTGTTTACTAGGTACAGTAGTAGCACAGAGGAAGTAGTGATTAATTCTGGTGGCTAGGGAGGGGGTTGGTTTCACAGAGAAAATGTTTGAGAGAAGCCTGGCTGTGGGTTTCTTGTTAAATTTGAGAAATGAGACTCTAGAATTAGAAACTGCCTGGGAGCTTTTCAGTAATTCATTTGAGAGATGATAAAGGCTTATAGGAGAACGGTGGCAGTGGGAAGAGAGGAAGAGCTGACCTGAAAGATATTTAGAAAGAAGGAATGATATAGCCGGGTGTTGTGGTGGGCGCCTGTAATCCCAGCTAACTCAGGAGGCTGAAGCAGGAGAATCACTTGAAGCTAGGAGGTGGAGACTGGAGTGAGCTGACATCGTGCCACTACACTCCAGCCTGGGCAACAAGAGCAAAACTCTGTCTCAAAAAAAAAAAAAAAAAGAAGAAATGATAGAGATTGGTAAGAAATTAATATTAGCAGCTGGAGAAAAGGAATGTGCTAAAGATTTTTGGGGTTTTTTTTTTTTAAGATTTCTTTTGGGAAACTGAAAGAATGAAAATTATAATACCTGAAACTGACAGGATTCTATGTTCACTTGAAAACATCTGTTTCCATAGCTGTTTCTATCCTGTCAGTCTCAGTCTTCTCCCTGTCCTCCTAGTGTAGAATCCGATTCTCTGTACTTTTCTTTTTTAATCTTGTTTTTTTCCTCTCAACTTGTTTTCTTTTACCTTCTGTTATTCAGCTACCCTGTGTTTAAAAGAGCAGCAGTCTCTCTTTGTGCTGATTTATCTTTTATCAATTTCCTTTTTCTTTCCTGGCTAGATTTTTGAAATGACTATTTTGAATATTTTTCTTCTCCCTAATCCATCCTTTATGTCTTGAAAGTGTAGTCTTTTTCTCCTCTCTGCCTGCCTGAACTGCACCCTCTAACATCACCAGTGACTTCATTTTAACCACAAGGATCTTTCTCCTTCCTTCCTTCTTTTGTTCCACTTAGCACTCCTATATGAGAAGCATTCTTCTAAGTGCTAGGGATGCAGAGATGGAAGACAGAAGAGTAAACAATCAATTACAATACACTTCAATAGGTATAGTAAAAATATGTACAGGGTGCATTGGGATCTCAGAGAAGAAAACCATTTAATAAATCATAGAAAGTGAAAGCTTCACAAAAGAGATGGCACTGCTACATTGAATAGGATTCAGAGGAGGCAGTTGGGAGTTAAAGACAAGGAAACAGCACATGCAGAGGCAAGGAAGACAGGCAAGCAGTTAGGTCGTGGGTATGGCTAGAGCATAGACTCTATGTTTCAGCAACTGAAGGAGAGGAATTCATACTGAGGAGTTTGCATTTTTCCCTGACAGCAGTGAGAAACTATCATAGGACTTCAGGCATTGGGGTGAGAAAATCAGATTTGTATTTTAGAAAAATCACTTGGCAGTAGCATCGGAATGAAGGAGATTATGCGTAAGACTAGTTAGGAAGTTTCTACAGTAATTTAGGGGTCCCAGCTGAAAATACTGATAAGGAGGGAGGGAATCAGAGTTCTTTTAGAATATATTTATCAGTCACCACCCTCCATGAACTCAGCTTTATTTGACATTATTGGCCTTATCCTTTCTTTATTTCTTTCTTTTATTTATTTATTTTTTTTTTTTTTTGAGGCAGAGACTCACTTTGTTGCCCAGGCTGGAGTGCAGTGGTACTCTCAGCTCACTACTACCTCCGCCTCCCAGATTCCAGCGATTCTCATGCCTCAGCCCACTGAGTAGCTAGGATTACAGGCGTGTGCCACCATGCTCAGCTAATTTTTTGTATTTTTATTAGAGACAGGGTTTTGACATGTTGGTCAGGCTGGTGTCCAACTCCTGGCCTTAAGTGATCTGCCCGTCTCAGCCTCCCAAAGAGCTGGGACTACGGGCATGAGCCACCGTGCCCGGCCTGGCCTTATCCTTTCAATGATGAATGAATGATTATTTATAGTATAATACCTATGCATGTGGCATACTGTGTATAAAGATGTACATGGAAGAAAAGTAAGATGCAATTTATGCATTCTAGGAGCATATAACCTTATAGGAAAGATAAGACATACACATATGAACCAATTAAATAATAGCACAAGCCAGGAATATAATTAAGACAGTGAGTGTTAAAGATAATAGATGTAGAACTGCAGGAAAGAGAAAGGTCAGATTGGTTCGTGAAAGTATCTTACAGGAGATAAGTAGGGTGAATGAACAGTAAAAGATGAGTTTATATTAAGTAGAGAATTTCTGAGGGCAGTTAAAAATAGATTTCAGCCACTCTCATCTGAATAGAGCTGTAGCTTAGATAAGAAAGTTTACGATCATCAATATAAGGTAGTTAGCAATTAAAATTGTGAGCTAGAATCCCTTGAGTCACTATTAAAAAAAGAACAACAGGCCAAAAACAAGACCTTGGGAAATATTCACAGTAATAATAATACAGAAAGAAGAACAGTGGGCATATGAGTCAGAGAAATTGCTTATCATTCTTTTTGTTGCTATCTATTTTCCACATAATTGTCTTTCCTCAGCTAAGTTTGCAGCTTCTAGAGAATAAGAACTAGGTGACACCGTATTCCTCCACAGTATCTAGCACAGTGCTAGGCATATATATATAGTAGGGGATGACCAAATCTATCAAATAAATAATGACTTTAGAAATAATGTGGATGTTTCCCAGAAATTCAGGAGCCAGAATGACAGTGGCACCCTACTGAAGGTGTTCTGTAATGTGGCACATGAATACTCCTACTGTAGGACTCTTTGCTGTACCCAGAACTTAGGTCAGATTTGAGAGATTCCAAGACTGTGGTGAACCAGAAGTCTGAACAAGGATTTTCATAATTTGAAAAGCCATCTCATGGAGATTTCCTTCTGCTTCAGTCAGTTTTTAACTTCGTGTGTCAACACTATGTTTTGGTCATTTTCTAATCATCTCATGGTAACTTGGCTGTGGGATCACACACATACCCACTTCCCAGTACTCACTCTGGCCCAGATTCTTTGCTGGATAATTATTGATCTCTGTGCTATATAAAACAAAATAGGCAGAGGTGAATACACCTACACACATATGTCAGCTTCAAAGAATAAGTAATTGGTGGTTAGATGAGAGGGTGAGTGAAAAAGGAAGTGGATAAGTAGGTAGGTGGAGGTTTGGGAATGAATGATTAGGTTGGTAAGTGGGTGCCATGACAAGAAAAAGCTAGGGAATAAATAAGGAGGTATTAGTAAAACTACAGTTAATTCAGTTATTTAGATTAGTGATAGCAAATAGTATGGAAACTTAAAAAGAGTAAATCATCTTCAAGGTTTTTTTATGTTGACTTTGGAAGGCACCATAGTATCTTTTTGACAACGGCAGCAAATTAACCATCCTAATTGTTTTGCCTAAGCTTATATTAAAATTAATTTACATTTTCACAGTGTGTATTAGAGTCAGTGGTCACAGTGGTTTAAATGACTGTCAAAAAATAAACTTGGTAATTCCTGCATATACAGTTGAGATTAAACAGTATATTTAAATTTATTTTTCTATGTAGTTGACTCTTGATTATCCATGGGCAGGTTGTTCATATTCTAAAATGTTTTGTGGATGGCCATATATGTCACTTGAGGAATTTAGATTAAATTATTCAATATAGTAAATTTTTCTATGAAAAATATATTTTTGTTTTTGTAACTCAAAGCTTTATATTTCATTTTATAAAATACTCAGCTTATATTTTTATATAATGATTTTTAAAAGATAACTTTATATCATTACTAGAAAACCGCATCATATTTTGCTCTTTTCATTTGCCATATTTATTTGTGACAGATACTTGGGAAGCCATTGAGAGGTGAAAGATCTCCAAATCAGCAGCCAAGTCATATTTGGAAACTTGGAATAATCTTCTACTCAGTTTTAAGGCAATAATCATTATGCAAAATAATAATTATTAGTCTAGAATAACAAGCCCATTCTGAAATGTTTTCATCTGCAAACATTGTCATTATTTACCAAAACATGCAGAACAAATTTAAAACTGTTTTAGGTCCTAAATGTGAAGTATCTTTTAATAAATAAGAATTAAATAACTTTTTACCCATTAACATGAGAAATGTTTAAAATGTTTAAATATTTATCTTTTCACATTTAACTTTTCTTTTTTGCTTTACTGAAACAAAATACATGTTTTTGTTTTTTGAGACAGAGTTTCGCTCTTGTCGCCCAGGCTGGAGTGCAATGGCACGATCTCAGCTCACTGCAACCTCCACCTCCGAGGTTCAAGCAATTCTCCTGCCTCAGCCTCCCGAGTAGCTGGGATTACAGGTGCCCGCCACCATGCCCAGCTAATTTTTGTATTTTTAGTAGAGACAGGGTTTCACCACGTTCGCCAGGCTGGTCTTGAACTCCTGACCTCAAGTGATCTGCCCATCTCAGCCTCCCAAAGTGCTGGGATTATAGGCATGAGCCCCTGCGCCTGGCCAAAAGACATGTTTTTAAAAAAAAAAAAAAAAAATTTCAAAGGACTTCTCAAGTTTTAAACTCTGATCTAATGAAAATGTTACTAGAAGATCACCTCTGTGGTGTATGAATCTATCTTTAAATTTTATAAATAATTCACACTGAGTCATGAAATTTGTTACAATTATTTTTGTGAAGGAATGATGGATTAACGCTTTCTGACAGCCAACAGATCTGCAGCTGCTTATGATTAGTTTTTTTGATGACTGTTTAAAAAAAAAAACCTAGCCTGCTATATTTTATTTTTAGAAACATTACTTAAAACTTAATTAAAGTTATAAATTATGCTAAGTTTTCTTTGAGGTTTATTATCCTAAATCAAATACTTTTACAGAATGGCATATGTATAGGTGTTAAGTATAAACAAAAAGTATTTTAAACAAATACTTCTTGAGGCACTAGGGATTAAAAGATAAAATATGGTCCTTACCTTGAAAGAGCACGCTATAAAACCAGAATCACTGATAAATAGCATGCTAGCTCCATAAGCAAAGGCCTAATAAAAAAGTCATAATTGATTTTCCTGACCTTGACTGGCCTAGAGCTAATCTCATTCCTCATGGCAAAGCTCAGTGAGTCAGGACTGCAACAAAAGAAAATTTAACAGCCCCACTGCTGCTTTTCAAGATAAGTGCAGAGGAGATAGCCTGCAGTTAGCAGAGGAGCCCAGCTCACATACTCCAAGCTGGGTCTAGAGCTGAAGGTACAAAGAATTTGCTTTAGCCAGAATATAGGTTACAGAGTGTTAGGATGTAACTTCCAAGCAGATGTAGCTTCCATGAAGGAGCGTCTTCACAGCCTCAAGCCCTGATGAGAAGTAATTAAGATAATTTACAGGTAGTTAATTCAGTTGTTAACTGGGCTATCTGGAAAGCAGCTTTCGGCACATACTGTCATCATTGCTTGCCAGTTTATTCATTTTTTTTTTAGATTACTCCAATTTCTCCTCTGATTTCATATTCTCCCTCTTCCAGTCAGAGTCTTTTAATAAAATTTGAATGCACCCCTCTACTGATTATAACCACTCTTCTTGGCTGCCAGGGGCAATGCCACATTTCTTCTATTTGTTGTTACCCCTCTCCCTGAACCCACCCCGTTCAAAACTCCTTTGAATGAGAAAGGTATCCATATCGAGTGCAGCTTCAAATCGGTCAGCCTTATTTAATCTTAGTTTCTGTCCTTTTGCAGAGAATGGAACCTTAATTCTGATTGGATTATTTCTTCTCTTGTGTTGGCCATGTCAATAATTCTACAGTGTTAACGAAGTTAAGCAATCAAAAGTTGGTTATTACCTTCTCATGGTTGGTTTCCTAATAATTGCCCTTACTGAGGCATTTTTATGAAAATTATTAGTGTTATCATATTTTCTAGTGTGTTCTGTTACCCACTTCAAAATAAACTCTCATGACAGGTACACACCCTGCAGTTACAGAGGAATGGAGGAGAGACTACCTCATGGCAGCATGTCACGACTAACAGACCACTCCAGGCATAGTAGTTCTCATCGGCTCAATGAACAGTCACGACATAGCAGCATCAGAGATCTCAGTAATAATCCCATGACTCACATCACACATGGCACCAGCATGAATCGGGTTATTGAAGAAGATGGAACCAGTGCTTAATTTGTCTTGTCTAAGGTGGAAACCTTGTGCTGTTTAAAAAGCAGGTTTTATTCTTTGCCTTTTGCATGACTGATAGCTGTTACTCACTGTTAACATGCTTTCAGTCAAGTACAGATTGTGTCCCCTGGAAAGGTAAATGTTTGCTTTTTATATTGCATCAAACTTGGAACATCAAGGCATCCAAAACACTAAGAATTCTATCATCACAAAAATAATTCGTCTTTCTAGGTTATGAAGAGAGAATTATTTGTCTGGTAAGCATTTTTATAAACCCACTCATTTTATATTTAGAAAAATCCTAAATGTGTGGTGACTGCTTTGTAGTGAACTTTCATATACTATAAACTAGTTGTGAGATAACATTCTGGTAGCTCAGTTAATAAGACAATTTCAGAATTAAAGAAATTTTCTATGCAAGGTTTACTTCTCAGATGAATAGTAGGACTTTGTAGTTTTATTTCCACTAAGTGAAAAAAGAACTGTGTTTTTAAACGGTAGGAGAATTTAATAAATCAGCAAGGGTATTTTAGCTAATAGAATAAAAGTGCAACAGAAGAATTTGATTAGTCTATGAAAGGTTCTCTTAAAATTCTGTCGAAATAATCTTCATCCAGAGATATTCAGGGTTTGGATTAGCAGTGGAATAAAGAGATGGGCATTCTTTCCCCTGTAATTGTGCTGTTTTTATAACTTTTGTAAATATTACTTTTACTGGCTGTGTTTTTATAACTTACCCATATGCATGATGGAAAAATTTTAATTTGTAGCCATCTTTTCCCATGTAATAATATTGATTCATAGAGAACTTAATGTTCAAAATTTGCTTTGTGGAAGCATGTAATAAGATAAACATCATACATTATAAGGTAACCACAATTACAAAATGGCAAAACATTTTCTCTGTATTCATTGTTGTATTTTTCTACAGTGAGATGTGATCTTGCCAAAGCCACCAGACCTTGGCTTCCAGGCCCTCCTATAGTGAGTTGATTGTCTGCACTTGCCTTGCCCAACAGCCAGTAGGCTACAGCTTTTGCCCCACACCCTTATTTTCAGATTCTGGATCATTCTTGTTTACAACTGAAATATATATAACCTCAGTCCAAAGTGGTGATTGATTTGAGTATTTGAAAATCATTGTAGCTAAATGAAGCATGATTAGTAGTCTTACTATGAATATCATTTAATCTTAAAAAAAATCAAGTAAAAATGTTTATCTGGTAATGTTTAAATAATTTACAATATAAACTGTAAACCTTACTAGGCATGAAATCAATCAGAAGAGAAAGAAAAATGCTGGAACATGCTTGATGTATTATGTAAAAAGCATATTTAAACAAGGGTCCTCAACCCTGACTGCAGATAAGAATCACTTGGGTTACTTCAGATGCCTAACATCTTCCTCTCATACAAATAAGAATTGGTAGCTTTCTTAAAAAATAAAAAAAAGCATTCCAGGTGATTCTGATCTGCAGCCTGGCTTGAAACTCACTACTTTAACTTGCCCCTGATGATCTGATGGCATCATATATCACAAGAACATCCACATGGATTCAGTCTTTTGCTTTTATATCATTATCTAATATTCAGTTGTTCCGCACCTGATGCCAAATTCTGGGCTCCACTCGTAGAGAGACTTACTCAGTAAGGCCAAAGGGATAGGACTTTAAAATCTGTAGTTATAAAAATACCACAGGTGATTCTTATGCAGGTAATCCAAGAATCATACTTTGAAGAATTATTCTACCACAGGTGATTCTTGTGCAGGTAATCCAAGAATCATACTTTGAAGAATTATTCTAGACTCTGAAGAGGCCTGGCTCTGCCTTATGCTATTATAGTTTATGACCGTTAACAGTTTAACTCCCTGAGCCTCAGTTCCCTTGTTTGTAAATGAAGATAGAAGATAAATACCTACTCTACCTACCTCACAAAGCTGTCAAATTAAGATCAAGTGAAAGCTCTTTGAAAACTGTAAAGCATTATGAATGATAAGGGATTAGGTTATTGTGGATTTAAGAGGTGTGAGGACTGCTATAGTAACATTCCTTGACATGTGTTGAATTCATGTATACTTTCTTTCTCACCCTTTAAAACAAAAACTGCCAAGAAATTAGGTGTTGAAAAAGAATCTTCTCATCAGGCAGCAATGTCAGTTTTCTGATAGTAATAATTTGTCTATTATGTTATATATTTCAAAGTACATATATGATAATATGACTTATTCTTCATGAGAGATATTTGAATATTTGGCCCCAAATGTTTTTCATTTTTCTCCGTGTTCATTGCCTTTCTCCTTGGAACTGGAGTTAATGCTCAAAGCAGGCAGGTCTGAATTCCCTCATAACTGACAATTAGTAAACATTTTCTCTGAAAGCCAAACATATAACAACTTATTTATCAATAATTCATGAAGCTTTTGTCTGAGAATCTCTCCTGCAAACAGCATGAGAGAACTAAAACAAACATTCACAAACAAAAATAAGTTAAAATAGAAGGTACCAGTTTGAGCTCGAAGATGTTGTCATCCATTGCCATCTGCATTATATTATCAACTGCCAAAATGTTAATTGGTTTTCTTTTACAAGTGGGCCAAGTATAGACAGTTAAGTGAACATCACTATGAAAATCTTAACTTGGTGCTTCTAGATTTTTAGATAATCATTTGTATTTTCTCTATTAAATTAATTGTTGGTATGTATGGGAATACTATATTGACTTTTCAGTTACTTTCAGTAAGTATCTTAATTTTTCTCCCACAAAATTTATGTAATATTATTAATCCATGATTTTAAATAACAGTATTTAGTTTGGGCAGCAGTTTTAAGTCTCAACTAGCTTAAACCAATCTGAATAAGTCTGGACAGTTTTCCTACCATATGTTTAACTTTGATTGGCATATGATAATGTTTAGTGTTTTCTTTTTTCAGTTGACAACTGAGAAAATAATAGTTCTCTCTAAAATGTTAATATATTATCAAAAGATTTTCAAAAAGTACTTTGATTTGAGCAACATTGTTTTATTCAATAATTAGACAAAAGATCTAAGATAATATTAAACTCAAAACTGTTTGTTTCAAAGAACAATTGGTTAATAGCTGGCACAGGGATTCATACACAGTTTTTCAATAAATATTTAAATGAACAATTAATGTCACACAACTTGCTTTTACCCTAGTACTGAGTCTCACATCAAAGAAATTTGAAAGATCTATAACCTATGTGAAACGAAGTCTCTGCTTTACCAGAATAATATATGGCAGGTAATAAATATGTAAAGTACACCAAATGAAACATATTTTGCATAGATAACAGTCCATATCACTATTATAATTAAAGAAATATATGTACAGACATGTACCAATCCTTTTAATTAATTTTAGAAGATGAACAGTGATTCTTAGAAGTGAGTAATTAGACTCCTTTTAGTCTTATGCTATTAGATCTTTGTGGACCAGCTGGGTAAATGAATCTTCAAATCAACCTTTCTTTTTCTGCTGCTCTTAGAGCAGATTTATAAAAATTCTAAGAATGTCTTAAAATTAGAAAAATTTACTACATTTTAACCTACCTCATCAGTTTCTTTGTGATAATAGCTGAAAATAACTCAAATTGTACCCATCTTAGTTTAGGCTGTATCTCTGTGAAATGAAAGGAACCACTTAATTTTTTAATATAAATTAGTGAATCATTTGCTGGAGCTTAGAAAATATTAACATACCAAAATTTCATTATGATGATATTTATATTGCTTTTTGACATGCCAAAGGTACATTTACATATTACCATATTTGGATGACTTACATAGTCTAGTGTAATGAAAATTCCCCTGTGATTGGAATTTTAAGACTCATGATGTCAACTGGGCTGGTCATTTAATTTCTCTGAGTCTTTGTTCCTTCAGTGTAAAATGTAGATAAGGTAATTTTTGGTTTTAGCCTCCCTCACTGGATATTGTAAGGATCAAATGAAATAATATTTATTATAATGCTCTGTAACCCATAAATTATTCTACTTAAAAAAAATGTTTTTAGAGACAGGTTCTTGCTCTGTCACACAGGCTGGAGAGCAGTGGCATAATCATAGTTCATTGTAACCTTGAACTCCTAGGCTCAAGCAGTCCTCCAGCTTCAGCCTCCCAAGTAGCTAAGACTGTAGGCATGCACCACTACACCTGGCTAATTTTAATTTTTTTTTTTCTTTTTTTGAGATGGACTCTGGCTTTGTTGCCCAGGCTGGAGTGCAATGGCACAATCTCAGCTCACTGCAACCTCCACCTCCTGGGTTCAAGTGATTCCCCTGCCTCAGCCTCCCGAGTAACTGGGACTACAGGTGCACGCCACCACGCCCAGCTAGTTTTTGTATTTTTAGTAGAGATGGAGTTTTGCCACGTTGGCCAGGAGTTTTGCCATGTTGGTCTCAAACTCCTGACCTCAAGTGATCTGCCCACCTCGGCCTCCCAAAGTGCTAGGATTACAGGCACGAGTCACTGCACCCGGCTTAATATTAAGTTTTTAAATTTTTTGTAGAGATGGGTCTCACCATGTTGACCAGGCTGGTCTTGAACTCCTGGCCTCCTAAAGCACTGGGATTACAAGCATGAGCCACCATGCCTGATCCATAAATTGTTCTACTGATACCATTTGGTTTTGTTAGAATTTGGGGGGGCTGTAGAAAACAAGGTTACAGTCTTCATTAGTATTTCTTTTTAGCAGTAACAACAAAATAGGCAATTAGACCAGTATTCATTTGGTACAGTCTTTAAATCGGTCATCCAATTAACCTTTAAAAAGTAGGTTATGCTCTTAAATTGTATTGGCTCTTAAATATGTGTTATACCAGAGTATGCACTCAAATTTTATGTAGTTGAATTTGTAGAACAAATTTGGGGATATTCATTTTATTTTTCCTTTTATATGAAATTGTATAAGTACATTAGCTTGACTTAAATTATAAAAAAATATATATGAAGAAGAATGTAGACCCTATAATGTTTTTTGTCTTTGACTTTTTGGCTTTTATGTACCTCATTCTTTCTGATTGAGAACAAGTTTTGAAAAAGTGATTCACTTGTTGGTTTTCATCATGGCAAAACTTTAAGTCATCACACTATGAGAATTGTTTGTACACATTTATAATTTTTTTAAAGTGTGTAAAGTAAGGATTTTTCCTCCATTCTTCACTCACAAAGGATAGCATTTTTATGGAACCTAGATTTACAAAGGAACTCGTGATTCTTTTAAATGCTTTTATGTTGTTTTACAACTGATTAAGAAAAAGTGTTTACATTTAATTCAGCTGTATTTCCTAGTAGCTGTATAATCTTACACATTATTCTTATGTAATTTTGACCTATTTTATATGAAAATAATTGTATTGGCATCTCTTCATAATTTAATTCTCTTCTCTCCTTTTTTTGTTCCAATTAGATGAATTTGGGAAAGGAGTAGGAAGACTAGGTATCACATGCCTTCCGTCTGATTGTAATCAGTCTCCTGGGTTTTTTACTAATTTAATCTTAATCCTGTGCTTCTTTAGTCATCAAATTGATAGAGGATTACAATTTTCTCTCAGGATCCAAGTCTTCTAAGAATGAAAATGTTAAAGTCCACCCAGAACCAGCCATCCATCCTTGTAGACATTTCTATTTGGTTGATTTATAAAGATTTAATATGAGTTAAACATGTTTCTTATTCTGTGATCTCTAATTAGAAAGTAAAATTCTGTTGCCATAAATATAAAAGAAAGTAAAGTTTTCACTTATATTTTAGTCTAACACCAAACCACTATGTTACTTACTTCCTGTAAGACACAGTAGTTCAATCTGTTGAAATGCATTGAAGGATAATTTCCTTCAGATTACTTTTTAAATCACCATCTGCCTCAGGAAATCTATTATGTTCTTTCTTGAATATTTTTGTTGGTGTGAAAGCGTTGCTTATACTTTATGCTCGTTTTATTGGTCACTGTCACCAGTTTTTCCCGATAGAGATTAAAAATGTTTTTTACCTTGAAATAATTCAGATTGTGAAGATTCACTGTTTCATTATTTTGCTAATTACCATTAACTAGTAAAGTTAGTTTTTAAAGATTTTTTAAGGTTGATGTTTTATCATATTTCCTGGAGTATGATGGATTACTTTATTATTATTGTAGCTTTAAGGTTTTTTGTTGTATAAGTCAGCTTGTTTGTATATGCTAAATTGCAGATATTTCTTTGTGTTGTGCTTATTGGGTTTTTTTTTTTTAACTTAGAGCTTAATAATTTCTATTTTCTATCCTGGAGTCTAAAATTAAACAAAGAAATCTATTTTCTAAATTGGCAGGATTTTTTTTAATGATTACTAAAAATGCATTATTTTATTTTTAAAAATATAGTAGGATTTTGAGTCAGGAAACTTGACTTCTACTCTTGCCTCTTTTTTGCAGTTAGCTGTGTAACTTTGGATAAGGCATTTTACCTCGTGGTGCTTCCATTTTCTCATTCTCTAGGGAACAAGAGAATTAGTTTAGGTAACGTCTAAAATTCCACCCAGCTCTCATTTGGTTCTCATTTGACCATTTTATAATCATTATTTTGGTCTCATTTTTATTCTTGTTATTCATCCCATGAACTAGATCAACTTATATTATTTTACTAGATCAACCTGTATTATTAATGTCATTTACATGTAAATTGGTGGGATTCAGATATTTTATCAACTTTGTTTTTCCATTAGTGATTTTAAGTAATTTTAAAGAAGGAAAATTATATTACAGATAATAAAAGTGAAAGAAAGTTATAAATATTGGACATGGCTTTTTTAAATGGGAAAGTCTTCTTAAGCACCAATATAAGCACCTTAAATTGATATATAGAGAAGAATGACATAACATTTTGTGGTCTTTGTTCTCTTAAATATGAATATAGCTAGTTAGCCTAAGATTTACACAAAATGTATTCAAGATCAAATTAGTGAACAAAGCAATGGTTTGTATGGCTAATTTAAAAGCTATTCAGTTTACCAATATTAAAATAATTATAAAATGTAAAAGAAATTTCAGAGGAGTTGATTGAAAATTTTTTGTTCAGTAATTATTCTGAAGCTGCATTCTTAGGTTTATTACATAAATATAGTTGCCAGATTGCCATGGGCAAGTGAATGTCTTCATTTGAAATATTGTTAGAGATCAATGTGACTTGTTATTTTTAATTTTTTTCTGGCTATACAGAAAATGTTTCTGGAAAGGTTCCTTAATTGTCATCTGATAGAATGTAGAGATCGAGGCCAGATGCAGTGGCTCACGCCTGTAACCCAGCACTTTGGGAGGCTGAGGTGGGCGGATCACCTGAGGTCAGGGGTTCGAGACGAGCCTGGTCAACATGGCAAATCCCCTTCTGTACTAAAAATAGGAAAATTAGCTGGGCGCAGTGGCTCATGCCTGTAATCCCAACACTTTAGCAGGCCGAGGCGGGCGGATCACGAGGTCAGGAGATCAAGACCATCCTGGCTAACATGGTGAAATCCCATCTCTACTAAAAACACAAAAAAATTAGCCGGGCATGGTGGCAGGTGCCTGTAGTCCCAGCTACTTGGGAGGCTGAGGCAGGAGAATGGTGTGAACCCAGGAGGCGGAGCTTGCAGTGAGCCAAGATCACACCACTGCACTCCAGCCTGGGCAACGGAGCGAGACTCCATCTCAGAAAAAAAAAGTAGAGACTGCATTAGTTCCATATCTCGGCAGAGTTCTCTGGTAGATTAAGTGTTCTCTGTGCACTAGGCCAAGGAAGTTCCTGTTAACTTTGAAGATCATTGTGTTTGCTCTGATTGTCTACATTAGCTCATATCAATCTTTTGAACACTGGTTCAAATCTGGGTGTTGGGTTAGGATCTGATGAGTAGAGAATAGTGGAATGTTGATATAGGAAGGTATACTGGTTTCTGGTGTGATTCTTTAGCTATACTTGATTCCTTGTCTTATGTCATTTCACTGGATCATGTAACTCCTGACTTTCAGAAATTAAATTAGATGCCCAGCCTTTCTCATTCAGAGATGCCTATATTATTATGTTACTTTGATTGCCTACCAAAAAAAAAAAAAACAAAACAAAAAAAAACGTTTGTTTTCAGTTCTCTGGCTCTGCAAGTCTTTGTGATCACATTTGTTAAATTGAATCTGAGATTCAAATATTTCATTTAATATTTTCTGGGTTTTGATAATGGGATATTCTGTAAGATAAAGCAAGTAATCCTAGAGTGATTTGCTTTATGTTTAGCCATCCACCATTTTCCTGTTTCTCTACTCCTCCCATTCTCCATTTTTAAAAGGAAATTTACAAATGTCTTCCCTTATCCGTGCCTCAGATAGTTTTTCCCTGAACTCATATGTCAGCAGAAACATTTAATATGAAATAATTGTATATTTCTGAGACAAGATCAACACAGTAGTTCTTTACATTGAGCTGAGGCAAGTGTATACTTAAAAATACTCTATTTTCTTTTTACATGAACTTAAAATTTTAAAAATCATATATAGGACTCCCCAGTGTGAAAATATTAGTCTGGACATTCTCTTCCCATCAGGTGCTATTTCTACCTTAGCTGTGAGTTAGACTAAATCTAAATTTTGTATCATTCATCTTTTTATAATATTTAACTTCCCTAGAATCACCCCATTTCACGTCTTTAACCTCAACTTCCAACAGCTTTTCTGCTTTTATTTTCAAATGCCAAATTGTATTTTTGTGTTTTATTTTCTCATTGAAGTTAAAAGTATCACATATATGAAGGAATGACTGGTTTAGACATTTACTGGCATAATAAAGATTGATATTGATACCACCCACCATCCTTTCCTCTAGCCCTAAAAGGAAAAGTTTGACAACTCAAAAATGATTAAATCATCTTATCTTGTTATTTAATAGAACAGTGGAAGCAGTTTCTTCAAAATTAAAATATTTTACCAAAAAAATGCTTTTTTATATTTTAATCTGATAGTGAATTTGGGGATTATTTATGTAAATGTATCATAATTAATAGTAATTATGAGTTATTTCACTCTCTGTAATTTGTGATACCCAAGACTCATGTTTATTTAATGTGAGGTGTTTTTTGAGGCTTTTTTGTTTTATCTTGTTTTCTTAACTTTTTACAGTGTTGTTAGATTATCATGGTCACATCTCAGCATGTGGATCTCTCCTCCTGTAGATCAGCTGTTCTCTCTTAGAGTCAGGACAAGGAGGTTTTTGCTACGTGGTCGTAGTTAGATAATACAGTATTATTCTGAACTATCTGAAATTGCTGGTTTTATTGGTCAAAAATGATCAGATGCTAGCAATTTCATAATAGGTATATTCAAGAAGGAACCAAACAAAAGATCTTTTAGAATAGGTATGTTAACTTATCATCCTAACCCTATCAACATATCAGAGGCTTTATGAAGGAGACTCTACAGATAACCACAAATCTTATCAAGAAAATTCTCCTTAAAAAAAATTATCCTTTATTTTGTTGTTAAATTTCCCAGTTTTCAAAAATGTTTTATCAAAATGACTTCATAATTGAAGCAAATACCTTTTGGGAGTATATACGTTACATAAGACTTTCACTAAATCTGTGTGTAGTTTAAAGCTTTTATAATCTGAGATATTGTTATATGTTAGGTTCGTGCAAACCTAGTATAAAAGGATTCATCTGTAAGTATCATTTAGAGGCAAAATAATTTTCCCCCTCACATCTAATGTGGACTCAAATTTTGGCAACTGGAATTTTATCCTCTTGGTAGGCATTCTAAATTAATGACTACTGCTGTGTGGTGTAGTAAACAAATTTGCCATAAAATGCCATTTAAAGATTTTCTTTTTACCTTTATTTCATTATAAGAATAAAAGTATATGAGTTGAAGATCATAAAAAAATATGAAACTTCTACACAGGAAATCCCCAATTTTGCGATTTAATAGGTTGTAAATTGAGTTGTTCCAAATTCAGACTACATCTTCATATAAATAATATTATGAGTAATAAGGGTAAAAGATTAGCCAACAAAAGCTAATCTAGTACACTGTAGAGGTGCTCTAGGTGTCTTGGTTTTGGATAAATTTTTATAGTGGAGAAAGTTTACTTTGATCTCTCAATAATTGCTTGGTACACTTCTTCCTAGGCAATGTGCTTATGATACCCTCTTCATGTGACCTATTCCTCAAATGCTACATTCTCCAAAACTTCCTACCTACCTTCCATCCCCCAGTCATTCTTATCAGTACTTCCAAAATATAACCTATCTCAAGTGTTAGAAATTTGCTTTAACTAATTTATATTAAAGTGTTAGCGACTATAGCCCTTTTATCTCTCTTAAAGAGAAATCTGCATTAAAAGCAAACACGTTGCTGTTAGCTCAGATTAATGTCAATTGAGTAGAATGTTAAGCTTTAAAACAAAAGTGGAGGCCGGGCGCGATGGCTCATGCCTGTAATCCCAGCACTTTGGGAGGCCAAGGCGGGCGGATCACGAGGTCAGGAGATCGAGACCATCCTGGCTAACACGGAGAAACCCCGTCTCTACTAAAAATACAAAAAATTAGCCAGTCGTGGTGGCAGGCACCTGTAGTCCTAGCTACTTGGGAGGCTGAAGCAGGAGAATGGCATGAACCTGGGAGGCAGAGCTTGCAGTAAGCCAAGATCGTGCCACTGCACTCCAGCCTGGGCGACTGAGCGAGACTCTGTCTCAAAAAAAAAAAAAGTGGAAATAATTTAAGTTAGTGTTAATGGGACGATTTTGAGGCAAGAGATACCATTAAGTGACCTAGCTTGGAAATCTGCCCCCTTTGCCTAAACCCATGTGATGTCTGAAACTGCTGTATATTTTCAGTGACCTTGAGAAAGGGAGCTAGTCATTTGTATTTATGGGCCTTATGAAGTCAGGGCCTGCTGATCCTGTTTTTTAAGTTCAAGGGCAATGCCTGAAGCATCCTAGATCTCCTTCACCCTTATTCTACCTGACCGACAGCTAGGTCTGTCTGCCAGCTCTTTCTCATTGATACTACGTTTACAGATGAATACTATCTGTGCTTGTTTAAAAAAAAAAAAAGTCCCCGTTTTACTGTTACAATTTTTCAAGAGCTATAAAGCTAGTAAAGGTATTCCTTTTCATTATTCTAAAAAATATATCATTTTTAAATAGCTAGCACTTAGCAGTTTAGTTTTCCAAACTTTATTCTGAATCAAATTGCTGAGGTGATTCTAAATGTCTAATCTTGATTTATCATATAAACATCTAATTAGAAAGTGTTTATGCTAAAGACTTGTATTTTGTGGCATTAGTTCTTCATGTTTCTTTTTTATATGTTTATTAAAATTGTTCACTTCCAAATGAGTGGAAAAGTTGCTGTTGTTGGGATGTACAGGGCAAGTGCACTTGGTTAGAGCATGAACTGGGAATTTCACATTAGCTGATGTGCTTTGCACTCTGCTCTTGTAGATTTATTTTGTTTACAGTAGACTGATGTCAGTTTTTGTAAATGTTTTTTCTTAGCACTTTAACTGTGAGTGTACAAACTGATTTTAAATGTAGTGGTTGTATATTTTGGTTATAAATTGGAGATTTTTAATAAAATTAAATAATTTGTTCTCTTTTCTGTCATTAGTACCTGATTAATTATAAATTTCTTTGTCATCTTCCAGACCCTTTAAACAGTCTATTTAACACTATTGCACTGCATTTTTAAATGTTTTCATATTGTAAGTTTTTCATATAATAATGTAGGAATCATAGGAATCTGCCACATAGAAATAAACACACACCATCCTATATTATATCCCTTTTTCTCATACTTGTTTTGTCAATACAGATAAAACCCATCTCTGTTCATTGTTGTATCTTCAGCACATTACACTATTAGACACATATTAGAGGCTCAATAAATATCTGTTAAATACATTAAAGTATTGTATTTATATCAATTTCCCAATAAGAAATCCTACCCATATAAGCAAATAAACTATCAGGTGATTTATTTTCATGCATAGGAAGGCCGAAGAGGATTTAAACTATTAGTATGTATTAGCATATGTCTTGCCTGGATCACACAGTCTTTTGTTGGGAGACCTTAGAAATCCTAAAGTCCAGCTTAACCTGGTGCTGGACTTCTTCAAAACACCATCCTTTGTAACCCTCTGCTTGAATGATTTCAGTAGCAGGAAGCTCACTATGTAAAGCCTTCTATTTCATTTTTATTTTATTTTATATTTTTATTTTGTTTTTGTTTTTTTGTTTGGCCTTCCATTTCATTTTGAGACAACTCTAATTGTTATAAAAGACTCCATTTATTGAGTGGAAATTGTACCTTCACTCATTGATACTATTCTACAGATATACAGTAATTCTATCACAGAAGTACTTTCTAGACATTTGAAAAAAAGGCATCCTGTTTCCTCCAAATCTCTGCAGGCAAAATGTGTCCTATTCTCCAATTCCTATTCTCCAGTTCTCCTATGACATCCTGTCAGACCCTAGTTCTTCTCCAAAACACTCCAGTTGTGAATATTCCTCTTAAAGTCTTCCAGAGAACTGAACACTCATCTCCAGATGCTGTAAAATCGGTGAAGATTGCATTGTACATTATATTCTGTACACTAGTGTTAATTCTAAGTTTATGCAGAAAAACAGGAGCCCTTTTTTACAATCATCTCCCTCTAACCATTGAAGGGTCTAGCCATTTATATGTTGAAGATATGTATATATACATATTAATTGTCCAAACTCTAATATTTGTCAACTAAAGTCAAATATTTCCCTGAGGCACTGATTATCTACTATGTGCCAGGCAGTGAACAAAATAAAGTCCCTAATCTCCTGACAAGATATACCAAAGACTTAATTAAGATGGAAAAATATCCTAAATGATTGTTGCTAAATTTAAGGTTCACCTCTGAGGGAAGGGAGGAGGGTATTTTTTAGTGTTTTATGTTGATCATTGGCTAACTTGGTGGGCGAATGCCGGTCATTCGCCAGTTGAGGATTAATCAATGTGTGTGCTGGAGCACAGAGGTACATATATGCACAGTTTCTTCATCTGCAAAATGAAAGTATTGGACTAAGCCAGTGGTTTTTAGCTATGGGATCCTTCATCAAATAAAATAGTATATGTAGTCTCAGTACATAAAATAGATAAAAGCACCCTTTTATTTAAAAGGAATGTAAGGTCCCTGAATTCCACTTACTTGGCCCAGCCCTTCTTAACCCCCCTCCATTACAGCATCACTTGAAGCACCTAGACAGAACCCTGAGCTCAAAGAGCCCACTTTTAAAATTACTAAACTGTTCTGTATCTTGACTGGTGGTGGTCACACAAATCTGCATGTGATAAAATTGCACAGAATTGTATATACACACACCCAAATGAGTGCATATAAACCAATGAAATCTGATTAATGTAGATTGTATCTATACCAATTTCCTGGTTTTGATATCATAGTAACCATTGGGGAAAACTGGGTATGGGTATTCTTTAAACTGCATGTAAATCTACAATTAAAAAGTGTAGCAACATTTTTTGGTAAATTAAAATGATCTCTAGGTCGCTTCTAAAATTCTCTGATTAATGCCCCATTCATTTCCTAGCTGCCTTTGCTTTCTGTTAAAGAAACAATTAGCATTTGTTTTGAAGAGACTCTTGGTAAAAGTATCTTACCCGGGAATTTTTGGTAAAAGTATCTTACCCGGGAATTTTTCGATTCTTATTTGGCCCTCCTAATTGGGTGTTCTCAGTGAAAACGAGACACTGCTAATGTGCTTTACATAATTAGAAAATAGCCCTCACATTCTACCTGTTCCCAACGCCCCACTAACTCTAAGCTCCCCAGGAGCAATAATTCAGAAGTCAAATTGCTCAGCACTCCTACTCCGAGTGTGGCAGAAGAATGGCCTCTTAAAGATGTCCACTCCCTGATCCCCAGAACCTGAGAATACTTTACCTTATATGGCAAAAGGGACTTTGCAGATGTGATTAAGGTTACTGATCTTAAAATGGGGAGATTATCCTGTATTATCCATGGAGGCCCTATCTAATCACATCATTCCTTAAAAGAAGAGAACTTTCCCCAGCTGTGGTCAGAGAGGGATGTGACAATGGAAGAAGGCTAAGAAAGATTCCACATTGGAAGGACTTAACCCAAGGTCACTGGCTTTAAAGATGGAGAAAAGAGGCCATGAGCTAAGGAATGCAGGCAGCCTTTCAAAGGTGGGAATGGCTTTCAGCTGACAGCCAACAAGAAAATACGGCTCTCAGTCCTGCAACTGCAAGGAACTAAACTCTGCCAACAACCAGAATGAGCAAAGGTATTAATCCTTCCTGAATGTCTCCAGAAAGGAACCGCTGACATGACTTTAAGGCAGTGAGACCCACGTCAAGACTTCTGAGCTACAGAACTGGAAGATAATAAATTCATGTTGCTTAAACCCCTAAATTTGGGTAATTTCTTACGGCAGCAATAGAAAACTAATATACTAAGCCTTACACCTCCACATCCGCAAAGTGTAGGCAGTAAACAAATGAGTAATGGAAAATGGCCCAAGGAGGCCATTAAGAGTCAGAAACATTTCAGAGAGCTGGCCAGTCGCCATGAAACAGACTGTTGAGGTGGGTGGAGGCAGGTTGGAGGAATTGAGATTAATAAGAGCAGTCGGTCCCTGCTGCCTTTCTTCTGATTTCGTCTCTTTTATTATTCTTTTTTATCATTATTTTTTCAGTTTTCATTTATTTCCATATGGTCTTCATTTTTCTCTCTTAATCTAATCAAGCATGGTGGTTTTTTTTTTTTCAACCCCACACTTCCACCAGCAAATGCACCCATTTGTCAGAAGGAGATGAGGAGCAACTTAGGCTTTGGAAAAATGAGATTTTCACATGTACCAACTATTAAAAAGTTAGGGAACACAGCTTTAGTATCTAGTCTCTGGGTTCTCCTGAGACCGTGAACATACACAAAAGAGAGTTATACACAAATCCACTTATTTAAACAAACAAAAGCTACAACACCAGGCACTCAAAAATATTTTGAAAATAACAAAAGCTCTCTAGTAAGGTACTGATGAGTCACTGTCTTCTATTCTGCATCTGAAGAATTATGTTGAGCTCTTTTTACTATCTCTTGGACAGCTCAAGACTAAAAGCCCTTTGGGGCTAATGGGATGTCCTCATCAGCCTCAAATAATATTAGACAAGCTACTGTACAATAATAAAAACAGCAGAAGAATTTAAACACTCCACATGAAGTGAATCATTTTTTGAAACCAGACTTGTTAGAAAAGTGTTTGCTAAATATGGGAAATACATTCATACACTATGTATGCAAGCTTCTGATTTCTCACAGGTCCAAGTGACCAGAAAGACAGAAAGAGGGAAGTTGTTCTCTGACAACAGATTGGGTACAGTTGAGCCAGATTAGGGGAACTGTTGGTACCAGCCCCCTAGGGCACAGGTAATGCATGGGCCTCCACTCATCAATTTGGTGGATTCCAAATGAACCCTTATGATAGTGACAAAGATTCCTGTGCATTCTCAGTGTGATGGTAAGCATTTCTGAAAATTCCAAAAATGTGTGGGCCAGATATTGGCTTATTTCTGGAGCCACTGCTGCAGCACTAAAATTAGCAAATCCAGAGGTTCTCAGGTGAGAACAAGCTAAATCCTTTAATCGAAAAATCCTTGACATCCTATTTTGGGGGAGAAAAAATTGAAAAATCCTTCCTTTCTTCTCCTTGTCCTGTTCATTGATAAAGGCTCTTTACATGACATATTTAACTGTAAGCCTGTTTTAGCTGTCATAATTTTAGTTTTTTTCAGAGCCTCATCTGTTGATGAAAATTGCTTTAAAAATGATGTTTCAAGTATCTGTAACCATTCAATAGCATTCATTAATTCATTTATTCAGTAAATACTCATTTGTTTACCTACTCCTTCTGTAAGACCCTAGGCATGTAAAGGAGAAAATGACATGGTTTCTACTCTTGCAAAGCTCACACTCTTGTGAGGAGATGGGCTCCTAAACACCTGAGTACTGCAATACTGCTGTGCTCAAAGCATCATGGAGGCACACATGTGGAAGAAGTTACTTCTGCCATGAGGACTGAGGGTACAGAGAGGTTTATAGAATATGGAAAAGTCAATCAATATTTATTGACCACCTATTCATTGTTGAAATTACATCAGGGAACAAAATGCACTTGTTCTGTTGAAGTCCTGTAATCAGAATTTTGAATCTAAAGGGAGAACATAGACAATAAACATTAATTTCAGATAGTGATAAATATTATAACACTGTCTGATAAGAGACCCCTAAAGGTCTTCAAAAACAATGTGGATATTGTTTAAAGTACTAAACAGTGGTTTTAGTTAAGGGCTTAACATAACATAATTTTATTTTTTAAAAAAATTATTCTGGCAGCTCCATAGAAAATGGGTTATGAGGACCAAGAGTGCACACAGGAGCCTGGGCAATATGGTGGAAACCATCTCTACAAAAAAAATACAAAACTTAGCAGGGCATCATGGTGTGCACCTATGGCCCCACCAGCTATTTGAGAGGCTGAGGTGGGAGGATCATTTGAGCCCAGGAGGCAGAGGTTGCAGTGAGCCAAGACTGCACCACTGCACTCCACACTGGGTGACAGATCAAGATCTTGTATTTAAAAAAAAAAAAAGCACACAAGGAGACCAATTCAAAAAGCAACTATGCTAGTACACGTTAGAGATAATAGTATGACTGGGACTCAGATGAAAGTTGTAGAGATGAACAAAAAAGGGAAGTATTTTGAAAGTGGAACTAGACTTACTGATGTACTGGATGTGACAGATGAAGGAAAGGGGATGAATAATAGATGACTTCGTGTTTTGACTAGAGCAGCCTCATGGATCATGGTGTCACTTACTGAAATGAAGACTGGGGGAAGAGCAGATGCTGGAGAGAGAAAAATGCTGTGTTCTATTCTGAACTGGTTAGATGTAAGGTGACTGCTAGCCATCCAAGTGGGAAACCCAAGTAAGCAGGTAGACATATGAATCTGGATCTCTGGTTGAGATTTTGACCTGAGATAGAAATTTGAGAATCATCAAGATTTAGATGGTATTTAAAGCCATCAGGCTACATGAGATTACCTTGGAGAAGACTTTGTAGTGAAGAGAATTTGTGTAAAGGACAAAAGGTCAGGAAAGCAGAGAAGGAGAGACCTGTGAGATAGGGAGACAGTCAGGGGGATGTGTTATCAGGGAAGCCAGGAGAGAAAGGTGATTTGTAAAGGAGAGAGTAGTTCAGCCCATCAAATGATCCTTAAAGAGCAAATAAGGCAGCGGGCACAGTGGCTCATGCCTGTAATCCCAGCACTTTGGGAGGCTGAGGCTGGTGGATCACCTGAGGTCAGGGGTTCAAGACCAGCCTGGCCAATATGGTGAAACCCTGTCTCTACTAAAAATACAGAAAATTGGCTCGGCGTGGTGGCGGGTGCCTGTAATCCCAGCTACTCGGGAGGCTGAGGCAGGAGAATCACTTGAACCCGGGAGATGGAGGTTGTAGTGAGCTGAGATCATGCCATTGCACTCCAGCCTGGGCAACGAGTGAAACTCCATTTCAAAAAAAAAGATCAAATAAAGCCAGACACTGTGACTCACATCTGTAATTCCAGCACTTTGGGAGGCCGAGGTGGGAGGATTGCTTGAAGCCAGGAGTTTGAGACTAGCTAGGCAACAAAGTGAGACCCTTGTCTCTACCAAAAAGAAATATATATACACATATATATATTTATATATATAATATATATAATATTTATATTTATATATAATTTATGTTTATAAATATATTATATATATTTATATAATATATATAATATATTTATATATATTTATATAATATATATAATATATTTATATATATTATATATATAAGATAATATATTATATATATATTAGCCAGGTGTGGTTAGCTCATAGTCTCAGCTACTCAGAAGGCTGAGGTAGGAGGATCACTTAAAACCCAGGAGTTTGAGGCTGCAGTGAGCTATGATGCTACCACTGTACGAGACCCTGTCTTTAAAAGAAAAAAAAAAATCAAATAAGATGATGACTCAGAAAGACAATTTGATTTGACATCATGGAGGTTACTGAAAAGAACAACTTCAGTGGATGGGAGTAAAGGCAATTGCAAATGGATTGAGCAGTAACTGGGGAATTTGCATTTCCGGCACTTGGAAGGTTAGATACTTTCAGTGACCTTCCCAACGAAAACAGCCCAAATTCTGGACTATGTATGAAAATCTTTGTAATTTGCATTGCTAAGCTGCCCTGATCTTACCAATAAAAGTCAAAAACAAAGTGAAAGCAAAAATCATTGGTAATAAGCACCAGCATCAGCTTCTGCTGTGAGAGTTTCTGCTGAATGCTAAAGACAGCACAGCATATGGGGGGCGAGAGATTGAGCCTAAGCTCCAGCCCATTAGAGAATGTAATAGGAGGCTTCCAAAGGGGTATACTTTCAATGTGAAGGTGAGGGAGGAAAAAAAGAAGAAATCATGCAGAACAGGACATCAAAGAAACTTTATTGCTTCAAATTTAGCATTGGTTGGCAGGAGTATGGTGAATACCCCCTGAGAATTTGTAACCATAACTGCCTTCATGAACATTGTTTGTTCCAAATATACATTTTTCTCTGTGTGATCTGAACCTGAAGCCAAGAATATAACTCAAAGGGTCCTGGATGACTGTAATTTCATGCAACTGGCAGAAGCAAATGCACCGTTTCTTTGGAGGAATGCAATTTCAGTTCCAGTGTCAAGGAATTCCCACAGAGAAATTTGCAAGGTAAATGAAAAGTTCGTAGTCAAAACTAGCAAAACACACAAAAGAGAACAAGACATTGTGAGTGAGAGCCTATTCTCCAAAGACTTCCATATTCTAAAATTAATAAAGGATACAGAATAATTTAATATATTTAAAGAAATAAAAGAAGGTATCAGGGGTATAACTTCAAGGAACAAGATACTATGAAAAATGGCAAGGCAGATTTGGAAAAAAAAAAAAAGACCTAATAGAATTAATAGGTATAAACAATTTAATTAGAAACAACAGAAGAAACAATTGATGAGAGATTAGTGAAATAAAAAAGTGATTTTTTTTTAATGTCCAGAATTCTTTAGCTTTTTGCTTCTAACAAATAAAATAAAGCAGAAGTGAAGCTCTACGGTTTTGGAGATAAGCTCATAGAAGTCACTGTGGCTTCCGGCAGCTTCTTGCTGTTTCTCTTGGATCCCTTTCTGGGGAAGCCAGCTGTCATGTCATGAGGGCACTCCAGCAGCCCTGTGGAGAGGCCAGGTGACAAGGAGCTAAGGCGTTGGGGCAAGCCAAGGCCTTGGAAGCAGCTACTTTAGCCCTGGTGATGCCCTCACACGACCACAGCCCTGGCTGACGGCTCCTTGTGAGACGCTAAGCCAGAACCACCAAACCAAGCCACGCCTGGACTCCTGACTCTCAGAAACTGTGAAATGATCAACCTTTGCTGCATTACGCTGCTTCCTTTTGGAGTAATTTGTTATGCCACAACAAATAACTAACACAAGATTAATTTGAAGAAGTTATCCCAAATGCAGCACAGAAAGACAAAGAAATAGATGTGAAATGACATTAAATCAGCATTCTAGAAAAAGTAATGGGAAAAAGAAACATTTCAAGTGCTAAGAGCTAAGAATTTTCTAGAATTGTTGAAAGATATTGATCATCAAGTCCATGGAGCCAAGTCAATGCTAAGATGAGTAATTTTTTTAAGTGCCTTTGGACACCTTATAGGAAAGTGGAAGAATACCAGAAGGGAAAAAATGAAGCAGCCAGAACGGAGACAGATCAATCATAAAGGAATAGCAATTACACCAACGGCTGGTTTCTTTACAGCAATAGCGGAAGTCAGGATTCGGGAATATATTTTACATTATTCAAAGAAAAGCAACTGTAAACCAGGAATTATCAGCCAGCTAAACTATCTCTCAAGAATGAGGGCTCAGCCGGGCACGGTGGCTCACGCCTGTAATCCCAACACTTTGGGAGGCCAAGGCAGGCGTATCACCAGAGATCAGGAGTTCGAGACCAACCTGGCCAACATGATGAAACCCTGTCTCTACTAAAAAAAAATACAAAAAACTTGGCTGGGTGTGGTGGCGCGCACCTGTAATCCCAGCTACTCAAGAGACTGAGGCAGGAGAATTGCTTGAACCTGGGAGGTGGAGGTTGCAGTGAGCCAAGATGGCTCTGCTACACTCCAGCCTGGCGACAGAGCAAGACTCCATCTCAAAAAAAAAAAAAAAAGAATGAGGGCTCAAATGATCTGGGTAGCCAAGATCACTGTGGCCACCTACCCCAAGTCCCTCCATATCTACCTCTTACTGTTTTTCAACAAAAAGAATACAACCATACTCATCACACACCTTTAGCATAAGAAGAAGACAAACACCACAAACTTCAAATTACCTAAAGCGGGAAAGTAAACACTGTCCTACAGCAGAGATTTCTCTTGAGACCTCGTTGCCAAACTTTGCAGAGAGCCAGAGGGTCTAGAAAAACTGCACTTAAGAGAGAAAAGGGGCCCAGCGCAATGGCTCATGCCTGTAAACCCAGCACTCTGGGAGGCTGAGGCAGGTAGATCACTTAAGGTCAGGAGTTCGAGACCAGCTTTGCTAACATGGTGAAACCCGATCTCTACTAAAAATACAAAAATTAGCCAGGCATAGTGGTGCACACCTGTAGTCCCAGCTACTTGGGAGGCTGAGGCAGGAGAATCGCTTGAATCTGGGAGGCAGAGGTTGCAGTGAGCCGAGATCGTACCACTGCACTCCAGCCTGGGTGACAGAGCAAGACTCTGTCTCAAAAAAAAAAAAAAAAAAAAAAAAATAGGGAGAGAAAGAGAGAAAGAGAAAAGGGGATTGAGCTAAAATCAAAGTTCCACTCACATTATGAAAATATTGGAAAAGAGTCTTGTCAGATTAGAGGTCACAGGACCTTAAGAGTACATGCAAAATTCGAGGACATAGTCATCTTCTCAGGGCAAAGACAGTAAAAAAATGGGGAGTAGGAGAGGCAGAAGTGCCCTATGGAAACTGAGTAGTAAAGGGGAAAAGAATCATGAGGGGAAGTTTCAGAATCTTGCAAAATGAAAGAAAACCAAAAAGTCAAAGGACAGCTAAACCCTTCCCTTGACTCCTTCCCAAAAGCTGCCCATTGAAGAAATGTACTTTACTATACCATCAGAAGAGGATGCTCCCAAACTCACCACCAACCCTGCTCAGGAAATGCATAGATGTAAACAGTCTTCACTTATATAAACCTACTTCAAGAAAGAAACAGAAAAAGAAAAGCAAAAGATTTTGGCCGGTAAAATTTCCATCACCACCGCCCAAAAATAATATCTGCAAAGCTGAGAAAAACCAAAACAGAACGCTACCCAGAAATATAAGAAGACTTGAGTCTACATATTGATAGGGTCCACTGGGTACTGAGAAAACTGATTTGGAATTATCAATTCTGAAACATATCCTGGCAAGGTAAACTGTGGCTGTAACCGAAATGAATCACACCACCTGGCATTCACATCCTTTGTAATCTCCTCCCACACTGACTCTGGCTTGGCCATGTGAGTTGCTTTGGTCAATAAGACATCAGCATGTTGCAAGCAGGTGCTTGTTAGGTGTTTGTATATTAAGGGTTGTCCTCTTGGAATGCTCCTATTTGGAGCCATGAGCCCCCATATAAAGAGGCCCAGCTACCCTGTGTTTTAGCCACCCTAGCTAAGGCAATAAATATGTGAGTGTCCCAACAGAGACCATGTGTAGCAGAAGGATTGCACATGTAATTTCAACTCAAATTGCAGAATCATAAGATATAATAAATCATTATTGTCTTAAGTCACTAAGTTTTGGGGTGGTTGGTTAACTAAAGCATCTGGTAAAATGATCAGACTTTAAGGACACAGAAAAAACCCTGAGAGTCTTGAGAAGAAAAAAAAAGTCAACTAACTTAAAAAGACAAGAGAATTATTCTGGCATTAAACTTCTCTAAAGCAATATACAAAGCAAGGCCAACATAAAGCCTAATTTTTAGGAAACTCAAGAAAAGAAAGAATTGTATATTCAGCTAAAGTGTATCTTTAAGTATTGAAGCTTTAGAAAAAAAAGCTTTAAACATACAAGAACTAAATAACCAATGGCTCAAACAAGAAATCAGAAGGGAAATTAGAAAATACTTTGAAATATATGAAAATAAGAACACAACATACCAAAACTTATGGGATATAGTGAAAGGAGGGCAATTTATAGCTTAAAGGGAAATTTATAGCTGTAAACTACATTGAAAAAAAAAAGTTTTCAAATCAATAACCTAAATTTTTACCAAAAAAGAGAGAGCACACTAAACCCCAAGGAAGCAGAAGGAAGAAAATGATAAAAGTTACAGCAATCAATATCAGGAAATTAACATCGATACAGTACTACCATGTAATCCACGGATCCCATTCAAATTGTGAACAGATACTTTGAGCCCATGTATATATTCTATTCCTCAACAAATTTTTACCCACTTGCTTTTTTTTACCCACATCCTTCTATGAGTTTTACCTGAATAAATGTTAGCAAAGTATTACTATGACAGCTGCCAAATAGTTGATTTTGCAAATTCTATCATTCCTTACACTTTTTTTTTTTTTTTTTTTTTTTTAAGACAGGGTATCCCCAGGCTGGTGTGCAGTGATGCAATCTCAGCTCACAGCAACCTCTGCCTCCTGGGCTTAAGCAGTCCTCCCACCTGAGCCTCCTGATAACTGGGACCACAGGTGTGCACCACCACACCCGGCTGAGTTTTTAGTTTTTTTGTAGAGATGAGGTCTTGCTCTGTTGCCTAGGCTGGTCTTGAACTGCTGGGCTCAAGTAATCCTCCTGACTCAGCATGAGCCACCATGCCCAGCCTGTTTACTTTCTGTTATACCTTATGCTGTAACTTATAATTAATGTTAAAATAATCTGTAATTTAGTGAAACTGTGTTTTCCGCAGAATAAGTTACTTATTTTTTAAATGCTAATTTTTTTTTTTTTTTTTTTTTTTTTTTTTAGAGACAGGTTCTCACTTTGTCACTCAGGCTGAAGTGCAACAGTGCAATCACGGTGCACTGCAGCCTCAACCACCCAGGCTCAAGCAATCCTTCCCGTTCAGCCTCCTGGGTAGGTGGAACTACAGGCATGCACTACCATGCCCAGCTAACTTTTTTAAATTTCTTCGTAGAGACAGGGCCCAGCTATGTGGTGCCCAGGCTGGTCTTGAACTCCTGGGCTCAAATAATCCACCTCAGCCTCCCAAAGTGCTGGGATTACAGGCATGGGCCACTGCGCTTTGCCTAAAATGCTATTTGAACTTAAACATATTAATGTATTTTATGGGCCAGGCGCAGTGGCCCACGCCTGTAATCCCAGCATTTTGGGAGGCCGAGACGGGTGGATTGCTTGAGGTCAGGAGTTCGAGACCAACCTGACCAACATAGCGAAAACCCGTCTCTACTAAAAACACAAAACTTAGCTGGGCATGGTGGCACATGCCTGTAGTCCCAGCTACTCAGGAGGCTGAGGCAGGAGAATTGCTTGAACCCAGGAGCAGAGGTTGCAGTGAGCCAAGATTGTGTCACTGCCCTCCAGCCTGGGCGACAAAGTGAGACTCCATCTAAAAATATCTCTATATATGAATGTATTTTATTAGTGCTACTCATTATTTCAGTGCCCAACCCAATCATATCTCTCCCCATCTAATAGTTTTGTGGGGCCTCCCAAGGTCCCTCAACCAGACCCAGATTGCCGACTCAGCTCTCTTCCCTCTTGGCAATTTTTGGGGATATCTTGGATTCTGTCATGAACTAATGGTCATGAGGCTCTGTTTGGGTCCTCTTGTCTCTCTAGGCTTGTTGCCTGCAATAAGTCATAATCCTAGGAAGAGTTAACGACAGGCTTAAAAAGTGGGTAGTGTGAGTTAAAAAGTCAGTGGTGTTGGGGCCGGGTGCGGTGGCTCATGCTTGTAATCCCAGCACTTTGGAAGGCCAAGGCGGGCAGATCACGAGGTCAGGAGATCGAGGCCATCCTGGCTAACATGGTGAAACCCCGTCTCTACTAAAAATACAACAACAACAACAACAAATAGTCAGTGGTATGTGTTGGGCGTGGGGGCAGTGAGCGGACACTCTGGCTTTGAGTGACTCTGGCTCCAGTTTCTGGAGATAAGAAGTCCAGGGTCTGACTGTGGGAGATGGTGACCAAGGTGGAGCGTAGGAGATGGTCATTGGAGATGAGGGTATCAGGTAACCAAGAGGCTTCAGTGTTGGATGTATTGTTGGCCTAGACCTTGAAGCTGCTGAGGCAGCGGCAGGAACCAGGTTGCAGAAGAAACCTTGGACCAGGTGCTGCAGTCTTTAGCGCATGAAGGAGGGAGAGGGAGTGGTAAAGAGATGTTGCAACAAGAAGTGGGGAGAATGCTATAGATGGCGGCAGGGCACGTAGCCCAAGTCCTAGAACCCAGTAGATGCTCAATTCACTTATTACACTGAAATTCTCAACATCAGAGTGGCGCATAGGTTAGAGTCTAACCATTAGACAACAGAAATGCAGTTAAAATTCCTTTTTCTACTTGAGAGTGGGCTTTTTTCTCTTCTCCATTAGCTTATCAGCATGGATTAATTTACAGATTAACATCTTTATTTTGGAATGGATGAGATAAATATAGGAAATTTTGTAAGGTAGAAGGAAATATAAGGGTTCGGTCTGGAGATGTAAGTTCTAAGCCTGGAAAGTGTTCTGAATGAGGCTAGGCGAAAAGTTGTAGGCACCAAAACCAATTTCATCTATTAGGTTGGTGCAAAAGTAATTGCGGGTTTTGACATGAAAAGTAATGGCAAAAACCGCAATTACTTTTGTACTAACCCGATACTTCACAGTTTTAGACCAGACCACTCTTCACTGGTTTAAAACAAACTCTGAGAAAGGAATCCTGCCTTCTCTTCAATTACCCCTTCGTTCGTCTTTTCAGTGGTACTAATCGCCTAATTCTCAGGCTCCAAATGTTGTCTTCCTCTTCCATCCCTGGTTTTCCTCACTCTTCCCGGCCATGTCAAAAATAAAAGAAATTCTTGACGCAGGAACAATATAAATATGTCTATGGAGAGAGGAATTCATTCTTTTGAAAAGAATCTCAGGATTGGAAAAGTGCTTAGAAATCATCCAACCTGGGGACCGGCAGACTTTTTCTGTAAAGGGCACACAGTTAACATTTCAGGCTAATTGTGACAGTTGTCTTGGGTGTGACTGCTGGGGCCCGTGTCGTCACGGGTGGTAAAAGTATTTACCAAGACAGTCATGGGTAAAGAAAGGAAGATATATTAGAGAAAGGATGAGAATAAGTTGCAAGAATGCAAGGGGCAGCACAGAGAGAAGGGGCTGTCTGCAAAGATGCAGGGGCCGGAGGGAAGCTGTACACGGTCGTGCTAGAAGGGGTTACGTGCAAATAAGATTTGGCTATATACGTTTAGAATATGCTGGGGTGAATTATAACTGCCAGGCCTTTCCAGGTCTCTGAGGGAAACACTTTGCTGATCTTAGCCTTCTTGCAACTCACATACCTTCATTTCTGGAGTTGAAGATAATGGCTGTGGTTTTTCACATAAAGGGGTTGCAAACAGGGTTAGGTCCCTGGATTAGGTCCCTGTTCTGCTAGCCTGGCTCCTTCCTAGTTCCTGTTAACTTATTGATTTGTTAGGGCCCCACAGCAGTCTCTGTCACAACCCCTTAGCTCTGCTGTTGTAGCACAAAAGTAGTCATGGATAATACAGAAACAAATGAGTAAGGCTAAGGCTATGTGCCAATAAAACTTTATTTACAAAAGCAGGCTGTGGGCCAGATTGGGTCCAAGGGCTGTGGTTTGCTGATCCCTGATCCAAACCAACAGATGATAAAACTGAGGCCCCTTGAAGGAAAACCAGGACTAGAAATCCACTTCCTGTGAGTCTCAGAGAAGAGCTCCTTCTATTAGAACAGAGATTCTCAAATTTTACTTTGCATCAACATCACCTGGAGGCCAGAGAGGTGAGGGGCAATTATGAGAAAACAGATTCCTAAGGGATTTTTGATTCAGTAGGTCTGCGGTAGGATCCAGGAATCTGAATTTTAAAAGCACACATGATTCTGCCCTCTGTGGCCCAGGGATCATGCTTTAAAAAACATTTCCCCACATCACAGATTCTTTTTTTTTTTGAGACAGGGTTTCGCTCTGTCGCCCAGGCTGGGGTGCAGTGGTGCAATCATAGCTCACTGCAGCTTTGACCTGCCTGGCTTCAGTGATCCTCCCATCTCAGCCTACCAAGTAGCTGGGACCACAGGTGCATGCCACCATACCCGGCTGTTTTTATTATTGTTTTTTGTTTTTTGTTTTGTTTTTTTTAGATACGAGGTCTCGCCATGTTGCCCAAGCTGATCTCAAATTCCTGGGCTCAAGTGATCCTCCCACTTCAGCCTCCCAAAATGCTTGGATTACAGTCATGAGCCCCTGTGTCCAGTCCCCCCACATCATGGATTTTTGAGTCGCCTGGGCAACAAGTAAACCCTCTGTATCCCAGACAGACAAGTAAGCAGGTGATGACGAGATGTCTTTAAAGCGCCTCTCGATTTGTCCTCCCTTCCCCTTTGCCCCAGCAGCCTTTTCTCTTTAGCAGCTGGCCTCAGCCACGGGGAGCAGGTGGGGAGTGTGCAGACACACCTGCCGGCAAGCCCAGGAGGGCGTCTCTCTAGGGAGCTTTCCTAATGAGCACCGCCTGTTGACTGACTGGAGGGGAGGAGCTCATTATTCGCTTTTGGCCCAGAGCCTTGTCTTGTAGGATTGCAAATGAAGGAATGCCTGTGGCTCCCACGTTCACCTCGGTGGAAAGATCTCAAAGCAACAGTGTAGTTCACACATCTCACTGAAAAGGGTCAGATCAGCTGGAAGGAAGCTTGTGGAAGTTGTTTGGCACCGAATTTTCACACTTGATCTATTCCTTTTTCCTCCATCCAGTACTCCCAACTTGATCCCTTGAATGGGAACATTGTTTGCCCCAAGTCACCTAAAACAAAGTCTCTGTTCTTCTGAACAATACTTACCCCCCAGCCCCCAGATGCTTAGGAAATATAACCCATAAGAAAATAACAGGACGTTAAGAGTATTATGTCAGCAGTCCTTATTCCTGTAAAGGGGCGGGCCTAATCCAGCCACTTTATTCCTTACATTAGCCCTGCTTCAAATCCCCGACGGGACTTTTTCTTGTAGCTCTTCTTCTCTTGGCAAGAACTCTAGAATGAAAGCTCTAGAGCCAAGCCTAGATATTTAGTGTTAAAAGTTAAGTTGGAATTGATAGATGTCAATTCCAAAATGCCCTTCTGGGCCATCCCGCAGCTGACACCCAAGGAAAGGGAAGAGGCCAAGGGCAGAGATCAGATTTAGACACAAGGTTGATGGCCTTGCTGCAGTAACCACCTTCTTTAATCACAAGACCACACCAAGCAGACTGGGTGTGGTGGCTCATGCCGGTAATCCCAGCACTTTAGGAGGTCGAGGTGGGCAGATCACCTGAGGTCTCCATCTAAAAAAAAAAAAAACAAAGGACCACACTATGCAGAAGTGCAAAAATGAGGTTCCTCCCTCCACCAAAAGAGGGAGGTTCCCTTTATTCTGTCCCCCTGCTCCTGTCACCCACAGGTCTTAGAAGAGAGGGAGCCTTAGCAGGTCTTCCTGGCAGCCTTTGCATCTGCTGTCTGTCCATGACACCCTGACTCCCACTGCCCCCTGCGCTTCTGAGCTGACATCGTATTCATTCAAAAATGTCTGTTATCCTCTACAGATGTCCCCGACTTAGGATGGTTCAACTTAACAATTTTTTGACTTAACGATGCTGGTAACAACAACATGCATTCAGTAGAAACCATACTTCCAGTACCCAAACAACTTTTCTGATTTTCACTGAATTACATGAGGTATTGAACACTCTATGTAAAATAGGCTTGTATTAGATTATTTTGCCCAACTATCAGCTAACATAAGTGTTCTGAGAACATTTAAGGCAGGCGTGGCTAGGCTGTGATGTTCTATAGGTGTATTCAACGCTTTTTTTTTTTTTTGAGATGGAGTCTCACTCCGTTGCCCACGCTGGAGTGCAATGGCATGATCTCAGCTCACTGCAACCTTTGCCTCCTGGGTTCAAGTGATTCTCCTGCCTCAGCCTCCTGAGTAGCTGGGATTACAGGTGCCCACCGCCACACTCAGCTAATTTTTGTATTGTTAGTAGAGATGGGGTTTCATCATGTTGGCCAGGCTGGTCGAACTCGACCTCAAACCCCTGACCTCAAGTGATCTGCCCGCCTCAGCCTCCCAAAGTGCTGGGTTTACAGGAGTAAGCCACGGCACCCAGCCTCCTCAATGCATTTTCGACTTAAGATATTTTGAATTTACAATGGGTTAATGGGGATGTAACCCCATCCTCACTGAGGAGCATCTGTATTTGAATCCTCCATTGTACAAATGAGAAACAGGGGACTTGAGAGGTAAACAGGGGACCTGAGAGCCAAGGTAGCACAGCCTAACAGACCGCAGGACTGTGAGCCCTGCTGTTGCAATGGAATAGCGCACCTCGGTGAGTTTTGAGACCATGGCGCTCCCTTTCCTGTGGGGAGCCAGCTTTGATAAGGAGAGAGAGGTGGGCGGGGAACACAGAGAGGCACTGAGGGAAGCCCATCTTCAGAGATGAGCCCAGGCTTAGCCTTGCAAGGGCTTCAGGCACATGCAGAGGTGGGGAAAGTGTTGGGGGGAAGAGGCTGCTGGGCCTCCTCCCTGCTGCTAGCTCGCTTTCCTTCTGGCTCTTTCTGTGTGTCTCTCCATCTTTCTGCCTCTCTGCCTCCTTCCCTTGTCTTCTGCTTCTCTGTAGCCCTGTTTAGACCAAGAGTTGTTAACTTAGGGCTCCTGGATCCCTGGAGTATAGAAACACGTTATCTATTTTATGGAAAAATGGCAGTGAACATAGGAGTACATGTGTTTTTTTGTAGAACAATTTATTTTCTTTGAGATATATACCCAGTAATGGGATTGCTGGGTCAAATGGTAGTTCTAAGTTCTTTGAGAATCTCCAAACCGCTTTTCACAGCGGCTGAACTAATTCACATTTGCAACAACAGTATACCAGAGCTCCCTTTCACCACAGCCTCATTGGCATCTGTTTTTTCACTTTTTTTTTTTTTTTTTTTTAGTAGAAGTTTAATAGGCGAAAGAGGCCGGGCACGGTGGCTCACATCTGTAATCTCAGCACTTTGGGAGGCTAAGGCAGGTGGATCACAAGGTCAGGAGTTCAAGACCAGCCTGGCCAAGATGGTGAAACCCTGTCTCTACTAAAAATACAAAAAGTAGCCAGGCGTGGTGGCACATGCCTGTAATCCCAGCTACTTGGGAGGCTGAGGCAGGAGAATCACTTGAACCTGGGAGGCAGAGGTTGCAGTGAGCCAAGATAGTGCCACTGCACTCCAGCCTGGGTGACAGAGCAAGACTCCATGTCAAAAAAAAAAAAAAAAGGCACCCAGAGAAATAGGTTGTTGCCGTCACCTTTTAATAATAGCCATTCTGACTGGTGTGAGATGGTATCTCATTGTGGTTTTGATGTGCATTTCTCTGATGATTAGTGATGATGAACATTTTTTTCATGTTTCTTGGCTGCTTGTATGTCTTGAGAAGTGTCTGTTCATGTCTTTTGCCCACTTTTTAACAGGGTTATTTCCTTGTTGAATTGTTTAAGTTCCTTGTAGATTCTGGATATTAGACCTTTGTCAAATACATAATTTCAAATATTTTCTCCTATTCTGTAGGTTGTTCACTCTGGTTTTTATTTTTTATTTTTGTTGTTGTTTATTTGTTTTGAGACAAAGTCTCATTTTGTTGCCCAAGCTGGAGTGCAGTGGCATGATCTTGGCTCACTGCAGCCTCTGCCTCCTGGGTTCAAACAATGTTCCTGCCTCAGCCTCCTAAATAGCTGGGACTATAGGCACATGCCACCACGCCCAGCTAATTTTTGTATTTTTGGTAGAGATGGGGCTTCACCATGTTGGCCAGGCTGGTCTCGAACTCCTGACCTCAGGTGATCACTCTGTTGACAGTTTTTTTTGATGTATAGAAGCTCTTTAGTTTAATAGATCCCACTTCTCAATTTTTGTTTTTGTTGCAATTACTTTTGAGGACTTAATCATAAATTCTTTACTAAGGCCTATGTCCAGAATGATGTTTCCCAGGTTTTCTTCTGGGATTATTATAGTTTGAGGTCTTAACGTTTAGATATTTAATCCATCTTGAGTTAATTTTTGTATCTGGTGAAAGGTAGGGGTCCATTCTTCTGCATATGGCTAGCCAGCTATCCCAGAACCATTTATTGAATAGGGGTTCCTTTTCCCATTGCTTATTTTTGTTGATTTTGTTGAAGATCAGATGGCTGTAGGTGTGCAGCTTTATTTCTGGGTTCTCTGTTCTGTTTCATTCGTCTATGTGTCTGTTTTTTTTTTTTTTTTTTTGGTACCAGTACCATGCTGTTTTCATTATGGTAGCCTTGTTGTATAGTTTGAGGTTGAGTAATGTGATGCCTCTGGCTTTGCTCTTTTTGCTTAGGATTGCTTTGGTGATTTGGGCCCTTTTTTGGTTCTATATGAAATTTTAGGATAGTTCTGTCTAGTTCTGTGAAAAATGACGTTGGTAGTGTCATAGGAATAGCATTGCATCTGCAGATTGCTTTTAGCAGCATGGCCATTTTAAGGATATTGATTCTTCCAATCCATGAGCATGGAATGGTTTTCTATTTGTTTATATTATCTCTGATTTTTTTCAGCAGTGTTTTGTAGTTCTCCTCCTTAGTTAGATGTATTCCTCCTTTCACCTCCTTAGTTAGATGTATTCCTAGGTATTTTGTTTTTGTGTGGGTAAACGGGATTACATTATTGCTTTGTCTCTCAGCATGAATGTAATTGGTGTATAGAAATGCTACAGGCTTTTGTAAATTGATTTTTTCTTTTTTGAGACAGAGTCTTGCTCTGTCGCCCAGGCTGGAGTGCAGCGGTGTAATCTCAACTCACTGCAACCTCTGCCTCCCTGGCTCAAGCGATTCTCCTGCCTCAGCCTCCCAAATAGCTGGGATTACAGGTGTGCACCACCACGCCCAGCTAATTGTACATTGATTTTGTATCCTGAAACTGTATTGAAGTCTTTTGTCAGTTCCAGAAGGCTTTTGGCGGAGTCTTTAGGGTTTTCTAGGTATAGAATCATACGGTCAGCGAAGAGAGAAAGTTTTGACTTCTTTTCCTATTTGGATGCCTTTCATTTCTTTCACTTGTCTAATTGCTCTGGCTAGGACTTCCTATGTTCCTAATTTTAAAAGCCACTTAGCCGGATATTTTTTCCTTAAAAAAAATTTTTTTTATGAGGATAGTTGCAGGCTGCTTTTGACTTGCCAGTGACAATTCACTTTGCCCCCCCGGGAACCCGGTTAATGGGAAGTTCCCGAGGATGGCCTACTTAGGCATCTGGAATGTAACGTCTCCCTCTAGCGTCACTGTTTCAGATTGCATATTGCTCGGGTGAGGAAGGTGAGTAAGAATTCCAGTCGGTGGACAGGATTGGCTTTCAGCAGGCTGTGGGGCCGCCAGAACAGGTGGCTGCAGAGGCAGGGGAAAAAAGGAAGAGTCTGATACTGTGCTCCTGAGCAATGCGAGACTTTTCATGATTTGCCTCAACAATTACAGAGAACAACCTTTGACATTCAAGGGTACAGACTGCACCCCCACTTTGTGGCGTTCTGATGTCTTGGCATATAAATATTCCCGTATGCTGTATTATTTTTCAGTGTTGAAATATTGGTATTTTTGTTGACACGATGCTGTCATTGTGGTATGTTGAAATTCTGGGCTGGGCACAGTGGCTCATGCTTGTAATCCTGGCACTTTGGGAGGCCAAGGTGGGAGGATCACTTAAAGCCAGGAGTTCCAGACCAGCCTGGACAATATAGCAAGACCCCCATCTCTACAAAAAAAGAAAAATTAGCTGGGCATGGTGGCATATGCCTGTAGTCCCAGTGACTCAGGAGGTTGAGGCCAGAGGATCACTTGAGCCCAGGAGTTTAGGCTGCACTGAGCTATGATCGCACCACTGCCCTCCAGCCTGGGCAACAGAGCAAGACCCTGTCTCAAAATAAATAAATACATAAATAAATAAGTGAAACCTTTACATCTTGAGATATATTTAGAGATTTAGACACTAGCTTAATTTTCAAATGCAGTAAACATGTGCTCATCTAGGAAGCGTTCTCAGATGCCTAGGTAAGGAACAAGGACAGAAAGGAAAGTAACTGATAAGAATCTCTGGGAAGAATGAGTCTCAGTTCTCAAAGACATTTGAACCAACACAATACGGACATGACAGCGTTGAAGCTGAAACAGGTAACTCTGTGTTAGAATCTCTAGCTGTCCATGCCAGAAGTAAAAATGACAAAAAACAATCCAGACAGAAACTATAACTAAGAGTCAATAAAATGATTGCAGTTGCTGGAAGCCAAGCACAAAGCAGTTGTCCTAAAAAGACTTGTTTCAAAGTTATAAAACAAGACCAAAAACGTGTGTAATTTGAAATGGACTCAGAGAAGAAAGTCAAAGCTGTTAACTCTGAGGATGCCACCTGCATAACATAGCATGTCTGGAGCTGAGATTCTTCCACCCAGCAGATAGTTGTGTTTGCATCGCCACTGTGTTTGGTACAGTAAGAGGAAAAGGTACAGTAATGAAGCACAGAGCAGGGAAAGCCGTGCCTACTACACCCAGGGGGCACAGTCTCCAATGAAGTCGTTTCCGTATTTCACCTTTAGGGACTGGCAAAAGTTACCTTGACCTTCAGGTGTTAAGTGATAACCCAAATTGGAGTGCCTTTTTTGTCTGTCTAAGGACAATTTTTTTTTGTTTTTTTGAGGCAGAGTCTCGCTCTGTCACCCAGGCTGGCGTGCAATGGTATGATCTCGGCTCAATGCAACCTCCGCCTCCTGGGTTCAAGGGATTCTCCTGCCTCAGCCTCCCGAGCAGCTGGGATTACAGGCGCCCACCACCACACCAGGCTGATTTTTGTAATTTTAGTAGAGATGGGGTTTCACCATGTTGGCCAGGCTGGTCTTGAGCTCCTGACCTCAAGTGATCCGCCCACCTCGGCCTCCCAAAGTGCTGGGATTACAGGCGTGAGGCACCATGCCTGGCCAGTTTTTGTGTCACTAGATAGGTTTTCCCAATATTATCATTATTTCCGCTTCATTCTCTCCCTTCACACTCTCTCCTTTCTTCCACTCTGAGTCCCATCCATCCCTGCCTATGTTTCTCCTGACCCTCACATCTTCCCTGCTTCCACCCAACACTCTCTGTCCCACACAGCTCTCTTCACCCCCTCATGTGGTTTCACCCAGTCTCTATTTCAGCCCTTCCTGGTTCCAGAAGAGAGCTCCTTATAAGGTCCATTAGCCAGGAGTGCTCCTTCTGTCTTGAAGGGCCTCCCCCTCCTTCACATACCTTTCTCCTTTTTCCTCTGCCCTTCTCTCTTGTTTGAGTATGAAACCGATGTCAGATTTTTCTTCTCGGTCACTCTGCAAGCTGGGGACCCTCGGCCGGCAACATTCCACCCGGGCCTCGGTTGGCCACACGGGCATGCCCCAGCTCACCTGTGTTATAGCTTGGACCTGCGTTCAGTGGTTCCCAAGCTCTTATACCCGCACCCAAGAAGAATGAGGATATGCTGGACATTGAAGGGTGAGGAGGGCCGAGAAGAATCATATTAAGCGATGGAACAGCTCTCAGTGGAGAGGGGACACGGAGCGGGGTCTCTGGGTAGTTCCCCTATCCGATGGCGGGAAAGTCCCCTGTGTGGCTGGGTCCGGGACCTTTTACAGACTCAGGATGGGGAATGCAAGCTGATTGGTTTGTGCGTATGCCAAAATGGTTAAAGCGAAGACACCACTCAAAGGTGGGCATGACAGTGTAGGAAACCAATTAGGAAAGGACAGGTATATGTCAAATAGGTGAAGGGTGGGATTAATCAGAGGAAAGCACGCCAAGTGGGAAGACAGGTTCTTAATCCGGTCTGAGGATTTCACTTGTAGCTTGGCTTTCAGGCTTTAAGCTATCTTCAGCTTGCAGGTGGGGTTTCACGGGGGATGCACCCCTATCTGCCCAGGCATTTGGCTGCCTCCTGCTGCTCTCAAAACTGTCACTGAGTAGTCAGGATTTGGGTTCTTTGGTCTGACGATGCTGGTATAACCTTGCTCTCCAAATAAGATTGGCGAGAGTGTCCATTGCATGCCCAGGAATATGCACTCATTTCTGTGACTTCCCGAGTGTGAGCCCTGCTCCCACCATGAGTTGAGCTGATGGATCTCACCCAGGCCCTGTAAGTACTGTCTGGGTTCTGCACTTCCTTGATCCAGAAATGAGACTCAGCCATCCCCCACTTTTCCACCTAAAACCTACTTTCCAGAGGCGTTTGTGTAAAGAATAGACTTAGCAGATGTTCAGGAAGAGAGAGTAGGTCTTTCAATATAATCCATAGGCTCTCAGAAAGGAAAAAAAAAAGAGTAGGTCACTATGCTTCAAGGCAAACAGCTTGAAACAGACATCAGAAATGTCTGTGTTTAAGAGTCCCTCGGGTAGCCAATGATTCCTGGTCATTTTGCCCCCTTATTGCTCTGTTCTTGTGACATCTGCACAGCTCTCCTCACTCTTCCCTTTCCCACCTCTCTCCTCCCGTGATTTTTCTCAGTTATCCCCAAGAACTACACATGTATTTTTCTCTATTTCACAGAGCCATTCTTCATTCTAGCCTACTAGTTTTCAAAGTGTATCATAATCCATTAGCAGGAAGTAGAACAAGCTTAGTGGGCCACAAGATTTTTTTTTTTTTTTTTGAGATGGAGTCTTGCTATGTTGCCCAGGCTGGAGTTCAGTGGCGCGATCTTGGCTCACTGCAAACTTCGCCTCCCAGGTTCAAGCAATTCTCCTGCCTCAGCCTCCGGAGTAGCTGGGACTATAGGCATGTGCGACCACACCCACCTAATTTTTGTATTTTTAGTAGAGGTGGGGTTTCACCATGTTGGCCAGACTGGTCTCAAACTCCTGACCGCAGATGATCTGCCCTCCTCGGCCTCCCAAAGTGCTGGGATTACAGATGTGAGCCACCAGGCCCAGCCTAAGATTTTCTTTTTCTTTATTTTTTTTAATTAAGATGGAGTCTCACTCTGTTGCCCAGGCTGGAGTGCAGTGCCGCAATCTCGGCTCACTGCAACCTCAGCTGCCCGGATTCAAGGGATTCTTGTGCCTCAGCCTCCCAGGTAGCTGGGACTACAGGTGCCTGCCACCATGCCCAGCTAATTTTTTTTTTCTTTTTATGAAGTAGAGACAGGGTTTTGCCATGTTGGCAAGGCTGGTCTTGAACTCCTGACCTTAGGTGATCCACCCGCCTCAGCCTCACAAAGTGCTGGGATTACAGGTGTGAGCCCCTGCACCCGGCCTAGATTTTCTTTTAATTGAAATAGAATGGAATGGAAAATATCCGTGTGGGGTGGTGGGGGAATAGGTATTGTTGCTGGACACAGTGGCTCATGCCTGTAATGCCAGCACTTTAGGAGGCCGAGGTAGGTGGATCGCTCGAGCCCAGGAGTTTGAGACTGGCCTGGGCAACATGGCGAAACCCTGTCTCTACAAAAAATACAAAAATTAGCTGGGCGTGGTGGCACACACCTGTGGTCCCAGCTACTTGGGGAGCTGGGGTGGGAGAATTTGGGCCCAGGGAGGTCAAGACTGCAGTGAGCTATGACCACACCACTGCCCTCCAGTCTGGGTGACAGGGTGAGACTCTGCCTCAAAAAAACAAAAAGTATTGTTTTGTGAAATATGTTTGGGTTTTGTTTATTGGGTTTTTTGTTTTGTTTTGTTTTGTTTTTTGTTTTTTTAGAGACAGGGCCTTATTCTGTTGCCCAGCCTGGAGTGCAGTGGCATAGTCATAGCTCAATAGTGATATAGATCCTGGAATTCCTGGGCTCAAGTGATCCTCCTGAGTAGCTGGGACTACAGGCACATGCCACCATGACTGGCTAAGTTTTTATTTTTTATATTTTGTAGAGATGGAGTCTCACTATGTTGTCCAGGCTGGTCTCTAATTGCTGGCCTCAACTGATCCTCCTACCTCGGCTTCCCAAAGTGCTGGGATTACAGGCATGAATCACCATGCCTGGCCAGTTTTGATTATACTATACAAATAAGTGTTATTAAGAGTGGTAATTTTTTTTAAGTCTGTAAAACACCATCTGGTCCCCATGGATGAACTTAGCTACAAGTCCACTTTTTTTTTTTTTTTTGCCTCGCATTAATAAACATTTATTTCGTTCAAATTAGACCAATAATCTTCCATATTTAAGTATCTTCCCTGCCCAATAATTCAAAGGAAAAAATCCAAAATGATTAGTAAAGAAAAAATGTGAGGATTAGTAGATCCTTTTAATTTGTTTTAATTTTTTTTTTTTTTTTTTTTTTTTTGTGATGGAGTCTCGCTCTGTCGCCCAGGCTGGAGTGCAGTGGCACGATCTCGGCTCACTGCAAGCTCCACCTCCCAGGTTCGCGCCATTCTCCTGCCTCAGCCTCCCAAGTAGCTGGGACTACAGGTCCATGTTGGCAAGGCTGGTCTTGAACTCCTGACCTTAGGTGATCCACCCGCCTCAGCCTCACAAAGTGCTGGGATTACAGGTGTGAGCCCCTGCACCCGGCCTAGATTTTCTTTTAATTGAAATAGAATGGAATGGAAAATATCCGTGTGGGGTGGTGGGGGAATAGGTATTGTTGCTGGACACAGTGGCTCATGCCTGTAATGCCAGCACTTTAGGAGGCCGAGGTAGGTGGATCGCTCGAGCCCAGGAGTTTGAGACTGGCCTGGGCAACATGGCGAAACCCTGTCTCTACAAAAAATACAAAAATTAGCTGGGCGTGGTGGCACACACCTGTGGTGCTAAAAATTAGCACGGCTAATTTTTTGTATTTTTAGTAGAGATGGGGTTTCACCATATTAGCCAGGATGGTCTCGATCTTCTGACCTCGTGATCTGCCTGCCTCGGTCTCCCAAAGTGCTGGGATTACAGGCGTGAGCCACCACGCCTGGCCTGTTTTAAATATTTTTGAGCTTTAAAAAGTGTTTCAAGTTTGTAATTCCTAGTAGGAAAACATTATCTGAATGAATACCCTAATGGCAAACCACTGTAAAAAGCTTGAGATGCAGCCAGGCGCAGTGGCTCACACCTGTAATTGCAGCACTTTGGGAGGCCGAGGTGGGTGGATCACTTGAGGTCAGGAGTTCATGACCAGCCTGGCCAACATGGTGAAACCCTGTCTCTACTAGAAATACAAAAATTAGCCAGGCGTGGTGGTGGGCGCCTGTAATCCCCGCTACTCAGGAGGCTGAGGCAGGAGAATCGCTTGAAATGGGAGGCGGAGGTTGCAGTGAGCCGGGATCATGCCACTGCACTCCAGCCTGGGCTACAGAGTGAGACTCCGTCTCAATCAATCAATCAATCAATCAATCAATCAATCAATATAAAAAATAAGCTTCAGCTGCATTTGGGGTAGTGGGGTAGGGATTACTGCAGAACTGACATCCATCCGGGGATAGGAGAGCAGAGATGTCTTCAATAGGGTTAATCTCATGGCAGGAGCAAGAATGTTTATAATTTGTGATGTTTCCTAAGGTAAGTAACAATGGGCCGGGTGTGGTGGCTCATGCCTGTAATCCCAGCACTTCGGGATGGTGAGGCGGGTGGATGACTTGGGGTCAGGAGTTCAAGACCAGCTTGGCCAACACAGCGAAAACACATCTCTACTAAAAAATACAAAAATCAGCTGGGCGTGGCGGCGTGTGCCTATAGTCCCAGCTACTCGGGAGGCTGAAGCAGGAGAATCGCTTGAACCCCAGGAGGCGGAGGTTGTAGTGAGCCGAGATGGTGCCACTGCACCCCAACCTGGCTGACAGAGCGAGACTCCTTCTCAAAAACAAAACAAAACAAAAACAAAAACAATGATGGTTTTTAAAACTGTCAAAAATGCCCTTGCATCAAAGCAGCTACTGTCACAAATCTAGTAGAATATGGAGTTCCAGAGACCATCAGGCTGGAACCAAGCTGGCTCTGCCCACATGGGGGGAGTGTCTCTTAATTGCCGGCCAAGCAGTCTGAAATAAACTTACCAACTCATCTTGTTTAAGGGGCATGGAACAGGGGGAGTGGGATGCTAGTGAGAGGAGCAACCGCGACTGCACACCTGCTGTATACCAGGCCTCGTATCTCATTTAGCCTCAAAACAACCCTGTGTGTTAAGTGTTATCACCCTCATCTTGAAGATCTGGGAACTGATAATTAGGGTAAGTGACCAGATTTTTTATTCTTACTGGGGATTTTTTAAATGCTCCAGCAAAAACTCCCTGCAGGGCTGATTTAAAGCCTGGGCCAGGGCCAGTAATCCCAACACTAGGAGGCTGAAGTAGGACGATCACTTGAGCCCAGGAGTTCGAGACCAGCCTGGGCAACCTAGCAAAACTCTGTTTCTATGAAAAAAATTCAAAATAAATTAACACAATAAAGGCTAAGCCAACTGTAGTGGCCCAGACATCAATCTCTAAAGAGTGCAGATACCTTACTGGACACAAAATGAGGTGAGACTGTTTCACTTCCGGCTCTTTTCCTGGAGAAAGGAGCATAGACAGCAGATAGTAAGACACAGTTGATGAGTCATACCCCTGGCTACTAGGCGGAGGGTGGAGCAGGGCCCGGTGAATGCAGGGTTTGAGTCAGGTTGCAGCGATACCTGAATCCTCAGGGTAACAGAAGAAAGGCTGAGCAGAGCCACCAGAGGGTCCCCTACTCTTCCTCCCGGCAACCCCACCCCATCACGCCATGTGGTGTGGCCTCCCCTTCCAAATACTGAACACTCTAACTTTTAGAGTGACAGCTATGTAGTTTAAAAATAAAATTTCCACAGTTATGTACGAGTCTAAATGAACAGGAAGTGCATTTTGTAAAACAAAATTGAGCTTTCTCCAAATTCCTTTTTAAAAGAAAATAACTTAGAATGCTGTAAAGCATTGTGAGATCTTTCTTCCACAGCCTTGAGGTTTTATGTGAGGGAAGATTGGGAAGAGAGAGGGAATCACTGAGAGAGGGTGGGGATAAAAAAAGAAGGAGGAAGACAAGGATGTGTGGGCACAGAGAAGACTACTGTTTTGAAGGAGAAGCAGGTGGTCTGCGTCCTGCAGTTCCCAAGGTAACTTGCACCCAACCCTGTCTGTCACCAGCATGCAGGCTTTTCTCTGCCCTGGCAGCCTCCCTCAGGGGGCCTCACTTCTCCCCCCAACCATATACCAGCTGCATTTCCTCTCTCTGCGGGTCACACGGGATAAATGAAACAAATCTCCCACAACAGCGTTCCCACCACGAGGCATTTTGTAAATTACTGTGTATATAAATGGAGGCTGTTTAGAAATTGTATGTGATTTTCAGCTGGAGTAAATCTTTTCTGTACTTAATGCCGGCGTTGCTGTAAATTGTTTTCCTGGGGAGAAAACAGCAAGCCTACCATACCACAACCCCAACAGGCGTTATTTCTTTATTTTTTTTTTAACTTTTAGAGTGACAGCTATGCAGTTTAAAAATCAAATTTTCATGTGGTAATGTACATGAGTCTAAATTAACAGGAAATGTGTTTGATAAAACTGAGCTTTTTCCAAATTCCTTTTTAAAAGGAAATAACTAGGCCGGGCGCAGTGGCTCATGCCTGTCATCCCAGCACTTTGGGAGGCTGAGGCGAGGGGAATCACTTGAGGTCAGGAGTTCGTGACCAGCCTGGCCAACATGGTGAAACCCCATTTGTACTAAAAATACAAAAATTAGCTGGGCGTGGTGTCACGCGCCTGTAATCCCAGCTACTCAGGAGGCTGAGGCAGGAGAATCGCTTGAACCCGGAAAGCAGAGGTTGCAGTAAGCCAAGATCGCACCACTGTCCTCCAGCCTGGGCGACAGAACAAAACTCTGTCTCAAAAAAATAGAAAAAAAGAAAAAGAAAAAAATGCAGCCGGGCACGATGGCTCACACCTGTAATCTCAGTACTTTGAAAGGCCAAGGCGGGCAGATCCCATGAGCTCAGGAGCTTGAGACCAGCCTGGCCAACATGGCGAAACCCTGTCTCTACTAAAAATACAAAAATTAGCCAGGCATGTTAATGCATGCCTGTAATCCCAGTAACTAAGGAGGCTGAGGCAGAAGAATTGCTTGAACCCGGGAGGCGGAGGTGGCAGTGAGCCGAGATTGTGCCACTGCACTCCAGCCTGGGAGACAGAGTGAGAGTCATTCTCAAAAAAAAAAAGGAAATAACTTAGAACCCTGTAAGCAATCGTGAGATCTTTCTTCCACACCCTAGAGGTTTTATGTGAGGGAAAAGAGAGGGAATCACCGAGAGGGATGGGGATAGAAAAAGGAAGGAGGGAGACAAGGCTGTATGGGCACAGAGAAGGAACTGGGAAAAATAGGGTAAAATAGGAGATACAATAAGATAAAATAGGGAAAGAGAGAGACAGAGGCTCGATGGGTGCTGGGCCCCTTGCCCATAGTGGATCCCATCTGTACAAGTTAGACCACAGATGCGGTGCTTTTTGAGAATTTTCCTTAACTCTTAGATAGAGCATGAGTGTGCAATCAGGGAAGACATAAGGGGAAAAACACAATCAGAGAAACTTCTTATTCCACTGCTTTTCTCAGGGCATACACTCATCTCTTTATCCACAACCTAGGAGATTGCACAAGTGCAAAGGGAGGGTCCGGATCGCTGCCTGTGGCGGGGCGTGTGCTTCCACCTGCTGTGTGTCTGCTTGTCTTGCACACTCACAGCACCCTCAGATGCCGCTGGGCACAGACACCGAGCAGGCAGCAAAGTGAGAACATGGGGAGAGGGACAGAGCCCCGCTCATTTCTGCTTTGCAATTTGTGATAATCTATGGGTTACTTTATTTTAAATTTCTAAATATATTTTCCTTTTGTTGTTTGTTTGAGGCAGGCTCTTGCTCTCTCAGCCAGGCTGGAATGCAGTGGTGTGATCACCACTCACTGTAGCCTCCCAGCTCATGCGATCCTCCCACCTCAGCCTCCAGAGTAGCTGGGACTACAGGCACACCGCACCACACCAGGCTAATTTTAAATTTTTTAAAAATATATATATTTTAAATAGTAGAGACAAGGTCTTGCTATATTGCCCAGGCTGGTCTCAAACTCCAAGGCTCGAGCAATCCTCCTGCCTCAGCTTCCGAAAGTTCTGGGATTACGGGTGTGAGAATATTTTCTCACTTTTTGATTGAGGTGTAATTTACATACAGTAAAGTGTACAAGTCATACAGTTTCTGACATGTGTATAGGCCCATGTGGCCACCAACCGCATTAAGACATAGGATGCTCCTGGACTCCAGTGGGCTCCTTGTGCCCCTCCCAGTCAGCATCCCCCAGAGGTGACCACTCTTCTAGTCTCCATCACTATGCATTGGCTTTGCCTGTGTGATTTGTACCTATGGAGACAGAGTGCTAGACAGAGATATGGAGACATCTCTATATGCATTAGTTGCATTAGTTGTGTGTTTGGCCTCTTTTGCTCATTATTGTTTTTGCCATTCATCGGTGGATGGTGGTGCATATAGCAACAATTCATCCTTTTTCTGTTCTTTTTTTTTTTTTTTGGAGACAGAATCTTGCTCTGTCACCCAGGCTGCAGTGGTGCAATCTCAGCTCACTGCAACTTCTGCGTCCCGGGTTCAAGTGGTTCTCCTGCCTCAGCCTCCTGAGTAGCTGGGACTACAAATGCATGCCACCATGCCCAGCTAATTTTTTTATTTTTAGAAGAGATGGGGTTTCACCATATTGGCCAGGCTGGTCTCGAAATCCCAACCTCATTATCCCCCCGCCTCAGCCTCCCAAAGTGCTGGGATTACAGGCATGAGCCACCGTGCCCGACCTGTAATTCATCCTTTTTCTTCCCTGTATATCATCCCATGATGTGACTGACCACAATGTATCTATTTCATTGTTGATGGGCATTTGCATTGTTTCTAGCTTTGAGTTATTATGAATAAAGCTGTCATGAACACTCTTGTACATGCCTTTGATGGACATAGACTCTTATTTTTCAGACTCAGGAATGGAATCCCAGAGGCAGACCTATGCACACATTCAGCTTCAGTAGGCACCGAACCCGCAGTTGCTTTAACCTAAGGTGCCTTGGAGAGAGAAGCATCCTCCATGGAAACTCTTACCTGTGGCTTCTAGAAACCCACTCAGTTGCCAGCTGGTGGGAAGTGATGAGGGATATAAGGACAAACTGACTGGAGAGTGTCAGAGAAAAAGAGAGAGAAGCGGGGAAGAAAAGGGAGGAAGAGTGAGGGCTCAAGCACATGGAATAAAAACTTATCAAGGGGCACTGAGGTCAAGGCCAACGAAGAAGACCATGTTGAGGGTGCTGTCCCCAGAGCGCTCTCCAGGATTGAGTGTTCTCTTGCTGATGACAAAAAAGAAAGAAAATGGAAACAACAAAGCTTTTATAAGAGGTTAAAATCATTCAGAGTTATGCCATTTGCCTGTAAAAATGAGTAAATTAATTTTCCTGATGACAAAATCAGAAATAAATATCTCCTTGAAATCCTCTTATGTCACCACCCTGCAGCGGTGGTGGAACCTTAGTCATGTAGATCAAAATTTACTGTCCCTAAGAGGCAGTGGCCATGAATTTCCCGTCTTATTTACTTAAAAACAAAATTTTATTACAAAGTTGAACTTTATCCTTTACAAGATGGCATCTTAGAAAAACTTTATAAGCAAGTACTAAAGTTGTATATTTTCTTCATTAACGTGTAACGTTTCATCTTTTTTTTTTGAGATGGAGTCTCACTCTGTCGCCCAGGCTGGAGTGCAGTGGTGCAATCTCGGCTCACTGCAACCTCCACCTCCCGGGTTCAAGCGATTCTCCTGCCTCAGCCTCCCAAGTAGCTGGGATTACAGGCATGCACCACAACGCCAAGCTAATTTTTATGGGTTTGTTTGTTTGTTTGTTTGTTTTGTTTTTTGAGATGGAGTCTCGCTTTGTTGCCAGGCTGGAGTGCAGTGGTGTGATCTCAGCTCACTGCAACCTCTGCCTCCAGGGCTCAAGCGATTCTCCTATCTCAGCCTCCCAAGTAGCTGGGACTACAGGCATGCGCCACCACACCCAACTAATTTTTGTATTTTTAGTACAGACTGGGTTTCACCATGTTGGCCAGGATGGTCTCGATCTCTTGACCTCGTGATCCACCCATCTCGGCCTCCCAAAGTGCTAGGATTACAGGTGTGAACCACAATTTTTGTATTTTTAGTAAAGACAGGGTTTCACGATATGTCCAGGCTGGTCTTGAACTCCTGACCTCAAGTGGTTTGCCTGCCTTGGCCTCCCAAAGTGGTGGGATTACAGACCTGAGCCACCATGTCCGGCCACATCTGTTTTTTGTTTGTTTGTTTGTTTGTTTTTTGGGATAGAGTCTCACTCTGTTGCCCAGGCTGGAGTGCAGTGGCGTGATCTTGGCTCACTGCAACCTCTAACTCCTGGGCTCAAGTGATTCTCCTGCCTCAGCCTCCCGACATTTCATCTATTGATTCACCCCAAATATATATGTGTGTATATATATATATATATATGTATATTTTAAAGCCTATCTTAAGTGGATACAAAATTACAGCTAGAATACGCTCTAGTTATAGCACTATAGGGGGACTACAATTAATGACAATTTATTGTGTATTTTCAAAAGCTAGAAGAGCAGATTTTGAATGTTCCCAACACAAAGAAATGATAGATATTTGAGATGATGGATATGCTAATTACCCTGATTTATTACCCATTGTATACATGAATTGAAATATCACGAGGCCGGGTGGGGTGGCTCATGCCTGTAATCCCAGCATTTCGGGAGGCCGAGGCGGGCAGATCACCTGAGGCCAGGAGCTCGAGACCAGCCTGGCCACCATGGCAAAACTCTGTCTGTACTAAAAATACAAAAAAAAATTAGCCAGACGTGGTGGCACATGCCTGTAATCCCAGCTACTCAGACGGCTAAGGCAGGAGAATCGCTTGAACTGGGGAGGTAGAGGTTGCAGTGAGCCGAGATTACACCACGGCACTCCAGCCTGGGCAGCAAGAGCGAAACTCCATCTCAAAACAAAAAAATAATAAAACAAAATAATAATAATAATAAAAGAAAATAATTATTATTATCATGAACAAAAGTCTGATCCTAGCAGTTCCTCATCTACCTTCAGGATGACTGGACATAGAGACTTGTGGTTGCTTGGTAATTTCTCAGTGCCTGGCGTATTGCCCTGACAAGGTAGGAGGTCTGGACCTCTGGTCTGGGTTACTTGAGCAAATCAGCAGGTGTTTGGTTTGCACTTTCAGTCTCCCTGTGCTGAGAGGAGAGAAGATAGCTATGACGAACTGCTGGCAGAAGTTTAAGATCCTCCCCACTCCCTGGGTCTGCTTTCCCTAGTCTTAAAAAGGTGTTCAGCTACCACCTGACTAAAAGGAATACTGCTTACTCTCTCTTCGATTTTTTTTTTTTTTTTTTTTTTTTTTTTTTTGTGAGACAGGGTCTTGCTTTGTCACCTAGGCTAGAGTGCAGGTGTGATGATAGCTCACTGCAGCCTCAAACTCCTGGGCTCAAGTGATCCTCTTGCTTTGTCCTCCCAAATAGCTGGGATTACAGGTACGTGCCACCACGCCCAGCTAATTTTTGTATTTTTAGTAGAGATGGGGTCTCACTATGTTGCCCAGGCTGGTCTCAAACTCCTGGCTTCAAGTGATCCTCCTGCCTCAGCCTTCCAAAGTGCAGGGATTATAGGCGTGAGCCACTGTGCCTGGCCTAAAAAGTGTTTTAATTGTGGAAAAATACACATAACAAAATTTACCACCTTAATCCTTTTTACGTGTACAGCTCAGTTGTGTTAAGTACATTCACATCATTGTGCAGCTTCTCCACCATCATCCCCAGAACATTTTCATCTTCCCAAACTGAGACTCTGTCCTCGTTAAACACTAATCCCCGTTCCTGCTGCCCTCAGTCCCTGGCAACCCCATTCTACTTCCTGTCTCTGGGAATCTGACTCCCCCTGGTGCCTCCTGTAAGTGGAATCTTACAGCTTTGCTTTCTGTGACTGGCTCATTTCACTAGCATCATGTCCTTAAGTTTCATCCATGTTGTAGCATGAGTCCAAATTTCCTTCTTTTCTTCCTTTTTTTCTTTTTTTTTTTTTGGAGACAAAGTCTCCCTCTGCTACCCAGGCTGGAGTACAGTGAAACGATTTCGGCTCACTGCAATCTCCACCTCCTGGGTTCAAGTTGTTCTTGTGCCTCAGCCTCCTGAGTAGCTGGGATCACAGGCACCAGCCACCATGTCTGGCTAATTTTTGTATTTTTAGTAGAGATGGGTTTTCGCCATGTTGGCCAGGCTGGTCTTGAACTCCTCACCTCAAGTGATCCGCCCACCTTGGCCTCCCAAAGTGCTGGGATGGCAGGTATGAGCCACCCCACCCGGCCTTCCTTCCTTTTGAAGGCTGAGTAATATTCCATCGAATACATATGCCACATTTTGCTTATCCATTCACCTGTAGTTGGATATTTGGGTTGCTTCTACCTTTTGGATTCCTTTATACATTTTACTAACATTTACTGAGTACCTACTCAGTATAACTAACTGTGATAGTTGCTAAAGGGAGATTAAAGAAAATTATAAGTTCTTGATTCTTCCCTCAAGAACTTATAATTTTGTAGGTGTGGGTGTATAAAAGTAATTATACGAGATAAGATGAAATAAGTACTATAATGTATGTACATTCAAAAGAGTACTGGGGCTAGGCACGGTGGCTCATACCTGTTATCCCAGCACTTTGGGAGTCCCAGGCAGGCAGATCACCTGAGTTCAAGAGTTCCAGACCAGCCTGGCCAACATGGTGAAACCCCGTCTCTACTAAAAGTACAAATATTAGCTGGGCATGATGGCACATGCCTGTAGTCCCAGCTACTCAGTAGGCTGAAGCAGGAGAATTGCTTGAACCTGGGAGGCAGAGGTTGCAGTGAGCTGAGCTGAGATGGCACCACTGCACTCCAGCCTGGATGACAGAGTGAGACTCTGTCTCAAAAAAAAAAAAAAAGAGTACGGGAATCTGGGGAAGCAGTGACCAATCTCAACCTGAAAATATCAGACAGGTTCTCAGAAGGTGCAGCACCTGAGCCATAGCTTCCCTAAAGAGGAAGAAATGGGGTTTCCATAGGTGGTGAGTGGGGGTGGGGCGGGAAGGAGCTCAGGTAAAAGCAGATAGTGTGAAAGCACGTGGCATGCCATGAAAATAAGGAAATAATGGAATTTCATGTTTACTTTAGGTAACTGATCGTCCGAAATGACTGCTAAGCACAGGCTTGAGGCAGTAACTTCCGTGCACATATCTGTGGTAAGAGACCATCCACTGCCATAGCACAGAGCACTGGGAACACAAGTTAACAGTCTTGAAATAGGTCATCAAGGCCGGGCACGGTGGCTCACGCCTGTAGTCTCAGCACTTTGGGAGGCTGAGGCGGGCGGATCACAAGGTTAGGAGATTGAGACCATCCTGGCTAACACGATGAAATCCCGTCTCTACTAAAAATACAGAAAGTTAGCCAGGCATAATGGCGGGTGCCTGTAGTCCCAGCTACTCGGGAGACTGCAGCAGGAGAATGGCGTGAACCCGGGAGGCGGAACTTGCAGTGAGCTGAGATCACGCCACTGCACTCCAGCCTGGGTGACAGAGCAAGACTCCGTCTCAAAAAAAAAAAAAGAAATAGGCCATCAAGCTGGTCCCATTACTGAAACACACAGAGAACTCCCTTTGCAGAGATCTCCTGGGGGAGAAGCCTTTGGATGTCCAGCCAGTTGGGACCCCTTGGGAGAGGGTTCAGGGTATCCCGCTGAACTCACCCACGCTCCCGTGAGTCCTGCCTAGTGAGCTTGTGCATTTAGGCACAAATGTGCCTAATGTGAGACCATCTTGGGAGTCCAGTGAAAATGAACACTCCCCCAAGATAAGGCTCTCCACTTTACTACTAGTTTTTGTGGGTTGGAATTCAGTCTTTGATTTACCCAATCAACATATATTTGTTGACAGCCAAAGAGTTTCTGGGTGCTAAGATATAGTTAACAAGATACATTGATAAGATCTCTGCTGTCTCATAGATCTTCCCTTCCTGTAGAGTGAGATCAAAAATAACGAAAGAAATAACCTGGCCGGGCACAGTGGCTCACACCTGTAATCTTAGCATTTTGGGAGGCCGAGGTGGGAGGATCACTTGAGCTCAGGAGTTCAAGACCAGCCTGGGCAACATGGTGGAACCTGATCTCTACCAAAAATACAAAAACTTAGCCGGTCCTGGTGGCACACATCTGTGGTCCCAGCTACTTGGGAGCCTGAGGTAGGAGGATCGCTTGAGCTCGGGAGGCAGAGGTTGAGCCAAGATCATGCCACTGTACTCCAGGCTGGGAGATAGAGCAAGACTCTGTCTCAAAACAAAAACAAAAACAAAAACACACACGCACACAAAACCCAAAGAAATAACCAAGAAAATTATCAAACAGCAATAAGAGCTGCGGAGAATTAAAATAAAATGGCCTAACAGTGAATGGGTGGCTTCCTGTGTTGGGTGATCTGAGATTGCGACATTAGGCTGAGTTCTGAAGGAGCCTACACACAGAAGTCTGCTAGCAGAGCATCCCAGGCAGAGTCACAGGTCGTGCAAAGGCCCTCAGGCAGGACTGAGCTTGACACATTTGAGGCACAGAAACAAGGCCGATTTGTCCAGAGCACAGTGAGTGAACAGAGAGTGGGTACAATATGAGTTAGAGAAATAGCCTGGGGCCATCACAGAGAATTTGTGATTCAGAGAAAGGAGTCTGGATTTTTTTCTAAGTGCTATGGGAAATCGTTGGAAAGCTGTAAGCAGAGGGAAAACTTGATATGGTGCATGTTTTTAAAAGGTCACTGGCATGAGGGTTTGGCTGGAGGGGAGGGTGGTACAGTAAAAGTGGAGAGTGGACTTGGGTGCATTTTGGACATGGATTCCACAAGCAATAAAGAAGATTAAAAAAAAAGAAATCTAGGCAAATTCCTACAGTTTTGATTTAAGTAACGGAGTGGATTATGTTGCCTTTTTAAAGATGAGGATGCCTGAAGGAGGAGCTCTGGGTGGGCAAGGGGAAGGTGGAATCAAGAGTTCTCTTTTGCGTAAGTTCTTTTGAGATGTATGCAAGGCCAGGCACGGTAGCTCATATCTGGAATCCCAGCGCTTTGGGAGCCCAAGGTGGGTGGATCTCTGGTGGAGCCCAGGAGTTCAAGACTAGCCTGGTCAACATGGCGAAACCCCGTCTCTACAAAAATTTTTAAAAAATAACCGCGTGTGATGGTATGAGCCTGTAGTCCCAGCCACTTGGAAGGTTGAGGTGGGAGGTTCGCTTGAGCCCAGGAGGTTGAGGCTGCAGTGAGCCGTGATGGAGCTACAGCCTGGATGTTAGAGTGAGACACTGGCCCAAAAAAATAATTAAAAAAAAAAAGCCGGTTGCAGTGGTTCATGCCTGTAATCAATCCTACCACTTTGGGAGGCCAAAGCAGGTGGATCACCTGCGGTCAGGAGTTCGAGACCAGCCTGGCCAACATGGTGAAACCTCGTCTCTACTAAAAATACAAAAATTAGCTGGGCATGGTGGTGGTGCCTGTAGTCCTAGCTACTCGGGAGGCTGAAGCAGGAGAACCGCTTGAACCTGGGAGGTGGAGGTTGCAGTGAGCCAAGATCCCACCACTTTACTCCAGCCTGAGTGATAGAGCGAGACTCCATCTCATATATATATATGTGTGTGTGTGTGTGTGTGTGTGTGTAATGCATGTGAAACAATTCCAGAGTTAGTCGAGAGTCCTGGGAAAAGAGGTCAGGGCTGAAAATATAGATGTGGGGAATCCTGGGACAATTTCCTCATCTCTTTGTTAACAGATTGTTAGGTCCAGTTCAGTGTCTTGTGTGCTGGACAGCTACTGTAACACACCCAGGGATCTCTTTCATTTCCAACCTGACCTAGTCCTGGCAAATACACTACCTGTGGTTGTCATTTGGACCAGAGGAAAAAGGGATGAACTGGGATCCCAGAGCCCAGGCACTGAGGACCGGCTCTGATTCCAGGAACCAAAACAAAGAAAAATAACAGTTATTGGGCGCTTTCATGTGTCAGCCCTACATGGTGCTTCACGGAATCTCTGTCTTCATTTTCACACCAGACCTATGCGATGATTCTTACTTTCCCCCCTTCACAGATGAAGAAATGGGCTCAGGTTGGTAAAATGACTTCAAGTTTGTAAATCAAGCCCAGATCTGTTTCTTTTTTTTTTTAGACAGAGTCTCTGTCTTCTAGGATGAAGTGCAGTGGTGCGATCTCAGTTCACTGCAACCTCCACTTCCTGGGTTCAGGTGATTCTCCCGGGAACCTCAGCCTCCCAAGTAGCTGGGATTACAGGCGCCTGCCACCACGCCTGGCTAATTTTTGTATTTTTAGTAAAGATGGGGTTTCACCATGTTGGCCAGGCTGGTCTCAAACTCCCAATCTCAAGTGATCCACCCACCTCGGCCTCCCAAAGTGCTGGGATTACAGGTGTCAGCCACTGCGCCCCCCACATCTGTTTGATGCTGTTCTACTGTATTACCTCTCCTTGCTGCATGTGCTTGGGCCAGATTTTTAGTCCCTCTGGGCTGGGGTTTCTTCATTTATTAAGTGGGACATTAAGAAACTGATTATTAGGATGGGTGCGGTGGCTCAGGCCTGTATAATCCTGGCACTCTAGGAGGCCGAAGCAGGAAAATCGGTTAAGCTCAGGAGTTGAAGTTCAGTGTGGGCAATATAGTGAGACCTCATCTTTACAAAAAATAAATAAAATTAGGTGTGGTTGTGCACACCTGTAGTCCCAGCTCCTTGGTAGGCTGAGGTGGGAGGATCACTTTGAGCCCAGGAGTGAGCTGACCCAGCAGTGAGCTGTGGTCGTGCCACTGTACTCCAGCCTGAGTGACAAAGTGAGACTCTGCTTCTAAAAAAAAAAAAAAAACCACATTGACTGTTATGGTCCCATCTAGCTGTAATATTCTGGATTCCGAATGCATTTGAGTGTGTTTATGTTTCAGTTTTCTAAGTGACTTTGAATCTTACTGTAGCTGAAGTGCTTTAGCTAGAGCATGATTTCCACGCTTTCACAGCGAGAGGGGTGATGACCCAGCAGCTGGGGCATCTGAAATGCAGGGTTTTGTTGTTGCGAGCCCCGAGGTGAAAGGCCTCTTGGAAGCATAAAGGATTCTGTCACAGCCACTTTGCTCCCTTTGCCCACAGTGCCTTCCTTTCCTTAGCTCTGGGAAATAGTTCTCATTTTCTAAATCACTGTGCTTTGAAGACCAAGTCTGCTGGGGAATATCAAAGGGGTCACAGGGTTAAATACAGAACCGAGTCTGTTCGCTGCGATGCCAGCCGCTGTCTCCCACCCCAGCTAGACCTCGTCATTGGGGCTCCCTGCAAGAGGATCATCATTTCCTCTAGGCTTTGCCAACAGCAAAGAGCAAAGGGCTCTTTCTTCACTGATGTGTGCCCGCCTGGATCCAGAACGGTATTCTGATGGCAGACAGGAAGCTCCAGCTTAGTGGCGTGATGTTTGTTCAAAATCTATCTTCAGTGCAAATGTTCTTCGGATGTTTAAGTCTCCTATTGTAACTTTTTGGTGGCTGTACATCTCTAACATGTCTTAAAACTCTAGCAAGGTGGGCTGGGCATGGTGGCTCACGCCTGTAATCCCAGCACTTTGGAAGGCTGAGGCAGGCAGATCACCTGAGGTTAGGAGTTCAAGACCAGCCTGGCCAACATGGTGAAACCCTGTCTCTATTAAAAATACAAAAATTAGCTAGGCGTAGTGGCACATGCCTGTAGTCCCAGCAACTTGGGAGGCTGAGGCAGCAGAATCGCTTGAACCTGGGAGGCAGAGGTTGCAGTGAGCTGAGATCATGCCATTGCACTCCAGCCTGGGAGCCTGGGTGACGCAGCGAGACTCCATCTCTTAAAAAAAAAAAGAAAAAGAAAAAACAAAACTCTAGCAAAGTGAGTCAACTGTCCCAGTATGCTTGACCAATAATTTATCCAGGTAAAATTTATTATTATCTTCTTAATTTTTATAAAAAGCCCCAGGGTGAATTCTTATTATGAACAGGTGCTGAATTTTATTAAATGCTTTTTCTGCATCTATTGCTGTGATCATATGAGTTTTCTTCTTTAGCCTATTGATGTGATGGATTTACACAAATTGACTTTTTTTTTTTTCAGACAGGGTCTTGCTCTGTTGCCCAGGCTGGAGTGCAGGGGCGCAATCATGGCTCACTGCATCCTCGACCTCCCAGGCTCAAGCAATCCTCCCACCTCAGCCACTCAGGTAGCTAGGATTACAGTCACACATCACCATGCCTGGCTAATATTTAAGTTTTTTGTAGAGATGAGGTCTCTATGTTGCCCAGGCTGGTCTCAAACTCCTGAGCTCTTGTGTTCCTCCTGCCTTGGCCTCCCAAAATGCTAGGATTACAGGTGTGAGTCACCACACCCAGTTATAATTCTTTTTAAACATTGTTGTATTCAATTTGCTAATAATTTGTTGAGGATTTTTGCATCTATGTTCTTGAAAGATATTGGTCTATAGTTATAGTAACATCTTTGTCTAGTTTCGGTATTAGGGTTATGCTGTTTTTTGGTATTTTTTTGTTTTGTTTTTTCTTTTTTTTGAGATGGAGGCTCACCTTGTTGCCCAAGCTGGAGTGCAATGGCATGATCTTGGTTCACTGCAACCTCTGCCTCCTGGGTTCAAACGATTCTCCTGCCTCAGCCTCCTGAGTTGCTGGGATTACAGGCAACCTCCACCATGCCCAGCTAATTTTTGTATTTTTAGTAGAGATGGGGTTTCACCATGTTGGCCAGGCTGGTCTCAAATTCCTGACCTCGTGATCCACATGCTTCGGCCTCCCAAAGTGCTGGGATTACAGGCGTGAGCCACTGCGCCTGGCCCTATGCTGTCTTTTATAGAATGAAATGAAAAGTACTCCCACTTCTTCTATTTTCTGGAAGAGATTGTATAGAACTGATATCATTTCTTCCTTAACCATTTCTTAGAATTCACTAGTGAAACCATCTGGGCCTGGTGCTTTCTGTTTTGGAAGGTTAATGATTATTGATTTGGTTTCTTTAATAGGTATAGGTCTATTCAAATTATCTACTTCTCCTTATGCGAGTTCAAGGAATTGGTCCATTTTATCTAAGTTATCAAATTTCTGGGCATAATTGTTCATAATATTCATTAATTATCCTTTTAATACCATGGGATCAGTAGTGATGGCCTCTCTTTGTTAGCCTATTAGCCTAGTCACAGGTGTATTTTATATTTTTGGAGACAGGGTCTCACTTGGTGCAGTCATAGCTCACTGCAGCCTTGACCTCCTGGGCTCAAACGATCCTCTGACCTCAGCCTCTGGAGTAGCTAGGACTACAGGCCCATGCTGCCACACCCAGCTAATTTTTTTATGTTTTTGTAGAGATGGGGTCTCATGGAACGTCATGAGCCCAGGCTGGTCTCAAACTCCTGGCCTCAAGCAATCTTCCTGCCTCAGTCTCCTGATCCCTAGGATTATAGGCATGAGTCACGGAACCCAGTCAGGTTTATCAATTTTGTTGATACTTTCAACAAACCAGCTTTTAGTTTTGTTGATTTTCTCTATTGATTTTCTGTTTTCAGTTTCTTTGATTTCTAGCCTAATTTTTATTTGTTTTCTTGTTTACTTTGTGGGGTTTTTGGCCTTTTTTTTTTTTTTTTTTTTGGACAGGGTCTCAATCTGCCACCCAGGCTAGAGTGCAGTGGCACAATCTCAACTCACTGCAACCACTGCCTTTCAGGTTCAAACAAAACAATTCTCGTTCCTCAGCCTCCCAAGTAGCTGGATCGACAGGCACGTGCCACCATGCCCAGATATTTTTTGTATATTTTGAATAGATGGGATTTTACCATGTTGCTCAGGCTGATCTCGAACTTTTGGGGTCAAGTGATCCACCCGCCTTGGCCTCCCAAAGTGCTGGGATTACAGGTGTGAGGAGCCCAGCTCTTCTGTTTACTTTGCATTTATTTTGCTTTTTTTAAATTTTCCTGAGGTGGAAGCTTAGGTTGCTGGTTTTGATATTTCTTCTTTTCTCGTATCTCCATTCAATGCTATAAATTTCTCTCTCTGCATTGCTTTCACTGCACCTACAAATTTTGATAAATGATATTTTCATTTTCATTTAGTTCAAAATGTTTAACAATTTTTCTTGAGACTTATTCCATGAATTATTTAGAATTATGTTTTTTATTTCCAACTTTTAAGTGTGGGTTACATGTGCAGGATATGCATGTTTGTTACATAGGTAAACGTGTGCCATGGTGGTTTGCTGCACAGATCATCCCAGCATCCATTAGCTGTTCTTCCTGATCCTCTCCCTCCTCCCACCCCCGCCCTCCAAATTATGTTGTTTAATTTCCAAATATTTGAGAATTTTCCAGCTATTTTTCTGCTATTGATTTCTAGTTAAATTCCATTGTGGTCTGAGAGCATATTTTGAATGAGTTCCATTCTTTTACGTTTCTTAAGATGTATTTTATCCAGAATGTGGTCTATCTTTGTCAGTGTTCCATGTGCGCTTGAGAAGAATTTGTAATTTGCTGTTGCTGGATAAAGTATTCTGTAGATGTCGATTATATTCAGTTGATTGATGGTGCTGTTGAATTCGGCTGTATCTTTACTGATTTTCTGCCTGCTGAATCTGTCCACTTCTGATAGACGAGTGTTGAAGTCTCCAGTTACAATAGCAAATTCATCTATTTCTCCCTGCAGGTCTATCAGTTTTTGCCTCATCTATTTTGATACTGTTGTTAGGCACATACACATTGAGTATTGTGATGTCTTCCTGGAGAATTGACCCGTTTGTCGTTATGTAATGTTCCTCTTTATCCCTGATAATTTTCCTTTCTCAAAAGTCTACTTTGTCTGAAATTAATATAGCTACTCCAGTTTTCTTTTTTTTTTTTTTGAGATGGAGTCTTGCTCTGTCACCCAGGTTGGAGTGCAGTGGCTTGATCTCAGCTCCCTGCAACCTCCACCTCCTGGGTTCAAGAAATTCTCCTGCCTCAGCCTCCCAAGTAGTTGGGATTATAGGCACGCACCACCATGCCAAGCTAATCTTTGTATTTTTTTTTTTTTTAGTAGAGACGAGGTTTTACCATGTTGGCCAGGCTGGTCTCAAACTCCTAACCTCAAGTGATCTGCCTGCCTGGGCCTCCCAAAGTGCTGGGATTACAGGCTTTAGCCACCATGTCCGGCCTGCAGCTTTCTTTTGATTGATGTTAGCATAGTATGTCTTTCTCCAACTCTTGGATTTTATTACATTAAATCTATCACTAGGCCAGGCACAGTGGCTCACACCTGTAATCTCAGCAGTTTGGGAGGCTGTGGCAGGCGGGTCACTTGAGGCCAGGAGTTTGAGACCAACTTGGGCAACATAGGGAGATGCTATCTTTTAAAAAAATAAAAAAGAAAAAAAGATATCACTGGTGAAATTATTATTGTGAAATATGTAACTAAAATATTCTTGCAAAGGGCAGTACAGTAAGCTACTTTCAGTCATTTATACCTTAGTATGAATTAGTATATAAGCGACTTTCAAAAAACAGGCAAAGAATACTTTTCTGTGGAGGGAAATGGGGTAGGGGTGTGAGGGATTAAGAGTCAGTAACTGAAGGAGAGAGATGGAAGCCCCACAAAGAAAAAGAGAGGCAGTCAGACATAAAAGCCAAAATGTGCTGGGCACGGTGGCTCACGCCTGTAATCCCAGCATTTTGGGAGGCCGAGGCGGGTGGATCATGAGGTCAGGAGATCGAGACCACCCTGGCTAACAAGGTGAAACCCCGTCTCTAAAAAAGTACAAAAAATTAGCCGGGCGTAGTGGCGGGCGCCTGTAGTCCCAGCTACTAGGGAGGCTGAGGCAGGAGAATTGTGTGAACCTGGAAGGCAGAGGTTGCAGTGAGCCGAGATTGCACCACTGCACTCCAGCCTGGGGGACAGAGCGAGACTGTGTCTCAAAAAAAAAAAAAAAAAACAAAGCCAAAATGTGTGCTCTTCTGGATTCTTGCCCAGGGCTGATACTGCCTGAATGCTTAAGAGTTTTCCTCTCTAAGTGAATTCAGTTAACAGGTGTGCGCTGAGTATAGATTTGGGTGTGGAGAGTGAACCAGGAGTGCATCAGGGTTCCCAGGAAACAGCTGGTGATGCAGCACCTGGAGACTCCTCTTCATCTGCCTAGGAATGCGTTGCCTCAGAAGCAGCTGTGGACACTGAAGGGAAGACAAAACGGACTTCCAGACTTATTCTCAATGTTCCTCTTTTCTTCCTTCTTATGGTCACGTCCTCTTTTGCAATCTCGAACCCTTTTCACAAAGGCTGCATCAAGGAAACACAGTATACCTACTAATACCTAACTCCAGGAATCCCACTTCCTGCTAAGAGTGTCTCAGTCTTGAGAGGATTTGTCCCGGCAGGACTTGCTTTTTAGCCAAGCCAAGTATGTGGTGTGTCTGTGGGATGATTTGAGGAGTGTCTGCAACATTGCCCTGTCCTACTCATGCCAAAAATTCCACCATGAATGAGTCATACCTGTTGCTACCAACACCCCGTGCCGAGAAGGACACAGAAAGAAGATGGGGCAGCTTCCCTCCTCATTTTTCATGGGGATGGCCCTTGACTAGGGTCTACAGTGGAAATAAGGTCTTATGCAGAGGGGAAAACATATGTGAAGGGTAAGCTAATGTTCATAGCAACATTATTCATGATAGCCAAAATGTGGGAACAATCCAAGTGTTCATCAAATGAATAAACAAAAAGGAATGTATATGTACAATATACACTATACAATAGTACAATATATATGTACTATTCAGCCATAAAAAGAAATGAAGGTCAGGCCAGGCATGGTGGCTTACACCTGTAATCCCAGTACTTTGAGAGGCCAAGGTGGGTGGATTGCCGGTGGAGCCCAGGGTTTCAACACCAGCCTGGGCAACATGGCAAAACCCTGTCTCTACAAAAAATACAAAAATCAGCCAGGTGTGATGGCACATGCCTGTAGTCCCAGCTACTTGGGAGGCTGAGGTGAGAGGATCACTTAAGCCCAGGAAAATGGAGACTGCAGTGAGATAGTGCCACTGAGCTCCAGAATGGGTGACAGAGCAAGACGCTGTCCTCAAAACCAAAACCAAAAACAACAACAAAAAAAACAAGAAATGAAATTCTGATACATGCTACTACACGGATGAACCTTGAAAATATTATACTGAATGAAAGAAGCCAGACACAAATGGGCAAATATTGAATGGTTCCATTTATATGAAATATCTAGAACATGGAAATTCATAGAGACAGAAAGCAGATTTGAGCTCACCGGGGTCTAAGGGGAGGTGGGAGTGGAAATTATTGCTTTAATAGATACGGAGTTTATCTTATGGGTGATGACAAGTTTTGGAAATAGTGTTGATGGTTGCATAACATTATGAATATAGTTAATGCTATTGAGCTCTATACTTAAAAATGATTAAAATGGCAAACTTTATCTTATCTTAAATATTTTACCATAATAAAAAAGACAGTGAGGCCAGGCGTGGTGGCTCACACCTGTAATCTCAGGTACTTTGGGAGGCCGAGGCGGGTGGGTCCTCTGAAGTCAGGAGTTCAAGACCAGCCTGACCAATATGGTGAAACCCCATCTCTACTTAAAAAAAAGGTATATAATAATAACAGTAAAACTATAGATGTGACTCGAGATTCCTGGCATGGGAATAGACTGAGGGAACTATGGAAAAGAGACAAAATTCAGAAGGGGAAAATGCAAAGGCCTAGAATTAGAAGCAAACAAAGCTTGTTGGGAAATGGGAACCCGGGTTCAATGAAGTCACCCAGGGCTGGCAGTAAATGAAGCTGGGGAGCTGAGTGGAGGTCAGATCAGGAGAAGCCTCACGTCCGGCACGAAAGAGGTTGAACCTGGTGCAGCAAGGTTTCTAAGCAGGAAGGAGCATATGGCTGATCAGGTTTGACTGTGGGCAAAATCACTCCAGCAAGTGTCGGGGATTTATGGCCTGAGAACTGTGCTGAAAGCAGTGAGAGAATCCCGCAGGGTCAGGCCAGGCACGAGAAAATAGGCTCTAGCCCAGCTCCCACTCCCCAGCAGCGCCTAGTGCTCCTAAGAGCCAGTGTAAGAAACAGGAGACAAGCCAGATGCGGTGGCTCACGCCTGTAATCCCAGCACTTTGGGAGGCTGAGGCGGGTGGGTCACGAGGTCAGGAGATCAAGACCATCCTGGCTAACACGATGAAACCCCGTCTCTACTAAAAATACAAAAAAAAAAAAAAAAAATTAGCCGGGCATGGCCGCATGCGCCTGTAGTCCCAGCTACTACAAAGGCTGAGGCAGGAGAATCGCTTGAATCTGGGAGGCGGAGGTTGCAGTGAGCCAAGATTGCACCACTGTGCTCTAGTCTGGGAGACAGAGTGAGACTCCGTCTCAAAAAGAAAAAAAGAAACAGGGGACCCACCTGTGTCTCAGTTCTGTTACCTGATTTAGCACAAGCTTTCCCTGCTCTAGCAGGAGACCATATGTCCTTCTCAAGGCCCACCTGGATACCAAGTCTCTAAACTGGGGAGGAAGCCCATGTAGAAATTAGCTTAGTGATTAAAAAAAAAAAAACACCTGTGTGAGCCCTGGACACTCTAACCTAAATATCTACCTTCCTGGCAAGGTCTCCTGGGGGAGAAGCAAAAGAAGGGTGTTTTCCTTCCGCCTGAAAATTCAGATTGCCTCTCTTTTGTGCTCCAAAAGAACACGCTTCCTCCTGGTGTGTCGGGGCTCCCTGCCGTTCCCCACCCCTTCTGCTCCTCCCTGGACTGACCCACTGCCCATGGCTCCCAGCTCCCCTCGCCCACTGCTGCCAGTTGGAGGTTCTGCTCCTAACCCCCAAGGGCTGCTTCTTCTGTCTACTTTTCCCTGTGGTGCTCCCAGATACAGCTCCCTGCCAGCAGCCTCCCCACTTTGAGACCCTGTTAACTCAGTCACCTGGGCCCCAGCTCCTTGTTCAGTGACCTCATGTTGGTAGCTTGAAATCAGCGAGGGTGGCAGTATTACAGCACAGGCATCTGCAGACACCACACATCAGAGCTTTTATTTCTGGAGAGCCAGCTGTCATCCGTATCCGTATACTGCCGACAGGGCTTCTGGTTCTTTTTTTTTTTTTGAGACGGAGTCTGGCTCTGTCTCCCGGGCTGGAGTGCAGTGGCGCGATCTTGGCTCACTGCAAGCTCCACCTCCCGGGTTGACGCCATTCTCCTGCCTCAACCTCCTGAGTAGCTGGGAATACAGGCTCCCACCACCACGCCTGGCTAATTTTTTTAAAAAATATATTTTTAGTAGAGACGGGGTTTCACCGTGTTAGCCAGGATGGTCTCGATCTCCTGACCTCATGATCCGCCCGCCTTAGCCTCTCAAAGTGCTGGGATTACAGGTGTGAGCCACCACAGCTAGCCGGCTTCCGGTTCTTGTAGACAGACTCCTGCAAGAAAAAAACTGATCCCACAGTCTCAGGCAAGGCTTCATTTCTCTGAGATCCGCTATGTCCCCACTACCTTAGGAGGCAGGGCCAGCGCTCCCTGACATTGTAGAACTTCTCATTTCACCCCTGTGGTTGGGCTAACTGGAGAGGTGGCTCAGTTCACAAGCACATTCTGCAGGCTCCTATGGAACTTGAACTAGAGCTCTGAGCTCTTCAGCAGGAAGGATTGGGTGCGCCATCCAAGAATGGGGATGCTGTTTCCCATAACTGCCAACCCATGTCCTCTCATGTTCCTGAGGTTCAAATGCAAGAGATGCTTTCCCTACACCCGTGTCAGGCATTTGGACCGAAGTCCAGGCACATCAGATACACCATGCAGGCTTCATGGCCTCTAGGCTGTCTTAGCTCATTAACATCTCGGAGTTAAACTGGAAAGGCCAGAAAGGTGTTAAACAGAAACAAAAACACTGTAATCAATTTGGTTTGACTGTATTTAACCGTTTAGCTTTTCTTTTCTTTTTTTTAAGAGAGAGAGTCTCACTCTGTCACCCAGCCTGTAGTACAGTGATGTAATCATTAGCTCACTGCAGCCCTGAACTCCTAGGCTTAAGTGATCCTCCTGCCTCAGCCTACTGAGTAGCTGGGGCTATGGTGGGCACCATTATGCCTGGATAACTTTCTTATTTTTGTAGAGACTGGGTCTGGCTATCTTGCCCAGGCTGGTCTCTTAACTTCTGAGCTCAAGCGATCCTCCCCTCTCAGCCTCGCAAAGTGCTGGGATTTCAGATGTGAGCCACGGCGCCCATTGTTGGCTTTTTGATACATTTAAGATCATGTACATTATTGTTAATTATGATTGTTTTTGTCATTCAGTGTGTGTGATTTTCCAAAGATTACACTTTGAATCTCCAGGTGTGCATTGAATTGTCCCCCTCCCTCCCCACTGACAGGCTGAAGTCCTAAGCCCCAGTACCTCAGAATATGACCTTATTTGGAAATCAGATGATTGCAGATGTAATTAGTTAAGATGAGGGCATGCTGGAGTAGGGTGGGCCCCAAATCTACTATGACTGGTGTTCTTATAAAAAGGGGATATTTGGACACAGGAAGAATGCCACGTGTACATGAAGCTGGCCATCTACAACCCAGGAGAGAGGCCTGGAACAATCTTCCCTCACAGTCCTCAGAACTGGAACCAACGCTGCCCATACCTTGAACACAGACTTCCAGCGTCCAGGACTGTGAGACAGCACACGTCTGCTGATTTAGCCCCCCAGCTTATGGCACTTTCTGACAGCAGCGCTAGCTAACCAATACACTCCCCACTAAATGTACTTTTCCATTTGTGCCCCACCAGGGTTTGCAGACAAGCAAAATTGTCATAGTTCCCTAACGCCTCAGAATGTTTTCTTCCTAGATCACTTTTTATAATTATTACTTACAGTGAGGGAAAAATGAAATATTGCAATGCCATCCACAATTAGGATTAGTCCCAACCACTCAGAAACGTTAAAAACTGATCTAATAAAAATAAAGAACCTTAAGACGCATTAAACTCTAAGCTGCTTAGAAGCTGCTGCTTCTGTTTGTGGACACGCAGATTTGCCACAGTTGAAATCACTGGCCACGTGCTGTCTTGTGTGTGTTTGTCACTTAACATCGCATGACAGAAATATTTCCACGTAGTGACAATGTTCATATTCTTATTTAAGTAGCGAGTTACTAGTCATTTGTTATATTCTCATTTTTCACTACATTTCTGTGTAATTTATTTTTTAACTGCATTTAAACTTTTTCCTCGGGACATGTACAGGAAGAGTTCTGGATTCCAGTTTTAGCCCCTATCACACAGAACCCCGTTCTTCTCTAGACTGAACTGATCTGTGGTTTCCGCAGAAATAAAAATGACGCGTGCAGGTTTCTCCTTCCCCTTGACGTCACTTCGTTTGATCCTTTGTAATGATTTTCCCTAGTTTCGAAAGCTTGCCCTAGTCTTAGCGCTGCTTTCGCGTTTCCTTATGTCGCTAAGCGGGAGGCGGCCCCGCACTCTAAGCATCCGGCTCATTTTCAAGCGTTACCTGGACCCCAGCGACCGGCGCCCTCCGCGCTCGGCGCCCGGCGCCGTATAGCCCTCCGCGGTGTGCAGCCGGGTGCGGGTGTTGTTGCAGCGGTGCCCGCCAGGAGGCAGCGCAGGCTCGGCATTGGCTGCGGCGTCCCACAATGCACCGGGCTCTGGGGCCTGCACTACAGTCTTGAACCCAGCTGCGGGGCCGCGAGAAGGCGGGCCCGAGAGCCGGCGAGGGCGGGGCCTCCGAGGAAAAGGCCGGGAACCGACGCTGGGGCGGTGGGCGGGGCATCAGGGGGCGGGGCCGGGAGCCGCCGAGAGGGCTGTGGGCGGGGCATTCGGGGCGGGGGCGGGGCCGGGAGCCTCCCAGCGGGCGGTGGGTGGGACCGGGAGCTGGCCGGCTTGGCCCGGGATGCAGTGAGCCGAGGGCGGGGCCTCAGGGGGCGGGACCGTGGAGACGGCGGGGCCGAGCCGCTGGCGCTGTCGCCGGCCGCAGTGGCCGCCGCTGGAGACCGCGGGACCTGGCGCTGCAGCGAGGTAGGGGCTCTTCGGGATCTTCCCTTTCGGGGGTGGGAAGTCTTTTCTTCGTCGTGCTAATGGGAGAAGCGGCGAGCTGCTAAAATTTAGAGACGGCTTCGCACTTCTCGCTGTAGCCCGGGCTTTACCCGGGGGATCGATTTTAAAACTCTTTGTCTGGCCCCGTCGTCCTGCCCGCGGGCCGGACGTGGGGCGCCTGCTCTGGGCGTCTGGGGCGGGCGATTGCAAGCTCGCGGTCCATGCCCCCTGCCTCGGAGTGTGGACGTGAACTCCGGGGTGGGCTGGGCTGGGTTTCTACAGATGCGGGAATTTGTGAGAACTGGGAGAGTGTGGCTGTCAGCGGGGGTCCGTATCACACTGTGGGCGGGGGTCCCGACACCTGCTGCCTCGGGTACGGGGTAAGCGGCATCTGCCACGCGCCCGCCTCGCGCGCTGTCAGGAGGCGCTGTCCCCGTGGGTAAGCCCGTGCCGTGGGTGCCCTCCAGTCCCTGCAGCCCCCAACACACCTACCCCAGAGGACACCACAGAATGCGGACCCCAAGGCCAGCCGTACCTGCGAGCCCCTCAGCACAGCTGACTTTAATTTGGGATCCCACAATTTGAGCTTTTCAGAAGTTAAGTTTGGCAGATTGGAAGCCCGGGAATAGGGGGCGCTCGGAATGCTGAGTTTTGCTGGTGTCTGTTCTCAGCCTGTTTCTGGGTCACCCTGCAGGGCTCCATCCGTTCAGTCTCACCCCTTGGTAAGAATGTCCTGTCCTGAAGGCTCCAGGCTGAAAGTCTAAGGTGACCCCATCTTTGCCTACTTTTCAAGGCTTGGCAAAGCACGTGTGTCTTTTGATCCTTATCCCCCATGTAACCTAATTCATGTTTTTAAAGATATGTTTTTATTTAAAACCTTCACCCTATATTTTCATTCCCATAAATACGAATTGGTTGATTTTACTTGTGAACTCCTTTAGGCATTTAGTAATAAAGGTTATAATTAGGAAAACTGAAAGATATTCATCAGGTAAACACGATCCTCCTTAACAAATTTGCTGGTTGTAAAAGGCAGCAGATGGGAAATCAGGCAAGTTTGGTTTTAAAACATTTCTGCCTCTGAGAAGGTTGAACTATTAATATTATATTTATTGTTCATTCCAAGTCTAAAATGCTAGCAATGAACTCACATTCCTTTTTTGCTAGACAGTCATACCTGTTAACTTGAGATAATAAGAAAATTCTCCTCATCCCCAGAACTGAAGAAAATTCTTTCAAATTGTTCTCACCTTACCTATCCCCAGGGAAAGGAGGTAAGTCTCAGAGTTGTTGGGATTCTAAATATTTTGTTAAGCAGAAATTCGTGCTGGTCCTTAACAAACTCTGAGTACTTTGCTCTGGAATTATCAGTTCTTTTTCAAAATGTGAAATTATGAATTGTCTATTACATACAATGTTCCACATCTCACGTTAATATTCATTTAAAAGCATTGTGAGGCCGGGTGTGGTGGCTCACACCTGTAATCCTAGAACATCGGTAGTCCAAGGTGGGAGGATTGCTTGAGCTCAAGAGTTCAAGACCATCCTGGGCAACATGGCAAAACCTCATGTCTACAAAAAATGAAAAAATTGGCCGGCATGGTAGTGAGCACCTGTGGTCCCAGCTACTTGGTAGGCTGAGGTGGGAGGATCACTTGAGCCTGGGAGGCAGAGGTTGCAGTGAACTGAGACCACCCCACTACACCCCAGCCTGGGTGACAGAGTGAGACCCTGTCTCAAAAAATAAAAATCATTTTGTATTTGTGAGTAAAAAGAAACAAATCTTTAAAAGATTAAAAACAAGAAAAAATTAGTATATGTTAGTGATTACCATTTTGACTTCCCTGGAGCGACAATAAACCCAAAAGATAAAACCAAAATCTAGTTATTAATGGTCACCGACACCATAAGAACTAGAAGGCACCATTTGAAGCTTAAAAGGAAGTTTAAAGACATGTTAAATTCAGACAATAACTTTGCACAGTGGTTTGCAAACATCAGTAAACCCATAGCCTCAAGTGATTCCTGTGGAAAGACACTGACACTCAGATCAAGAAATTTAAATGCAAATTCATGGGCTTTCTAAAAAAAATAAGCAGATCAAGTGTCTCCAACATCAACTGTAAATACACACACGTTAGGTTAATTTAAAAAATGACCCACTGTTTTTTACAGACTTCCAATGCCTGTATGCTTCCAAAAAGGCACAGCTGGCATAGTTTTTGCTTCTAAAGGAGGTAAACTTTAAAAACTGACCCATAGTTACAGACTGGCACTTAGGAGAGTTAACACAAACAGGTGAGTGACTCACCAATTACTCATTTTTTCTGCGGATTATTTACCTACTAAGTGCAAGACTGGACTCATAGCTTTAGCTCACTCCTAGTGAAAACACTGCACATAGGATCTATAAATGGAGGCTGTGTCATCAAGACCTCAGAAGTAGGGGCCGGCGTATTTCTTAGACACTGATGAAACAGAAGCATCTCTCAGAAGAACCATAAAGACATGAGAAGCTCTGTGTTAAAACACATCATTTATTTTGAAGGGAAAAAGGAACGCAGAAAGAACAATAGAGAGGAACTCAGAGCATTTCCTCTGTGGCTTCCCCCTTTGTGGTGCCAATTTAAAAAAAAACATTGTCTAATGATACTAATTTTTAAATAATAGTCATGTAATGTGAGGTTATAGAAGCAGTTATTCTGAAGGAGATAGTCACTCATACATGAACTATCCAGGTTTCCAATAATAAAAACATCACTCTATTCCTATTCATGCATTTGTTCAATAAACACCCTAGCACAGTTCTAGGATTAGGAATATGAAGATAAATAGTTTAACATCTGACTTTAAGAAGCTGATCTAGTTGGGGAAATCAACCCAGAGATAATTATGCACTTGGTATGATGATAGATGTCTGCTCGTAGTGCTATCAGACCTCTGAGAAAATCAATGCCTGAAATTAGTATTAAAGGATGACTGAGTTTTAGCCAGAAGTGGGAAGAGAGTGCTCCAGGTAGAGGGAACAAACATTAACAAAATCATGGAGGTAAAGGCCAGGCACGGTGGCTCACGCCTATAATCCCAGCACTTTGGGAGGCCAAGGTGGAAGGATTGCTTGAACCCAGGAGTTTGAGACCAGCTTGGGCAATATAGTGAGACCACATTTCTCCAAAAAAAAAAAAAAAAAAAAAAAAAAATTAGCCAGGTGAGGTGGTGCACGCCTGTTGTCTCAGCTACTTGGGAGGCTGAGGTGCGAGGATCTCTTGATTCCAGAAGGTGGAGGTTACAGTGAGCTGAGATTGCACCATTGCACTACAATCTGGGCAACAGAGTGAGACCCTGTCTAAAAAAAAAAAAAAAATTAAATTTTTTTTTAAAATGGTGGAGATAACGTACCAAAATATGAGGCCCAGAAAGATACAGAATAAGACTAAAGAAAGAGGACGGGGTCACACCATAAAAAGTCTTGTAAAGGCAGGGGGAGCCCCTGGAAACTCTGGTGGGAGAATAACAGGATCAGATCTGCTTTAAGCAGCTTACTCTGAGGCTTCAGTGAAGAATGGACTTAGGGTAGGAGGCAGGAAGAGCTGTTAAGAGGCTGCAGCAGTGATTAGGAAAGAAATGATGAGGGTGCAGCGTTGGTGAAATGTGTGGCCAAATGGTCATGCATTCTTAGACATTATCAGCTTTCTTAGACATGATTTCATTTGGTTTTTGTAACCACCCTTTGCTTTTTGTAGGGTAGATTAATAGGCTCATTCTGTAAGTGTTTACTTAGGCGCTTTGTGTTCACTTTCCCTGAACTGTACTGAGGCACTGGTGAGGGCAGAGGCACAATCAGCCCCAGGTGCAGTCTTTTCATACAGGACTCATTCTGAACAGCAGGTGGGTCCTTGCCTCTGAAGACTGAGGTGGGACAGCGCTTCCAGGTAAACCCACACCTCAGGCGTCAGCATGGGAGTGAGACCGCAGTGCCTGGCTTCTCAAGCATTGCTGTTTATGACTTTAAAAGTCCCCGGGCTGGGCGCGGTGGCTCATGCCTGTAACCCAGCACCTTGGGAGGCCGAGGCAGGCGGATCACCAGGTCAGGAGATCGAGACCATCCTGGCTAACACGGTGAAACCCCATCTCCACTAAAAATACAAAAAATTAGCCGGGCGTGGTGGCGGGTGCCTGTAGTCCCAGCTACTCGGGAGGCTGAGGCAGGAGAATGGCATGAACCCAGTAGGTGGATCTTGCAGTGAGCCAGAGCCAGGATTACGCCACTGCACTCTAGCCTGGGCGACAGAGCAAGACTCCATCTCAAAAAAATAAAAAAATTAAAAAAAATAAAAATTCCCCTCGAGGCTGGGCGCAGTGGCTCATGACTAATCCCAGCACTTTGGGAGGCTGAGGCAGGTGGATCACTTGAGACTGGGCAACGTGGCAAAACTCGTCTCTACAAAAAAATACAAAAATTAGCCTGGCATGGTTGTACGTGCGTCTGTTGTCCAAGCTACTAGTTGGGGCTGAGCTAGGAGGATCACTTGAGCTGAGGAGGTAGAGGCTGCAGTGAGCTGTGATTGCATCACTGTATTCCAGCCTGGGTGAGACCCTGTCTCAAAAAAAAAAGTCTCCTTGAAGAAGATCGTATAGAAGCTCTGGAAAAAATGAAACATAGAATTATCATGTGATCAGCAATGCCACTTCTGGATTTAAAGCCAAAAGAATTGTAAGCAGGGATTTGAATAGATATTTGTACATCCGGGTACCTAGCAAAGCTCTTTACAATAGCCAAAAGGTGGCTGCTGCCTCAGTGTTCATGGACAGATGAATGGATAAATAAAATGTGTCAATACAAACAATGGAATATTATTCAGCCTTAAAAAGGAAGTTCTGACACATGCTACAACATGCATGAACCTTAAGGACATCATGCTAAGTGAAATAAGCCAGTCACAAAAGGACAGATACTATATGATTCTACTTGTATGAGGTCCCTAAAGCAGTCAAGTTCATACAGACAGAAAGCATGGGGGTTGCCAGAAGCTGGGGGGAGGAGGAGTGGGGAGTTCATGTTTAACGGGTACAGAATTTCAGCCTGGGAAGATGAAAAAGTTCTAGAGAAGGATGATGGTGATGGTTACACAACAATGTGAACGTGCTTAATGTCATACACCATTGCACTTAAAAATGGTTAAGATAAGCCGAGCGCGTTGACTCAACACCTGTAATCCCAGCACTTTGGGAGGCTGAGACTAGCGGATCACCTGAGGTCAGGAGTTCAAGACCAGCCCGGCCAACGTGGGGAAACCCCGTCTCTACTAAAAACACAAAAATAATCTGGGTGTGGTGGCACGTGCCTCTAATCCCAGCTACTCAGGAGGCTGAGGCAGGAGAATCGCTCAAACCCAGGAGGCAGAGGTTGCAGTGAGCTGAGATCGTAACACTGCACTCCAGCCTGGACAACTGGGTGAGACTCCATCTCAAAAAATAAAAAGAAATGGTTAAGATAGCTGGGCAGGGTGGCTCACGCCTGTAATCCCAGTGACTCAGGAGGCTGAGGCAGGAGGATCACTTGAGCCGAGATTGAGGCTGCAGTGAGCTATCATTTCACCACTGCTCCAGCCTGGGCAACAGAGCGAGACCTCATCACTTAAATAAAAAATGGTGAAAATGGCCAATTTTATGTTCAATCTATTTTACCACACACACAAAAAGTCCTATGGTATGTCATGTTATGATCAGATTCCCAAGGCCTAGGAGCTTGTGACAAACTTGTTTTTTGTTTGTTTTTTGAGACAGAGTCTCACTCTGTTTCCTAGGCTGGAGTGCAGTGGCACAATCTCTGCTCACTGTAACCTCTGCCTCCCAGATTCCAGCAATTCTCCTGCCTCAGCCTCCCGAGTAGCTGGGATTACAGGTGCACACCATCATTCCTGGCTAAGTTTTGTATTTTTTTGTAGAGATGGGGTTTCACAGTGTTGGCCAGGCTGGTCTCCAATTCCTGACAGATTTGTGATAAGGAAGACTAGGAAATGCAACCAGGAAGATTAAAATGGGCATCTCATAGATTCCAGCCCAAGGAAAGAATGCTGGCTGGATTCCTGGAGGAAAAATCACAGAATGAGAAGCTGGAAGGTGGCAGAGATGGCATTTAGTTCAACTTCCTCTTTTTACAGATGAGAACAGTGAGGCCCGAGCTATCCAGTGACTGCCTAGGGTCACTGAGCAACTTCAAGCAAAGGGAGGATGTGAAGCCAAAACCTGTCCACCCTCCCCCACCCCCACCCTCCAATTCCCCCTGAAAGACAACCAGTGCCTGGTACTGAGAAGGAATCTCTGGGCTGACTGACAAAGCTGTGCTCTGGCTTGCTTTTCAAGCAGAAAACAAACTGAGTTTTCCATCTCAATCAGTCTTGCTACAGCACATTCATAGGACTATCATGGCTGAAGAGATTTGGGTGCTTAGAATTTGGTGTTTGGTTGCTGGTGGTCTAGGTATCAAGGTGGGAAAGTGGGATGTTAGGGTGAGTTAGTTCATTCATTCATTCATTATCAAATATCTGAGGGCCAACAACATGTCAAATATCTTCTCCAATTTCTAGTTTTTCTATCTAGTAACAACCATCTGCCATCTTTATCCTAGATGTTTTGCCAGTTGCCCTTGGACATAAACTCCTTTTATGTAAGCTTTCATTGACTCCTGGATGGGGCCACTTGAGAATAGGTAGAGTTGGAGGGGAGATGATAGGAGATGAAGGTGGGCGGTGCCAAATGCCAGAGAGAGTTTCAGTTCCATCAAGGAAGCCACCCAGAGCTACAGGGTTCCAATTCGGATGTGTGTCTAGGGGCTCTAAGATGCAGAAGGACTGGAATCCTGTTAGTGTAACTTGCTCTGGCAGCGACCAGGTATGGGGATTGCCTGGAGGTCTTAAGGCCTGCATGGAGGTTCAAAGTGATACATGCAGCAGAAAACCCAAAAGACAGACTTAAAGGAGAGCTATTCAGAGATAAGCAGAGATGCAAAGAGAGAGAGAGAAGTATGGAAGGGAGTGCAATCTGGAAGAACCACAATTTTCCTGGGACGACATCCCAATCTTGTGGCCTCTAAGGATAAAGCCAGTTTGACTCATCACAATGATGCATAAAGGTAGATAGAGCCTCTTTTTCTTTTTAACTAGTGTGGTTTGGCTAGGTCCCCACCCAAATCTCATCTTGAATTGTTACTCCCATAATCTCCATGTGTCGTGGGAGGGACCTGGTGGGAGGTAATTGATACATGGGGGCAGGTTTTTCCCATGCTGTTCTCGTGATAGTGAATAAGTCTCATGAGATCTGATGGTTTTATAAAGGAGAGTTCTCCTGCACATACACTCTTGCCTGCCGCCATGTAAGATGTGCCTTTGCTCCTCTGCCTTCTGCTGTGATTGTGAGACCTCCCCAACCATGTGGAACTGTGAGTCCATTAAACCTCTTTTTCTTTATAAATTACCCAGTCTCGGGTATGTCTTTATTAGCAGTACTAATACATTAACCCACTATTTGTACCTGCTTGCTTTCAGGAGAGTTGAGTGGTAGACTACAAGCTAAAACATAACTTAAAAAATAAGGCACTAGGGTAGTTTAGTAAAACAATGACCAGCTTTGAAACCACCTATCAAACTCTGGAACCTTGGAAAAATTACCTAACCTACCAGAATGTTATGTTTCCTCATTTGTAAAATGCAGTAACAACTTTACAGAGTTGTTGGGAGAATTAGAAATCCATTCATGTTTTCATTCAGCACTTTCACTGAGTGCGTGGCAATACTGTGTTAGGAGCAGAACAGGTAAGGATGGGTAAGACATGGTGCCTGCCATTGAGAGGCTTATAACTGGGGCGGAGGAAGACAGACACGTAGATAGACAAGTGGGTGAGGTGTCAAAGAACTTTGCTGGAAATGCATACAGGAAAGAAAGAAGGTATATCAGGAAATGTGTGCAGAAAGAAGGAAGGCATGTCAGGAATGGCATGGTGCCAGGCATATAGGAGACGCACAGTAGAGACTAGCTGTTTTTAAAATTATAAAACATAAAAGTGATCAAAGCAGTGAAGCAGAAATAAATCCCGTGGGACACCTGAGATGAGACATTTTGGCAGAGAACTTGGCTTTAAGTTTCTTAGAAGCCACGACAGAAAAGGAAACAGGTTGGGTGACATCATTTTCTTATTCTAGTAAGAGAAAGTACACAGATTCAACTTTAGAGAGGACTTTTTTTTTTTTTTCCTGGAGCTAAATCAAGGAAGGATTATCACATGGCCTCCCTTGAATATAATTTTGAAGCTGTGAACAGTACCATCAGTAACATTTTATGGACAGCTCTGATGGTTTTTATACCACGGCACTCTTCTTACCTTTGGTGGAAGCTATCTGGAGTTATGACTGATGTGTAAAGTGGTTTACTGTTAGAATCCTGGTGTGCTAGGATTCTGGGAGAGTCACTTTCAGGAAGTTACCTGGCGATGAGTCATCAGAAGAACCTGGAGAAGTGAGAGGATTGGAAAAGTTCTCATTGTTCTGAGCTCAGTTATTTTCTCTGTGCTACAGGGCAGAGGATCCTTTGGCATGAAATAAGAGCTAAGTGGTCCAACAGGCGTTGAAGTGTTAAAACAAGAATAGAATAAGTCCTGTGCTAATCCTGACACAAGATAGCAGGCTCTGGGGATGATAATGCCTGCTGCTGATGGGCAGACCAGGGATTAGCAACCACCCAGGGAATATGCTTCAGATAAACTAAACAGGAGGTAGGGTGATGCCATGGAAAAGGCATGGACTTTGAAGTCAGGTATATCAGGTTCAAATCCTAGGTCTGCTAGTTGCTAGTTTCACAAAGTACTTAATTTTCTGATCCTCAATGGGATACTAAGAGTTATCCTGGGCTGGGCACAGTGGCTCATGCCTGTAATCCCAGCACTTTGGGAGGCCGAGGTGGGTGGATCACAAAGTCAAGAGATCGAGACCATCCTGGCCAACATGGTGAAACCCCGTCTCTACTAAAAATACAAAAATTAGCTGGGTGTGGTGGTGCACGCCTGTAGTCCAAGCTACTTGGGAGGCTGAGGCAAGAGAATCACTTGAACCTGGGAGGCGGAGGTTGCAGTGAACCAAGATTGAGCCACTGCACTGTACTCCGGCCTGGCAACAGAGTGAGACTCAGTCCCACCCCGCCACCCTCTCGCTCCCCCCCCCAAAAAAAAATTATCTTGGGCCAGGTGTGGTGGCTCACTTTGGGAGGCTGAGGCAGGTGGATCACCTGAGGTCAGGAGTTCGAGACCAGCCTGACCAACATGGTGAAACCCCATTTCTACTAAAAATACAAAAATTAGCTGGGCACCTGTAATCCCAGCTACTTGGAAGGCTGAGGCAGGAGAATCGCTTGAACCCGGGAGACAGAGGTTGCAGTGAGCTGAGTTCATGCCATTGCACTCCAGCCTGGGCAACAAGAGTGAAACTTCATTTCAAAAAAAAAGGAGTTATCTCATTTCTTGGTTGTTTTGCCAATTAAAGATAAGGTATATAAACAATAATAATAGTAATAATAATGAGTGCTAACAATGATTGAGACTTTAGTGCATGCCCTCTGCTAAGTGCTTTAACTGCGTTATCTCATTTATTCTTTTTTTTTTTTTTTTTTTTTTTGAGGAGTCTTGCTCTGTTGCCCAGGCTAGAGTACAGTGGTACGATCTCGGCTCACCACAACCTCTGTCTCCTGGGTTGAAGCGATTCTTCTGCCTCAGCCTTCCAAGTAGCTGGGATTTACAGGCACGCCACCACACCCAGCTAATTTTTGTATTTTTTAGTACAGACGGGGTTTCACCATGTTGGCCAGGCTGGTCTCGAACTCCTGACCTCAGGTGATCTGCCTGCCTCGGCCTCCCAAAGTGCTGTGATTACAGGCGTGAGCCACCACGCCTGGCCACATTTATTCTTAATAACAACTCTCTGTGGTACATACTACCTGGCAACTAGAAGATGCTCAGCAGATGGTATATATTAGTATCATTTGTTTAAAATTAATAAATAATAAAAATATTAAATCTGGCCCATTGTCTGTTTTTGTAGTCCATGAGCTTAGATTGGTGTGTAAATTTTTAAATGGTTGGGAGAAGAATTAAAATAGAGGCTGGGTGTTGTGGCTCACACTTGTAATCCCAGTGCTTTGAGAGGCTGAGGCAGGAGGATCACTTGAGGCCAGGATTTCAAGACCAGCCTGGGTAACATAGCAAGACCCCATTGCTACAAAAAATTTAAAAATTAGGCAGGTGTGTTGGCGCACACCTGTATTCACAGCTACTCAGGAGGCTGAGGCGGGAGGATCACTGGAGCCTGCGAGGTTGAGTCTGCAGTGAGCCATGACTGCACCACTGCACTCCAGCCTGGGCATCAGAATGAGACCCTATCTGCAAAAATAATAATAAAAATTAAAAAATCAGGCCAGGTGTGGTGGCTCACTCCTGTAATCTCACTTTGGGAGGCTGAGGTGGGCAGATCACTTGAGACCAGGAGTTTGAGACCAGCCTGGCCATCTCTACCAAAAATACAAAAATTAGCCGGGCGTGGTGTTGGGCGCCTGCAGTCCCAGCTGCTTGGCAGGCTGAAGCACGAGAATCACGTGAACCCAGGAGGCGGAGGTTGCAGTGAGTTGAGATTGCTCCACTGCAGTCCAGCCTGGGTGACAGAGTAAGACTCTGTCTCAAAAATATTATTAATAATAATAATAATAATATTTTATGACATGAAAATGATATAAATTTAAATTTCAGTGTTTATAAGGTTTCCTTGGAACACATTCATGCCCTTTTGTTTACATGCCGTCTAAAGATGTTACATGCCGTGTAAAGCCATCAGCACTGCATTAATCTTCAGTGGCTGTGACGGAGATACGAATGACCTGCAGAGCCCTACATGTTTACTATGTGGCCCTTGACAGAAAACGTTCGCTGATACCTGATTTAGAACAAGACCTCCAGGGGCAGCTACAGAACAGAAACTCAGCCGACCTCTGTGTTAGCAAGATTGCCCAGGGGTGACTTTTCAGACATGGAATCTGGTAGGAGTGGAAATCCCATCTGCCCCCTTGTTGAGACCCGTGGACAAGGCCTGTGCTGGACAGTCCCGGCATCCACATGGGCCGGGTTGAGGAGAGAAACAGGGCTGGGGCCAAGCCCATCTGGGGCCAGAACTTAGTGGAGCAGGCTGAGAAATCTGGGATCTCTGAGCTTTTTGTTTTTATGCTTTTGTATTTGTTTGCTTTTCCCTTTGTGTTTTAGCAAAAATTCTCTTTTAAAATTCTCATCTAAGCTAAACCAAGGAGGAGAAATGATCGATTCACATCTGGGCCAGGATAGAGTCCAAAGTTCTTCACTGTTCTTAAGTCATGCTGTATCTGCCTGGCCCCTGTCACTTCCTTGTCAGGACTCCCCTCCTGATTGCTCCCTACCCCCGGCTCTGCTCAGGCCGTGCAGCTCGCAGCACCCAGGAAGAAGTCTGTTACACCTTTCATGCTGTTTTATCCTCTGCGGGTCTCTCCGTTTCCCACCCCTCCACACCTTCCCAACCTGGCGGAATCCTCAGCCTTCAAGATTCTGCTGAAGTGCCACCTCCTCCTCCGGGAGGCCTTCCCTGGCTCTTTCTACCCATCGTGGAAGAGATGACCACATCTGCTTTTTTTTTTTTTTTTTGAGATGGAGTCTCACTCTGTTGCCTAGGCTGGAATGCAGTGGCGGAATCTCAGCTCATTGCAACCTCCACCCCCCGGGTTCAAGTGATTCTTCTGCCTCAGCCTCTGGAGTAGCTGGGATTACAGGCATGCATCACCACACCCAACTGATTTTCTGTATTTTTAGTAGAGATGGGTTTTGCCATGTTGGCCAGGCTGGTCTTGAACTCCTGACCTCAAGTGGTCCGCTCACTTCGGCCTCCCAAAGTGCTGAGATTACAGGGGTGAGCCACCGTGCCCGGCTGACATCTGCTTTTTTGCCACACTCTACCTCCTATCCTACCACCTGTCACTCTGCGTAGGCGATGTCCACTGTCTATGGATTCTTTCCCGTTAGGGATGACATTGTAAACTTAGCACCCCACACGGCTCCTGGACCATGGTAACCCGCAGTGTGCAAAGGCTGAAAATGAGGATCAGAGTCCTCTGAAGGACCAGGAGGAATGAACTTTCTAGCTCAAGAACTAGAAATTCCTCAATAAAAGATGATGTTGATAAATGGAAACTCAAGCAAGGAAGGCCTAGGGTGGCAACGTTCCTGCCTGGGCTTTTTTCTTTTCTTTTATGTGAAGGATATTGAATAATTCAGTAGGAAATACCCTTAACTACAAAAGACAGAAAACACTAAGCAAGGAATGGTGGCACGCACTTGTAGTCCCAGCTACTCAGGAGGCTGAGGCATGAGGATCACCTGAGCCCAGGAGTTTGAGACCAGCCTGGGCAACACAGCAAGACTGGTCTCTAAAAAAAAAAAAATTGGCTGGGCGTGGTGGCTCATGCCTGTAATCCCAGCACTCTGGGAGGCCGAGGCGGGCGGATCACGAGATCAGGAGCTCGAGATCATCCTGGCTAACATGGTGAAACCCCATCTCTACTAAAAAATACGAAAAAAAAAATTAGCCAGGCATAGTGGCGCATGCCTGTAGTCCCAGCTACTTGGGAGGCTGAGGCAAGAGAATGGCGTGAACCTGGGAGGCGAAGCTTGCAGTGAGCTGAGATTGCACCACTGCACTCCAGCCTGGGTGACAAAGCAAGACGCCTTCTCAAAAAAAAAAAATTTTTTTTTGTTTTAAATTATCTGGGTTCAGTGATGTGCACCTGTAGTCACAGCTATTCAGGAGGCTAAGGTGGGAGGATCACTTGAGGCCAGGAGTTCAAGACCAGCCTGGGCAACATAGTGAGAACCCCGACTCCACACACACACACTATTCAAACGGAATATTCATGTAATACCTCTCCAAGGACTTATAGCACAAGGTTACATTGTAATTCACAGAAGACATTTCAGGAGGGGCTGAGACAATATTGTCCAACAACTTTGTTGATGATAAAACAAAATATAAGGATAGAATTTTTTTTTCTTTTTTAATAGAGATGGGGTTTGCCATGTTGGCCAGGCTGGTTTTGAACTCCTGAGCTCAAGCAATCAGCCTGCCTTAGTCTCTCAAAGTGCTGGTATTACAGGCGTGAGTCACTGCCCCCGGCCGAGGATAGAATTTGAAAAGTGCAAATGTTGGCCCAGCGCAGTGGCTCACACCTCTAATCCTCGCACTTTGGGAGGCTGAGGCGGGTAGGTCACCTGAGGTCAGGAGTTCAAGACCACCCTGGGCAACACGGTGAAACCCTGTCTCTACTAAAATACAAAAAAATTAGCTGGATGTGGTGGTGCCCACCTGTAGTCCCAGCTACTTGGGTGGCTGAGGCAGGAGAATCACCTGAACCCAGGAGGCAGTGGTTGCAGTGAGCCGAGATCGCGCCACTGCACTCCAGCCTGGGGCGACAGAGTGAGACTCCATCTCAAAAAACAAAAACAAACAGAAAAAAACAAATGTCTAACTTCACCAGGAGACAAGATCTTTCAAGTACAGATATCTCACATGAGCTCTTATCACCCTCAACGGAATCTTGTCACAGGACAAGGAAGGATTTGGGGCTGGAAGGATCTTACCTAATAGCCTCTTGGTATCTGCTCTCTCCAAGGGCAATATCTGCCCTTAAGAGAATTGTTGTCTGTAACTTTGATCTCAACTGGGTGATTGCTGAGCTCTCAAGACCTTTATCTTATAAGCACAGTTTGAGTTGGTTTTTTCATGCTCTCACTCTAGCCTAGGAATCCTTTCGGCCACTTTGGGCCTGTTGTGAGTTCCTAGGGTGGCAGATCTCCATGAGCTTGCCCGTTTACTCTGCAGAAAACTTAGTGTTATAGCAGGTTGGTGCGTGGTGGCTTATGCCTGTAACCCCAGCACTTTGGGAGGCTGAGGCAGGTGGATCACCTGAGGTCAGGAATTTGAGACCAGCCTGGCCAACATGGTGAAACCGTGTCTCTACTAAAAGTACAAAAATTAGCTGGGCATGGTGGTGTGTGCCTATAATCCCTGCTTGAACCCAGGAGGCAGAGGTTGCAGTAAGCTGAGATCCCGCCATTGCACTCCAGCCTGGGCAACAGAGTGAGACTGTCTCAGAAAAAGAAAGAGAGAGAGGGAGAGGGAGAGAGGGAGGGAGGAAGGGAGGAAGGAAGGAAACAGTGTTGTATCAGCCAACCTGAAAGTTCCTCTTTCAGGTCATTAATGAAAAATATCCCAGTAATAACATTTCTATATAAAAGAAACCTTTTATAAATCAGTCGTTTTATTGTAATCAAAATTCTAGATTCCATTCTTTCTGAACAGGTTCTGGTCAAATGGGAACGGTTTCTATGATCAACTGGACTCTCCTAGCTTAGTCGATTTTCTAGCCAGCTTTCTCTCTCCTGTTCTCCACAGCTGATTTTCAAACACCCCCATTCCCCTTAAACCTCCCAGGCTCCCATCACTTCCAGCAAAAAGCCAGCCCGCTACTTTATGGAGACAGGAGAGACTGTCAGACAGTTCCTGCTGCTGTCCAGGTGCGTCTGAGTAAGTTTTTCTCTCTTTCTATCTCATTCCAGCTGAAGAAGTATCACTCCTTTGATTAGGGCCAACCTTTAAATCTGTCGATTGAGTCAGCATGATAGCGGCCTATGTCTATAATCCCAGCTACTCAGGAGGCTACGGTGGGAGGATCACTTGAGCCCAGGAGTTTGAGACCAGACTGGGCAACATAGCAAGACCCCATCTCTAAAAAAAAAAATCAATCAATCTGTGGATTGGCCTGTGCTCTAGGCCTTCTCCCTCCTCCCTCCTCTAGGGTCCGTCTCATTGATGATCACCTCTCCTGCATCCTTCTCGGCCTTTGCACCTTGTCCCATCTCATCCGTCAAAATCCGTCTTCCTCCAGCAACCCTCCCCTTCACAGCCCAGCTTCTTGGCTTAGAGTTCTTTCTATCCAGGGACCTCCTTCCTCCTCGGCTCCCCAGCTGCCTTCACTCTGGCTTCTATTCCCCTGGCTGCAATGAAACTATCCTCGCAAAAGTCACAACCAATTCCCTGCTGCTAAACCCAATGTATGTGTCCTAGTCCTCATCTCATTTATCTCCTGAAAGCATTTGGCTTTCCTGACGCACGTGTCTTTGAGAAATTCTCTTCTGCTGGCCCTGTCCTCTCCCACTTTCTTTCCTCCTTTTCCTTGTGCTGTTTGTTCTTGGTCTCATCTTCCTGGATCCCTTCTTCCATGGCAGTTCTGCCCTGGGCCCCCTACTCTCCCTGTACCCATCTTCTTGGAATTCTTTTGGTTCCAAGTGACAGAACCCAAACTCATGGTTTTGTTGGTAGTGGTGTTTTGCTTGGTTGGTTGTAACAGCCAAGCAAAGGGATAGTTGAGTTTATGGAGCTATTTATGGTTGCACAATTAACTCCACAAACTCAACCAACTAAAACACCACTACCAACGAACCCTATGACAAAGGAAATGCATTGTTTCACGCACCTGAAAATCCAGAGGTAGATCTGTGATATCTGGCCCAGAGACATGAAGTAAGGTCGTCATGCTCAGCCTCCCTCTGCCTGTCTCTTGGCTTGTTTTCCTCTGTTAGCTCCACTCTCAGGCAGCCTCTTTCCAAGTGATGGCAAAATGCCTGCCAGCATCTCCAAGCTGAGACCCAGCCCTCTTAGCAAACACAAGACAATCACAAGACAATCTTCTACCCAATTTCTTAAGCTAGAAGTCTAGGATTCTTTTTTTTTGGTGGGGGGGAGTTTTGCTCTTATCACCCAGGCTAGAGTGCAATGGTGCAATCTCAGCTCACTGCAATCTCTGCCTCCTGGGTTCAAGCGACTCTCCTGCCTCACTCAGCCTCCTGAGTAGCTGGGATTACAGGCATGTGCCACCATGCCTGGCTAATTTTGTATTTTTAGTGCAGACGGGGTCTCGCTATGTTGGCCAGGTTGGTCTTGAACTCCTGACCTCAGGTGATCCGCCCACCTCAACCTGCCAAAGTACTGGGATTACAGGTGTGAGCCACTGAGCCTGGTTAGGAATAATTTTTTTTTTTTTTTTTTTGAGATGGAGCCTCACTCTGTCGCCCAGGCTGGAGTGCAATGGCGTGTTCTTGGCTCACCACAACCTCCACCTCCCGGGTTCACGCAATTCTCCTGCCTCAGCCTCCCAAGTAGCAGGGACTACAGACACCCACCACCACACATGGCTAATTTTTGTATTTTTAGTAGAGACAGGGTTTCACCATGTTGGTCTGGCTCGTCTCGAACTCCTGACCTTGTGATTCGCCTGCCTCGGCCTCCCAAAGTGCTGGGATTACAGGCGCGTGAGCCACCGCGCCTGGCCAGGAATCATTTTTGACTCCTCTTCCCCAACATCGGCCTAGTCACCAAGTCCAGTCCCGGGTTCTCAGTCTCTCTGCGTCCCTGCTGCCAATAATCTAATTCAGGTCACTGTCCTTTGTCTCCATCCCTGTCCGACCTCCTGGGGATTTCCTGCCTCAGGTTCTGCTGCTCTGCAGTCCGCTCTTCCCATCACAGCCGGGACCATCTTTTGAAAATGCTAATCTGGTCCCATCCCTTCGATATACAAAGTCCCCATTAGCAGGAAGCTGAAGCAAAACTTCGTGTTTTCTGTAAGGCACTGCCTGCTGCAGCTCCTGCCTGCCCCTGCCTGCCCCTGCCTGCCCCTGCCTGCCTACCTCTTTATACTTCCCCTCTTGGTCCCTGCGGTTTGGCCTCTGATGCCAGATGAGCCACTCCCTCCCGGTTCTCTCTCCATCCTACTCCCTCCACCTGGACCGTTCCCCTCCTGAGTCCCTCCTGACAGCTGCTTTTTGGGTCACAAGTTAGACATAACTTCACCGAGGACAGCCTTTCATACTGCAGTATGTATATACTCTTCCTGTTAGAACGTTCTACTTTTTTCCATCTTAGCACTTATCACCCTTTCTTGTAATTGCTTGTTAAATCATCCATACCTATGGGTTGGGCATGGTGGCTCATGCCTGTAATCCCAGCACTTTGGGAGGCCAAGGTGGGCAGATCACTTGAGGTCAGGAGTTCTAGACCAGCCCAGCCAACATGGCAAAACCCTGTCTCTACTAAAAATACAATTAGCCAAGTGTGGTGGTGCATGCTTGTAATCCCAGCTACTTGGGAGGCTGAAGCATAAGAATCACTTGAACCCGGGAGGCAGAGGTTGCAGTGAGCTGAGATTACACCACTGCACTCCAGCCTGAGCAACAGAGTGAGACTCTGTCTCAAAAAAAGAAGAAAAAAAATCCATACCCCTCTGCAGACTCTAAGGTTCATGAGTGCAGATATTTGCTTTGCTTTGTGAAATATCCCCAATATTACAAAGTAGAACTCAATATGTATTTGTTGACTTGTACCATAAAATGAGATGCAATTGTATTAGTGGTTTTCCAATTCTCTTTTAGATTTTAGAATTTAGATTGATTCCATAAACTGGAAAAATCTAAAAATATAATATCTACTCTTTGTCTTTATATGCTTATGGTTCCCCCTTAACAAACGGTAAAGTTTGAGAATTGAAAAGATCTTAGTAAAATCTAGCACTAATTCACTTCATTTGACAGCTTAGGAAGGGCAGGCTCAGAGGGTCTCCATAACTTGCACAAACCACAGAGCTATTTATGGTTGCATAATTAGATCCATAAACTCAAACTCAGAGCCCCCGACTTTCAATCCAGGGGTTCACCATGGTATTAACACTTTTATTAGCACTTTTATGTATTTTTAACTTTATTATTTTTTTTGAGACAAGGTCTTGCTTTGTTGCCCAGGCTGGAGTGGAGTGGTGCAATCATAGCTCACCGCAGCTTTGACTTCCTGGGCTCAAGCAGTTCTCCTGCCTCAGCCTCCCAAGTAGATGGGACCACAGGCATGTGCCACTACAGCCGGCTAATTTTTATATTTTTGTGGAGATGGGGTCTCTATGTTACGCAGGCTGATCTCAAACTCCTGGGTTCACATGATCCTCCTGTCTCAGTCTCCCAAAGTGCTGGGATTATAGGCGTGAGCCACTATGCCCGGCTGTTATTAGCACTTTTAAGAGACTAGTGTAGATGATTTTTTTAAATTATTAATACAAAGGAAACTTATTGCTTATAGCCTCACGTTTTACTTTTTAAAATGTACTTTTGGATCCTGTACATCTCAACAGATTTTCAGGAGGAAAATCACTCCCAGGTCTGTAGACGCCTGGGTATCCTCTAAGGTTCTGTGCTCCACGGGCCGGGTTAATACCTAACACACTGCTCACAAACAGCCAGATGTTACACATTGTATTCAGTTCGCCTACACTTTCACCTCAGAACGATAATGGCTGAGTAGATGCCATCTGGATTTGATGATCTGGGGAATGCTTATGTTGTGTAAAAGAAGTAACAGACTGGTTTAACTCTTTGTATTAACCGTTCCCTACTGCTTCTGTGAAGTTTACAGGACTCACTGTTAACTTCACAGGGGCAAAGGAACAGTCCATTATGAAACATGAGCTTGAAAGCTGTTTCTATAAGTTAAGGTTTGGAAAAGACCGAGCAAGAGCAACACTTGAAAAATAATTATTTTAGAATTGGGTATGGATTAAAAAACAAATATTGGGGAAAAGTATTTAATTTTTTTTTTCAAAACGGAGTCTCTTTCCTCCAGGCTGGAGTGCAGTGGCATAATCTCAGCTCACTTCAACCTCCGCCTCCCGAGCTAAAGCGATTCTCCTGCCTCAGCCTCTGGAGTAGCTGGGATTACAGGCATGTGCCACCACGCCTAATTTTTGTATTTTTAGTAGAGATGGGGTTTCACCATGTTGGCCAGGCTGGTCTCAAACTCCTGACCTCAGGTGAACCACTCCCCTGCCGCCCGCCAGCACCCCATCGCGTGGCCTCCCAAAGTACTGGGATTACAGGTGTGAGCCATGGTGCCTGGCCATAACTTTATTTAAATTTAAATTTAATTTAATTTAATTAATTTATTTGTTTTTCTTGAGACGGAGTCTCGCTCTGTCACCGAGGCTGGAGTGCAGTGGCGCGATCTCGGCTCACTGCAAGCTCTGCCTCCTGGGTTCACGCCATTCTCCTGCCGCAGCCTCCCGAGTAGCTGGGACTACAGGCACCCAACACCACGCCCAGCTAATTTTTTGTATTTTTAGTAGAGACGGGGTTTCACTGCATTAGCCAGGATGGTCTCGATCTCCTGACCTCGTGATCCACCCGCCTCGGCCTCCCAAAGTGCTGGGATTACAAGCGTGAGCCACCATGCCGGGCCTTTTTTTATTTTTAATTAAAAATTTAGGCCAGGCATGGTGGTTCATGCCTGTAAATTCTAACACTTTGAGAGGCCTAGGCGGGCAGATTGCTTGAGTCCAAGAGTTCGAGACCAGCCTGGACAACATGGTGAAACACCATCTCTATAAAAAAAAAATACAAAATTAGCAGGGCATGGGGACATGCACCTGTGGTCCCAGCCACTTGGGAAGCTGAGGCAGGAGAATGACTTGGGCCCAGGAGGTAAAGGCTGCAGTGAGCCAAGATTGCACCACTACACTCTAGCCTGGGTGACAGAGCGTAACACTGTCTCAAAAAAAAAAAATTAGGGCTAGGTGTGGTAGTTCATACCTGTAATCCCAGCATTTTGGGAGGCTGAGGCGGGAGGATTGCATGAGCCCAGGAGTTCGAGGCTGCAGTGAGCTCTGATTGTGCCACTGCACTCCAGTCTGGGAGACAGAGCAAGACCCTAGCATTACAAAAGAAATGTTTTAAGGAAACCAAAGGTGGAACCGATTGACCAATATATTATAAAACTCCAATGAATGGATCTATTCCAAAAGGAAATTCCTTGGCCACAGACTGCACATAAGTGTTCTTCAGGTGTTAATTATTTTTTACTATTAACTTTTTTTTACTTTGAAATTTTATTTTAAAAATTGACATGCAGAAAATTGACTTTTGGGATATATAGTTATAGACATTTTAATTTTAAATTTAGCATGTAGAAACTACTTTTAAAATGACTTTTATATAAATATTGAGTAGATGCAAAAGAAAATGTGCAATACAAGTGTAGGGTACAGAAATAATACCACAGTGAGCCAGGCGTGGTGGTTCACGCCTGTAATCCCAGCACTTTGGGAGACCGAGGCAGATGTGTCACCTGAGGGCAGGAGTTCGAGACCATCCTGGCCAACATGGTGAAACCCCATCTCTACTAAAAAGACAAAAATTAGCCAGGTGTGGTGGTGGGTGCCCATAATTCCAGCTACTCAGGAGGCTGAGGCAGAAGAATCGCTTGAACCTGGGAGGTGGAGGGTGCAGTGAGCCGAGATTGAGCCACTTCACTCCAGCCTGGGTGACAGAGCAAGACTCCATCTCAAAAAACAAAAAAAAGAAAGAACACCACGGTGAATCCTGTGTACTCATCAACCATTTTAAGGACATAATGGCTTGTCTTAGAGGCCCCCATTGGCCCATTCTACTCCCTTTCTTCCCCCATAAGAGGTAACCACTATCCTGAATTTTGAACCTATCATTCTCCTGCTTTCTTTTTTTTTCTTTTCTTTTTTTTTTTTTTGAGACGGAGTCTCGCTCTTTTGCCCAGGCCGGACTGCAGTGGCGCTATCTTGGCTCACTGCAAGCTCCGCCTCCCGGGTTCACGCCATTCTCCTGCCTCAGCCTCCAGAATAGCTGGGACTACAGGCGCCCGCTACCGCGCCCGGCTAATTTTTTTTTGTATTTTTAGTAGAGACGGGGTTTCACCGTGTTAGCCAGGATGGTCTCGATCTCCTGACCTCGTGATCTGCCCGCCTTGGCCTCCCAAAGTGCTGGGATTACAGGCGTGAGCCACCGCGCCTGGCCTCTCCTTTCTTTTATTACATGCATTTGTATTTCTTAACAATATAGGTTTTGTTTTTGTTTTATGATACAGGGTCTTGCCTTGTCACCCAAGCTGGAGTACAGTGTCACAATCACAGCTCACTGTAGGTTCAACCTCCCCGGCTTAAGTGAACCTCCCACCTGAGACTCCCGAGTAGCTGGGACCACAGGTGGGCACCACCACGCCTAGCTAATTTTTAAATTTTTGTAGAGATAGGGTCTCACTATGTTGCCCAGGCTGGTCTAAAACTCCTGGGATAAAGTGATCCTCTGCCTCGGCCTCCCAAAATGCTGGGATTACAGGCATGAGACATTGTGCCCAGCCTAAGCAATATGTTTTTAAAACATTTTTAGAGTTTGATTTTTTTTTTAGTTTGACTTTTAGATGAATGAAATGATACTATTTGCATACTTATGAGCCTTTTTTTGCTCAATATTATGTTTTTGAGATTGATTCATTAAAGATGGATGTGATTCATTTAGAGTAGTACTGTATTATATAAAGAGATCACAATTTACTTATCAGTTTCACTATTGGACATTTAGGGCATTCCAAGTTTTTCTTTTTTTCTTTTTTGCTAGTGAATCAGTGCCACTATGAACATTACTCTGGGTGTATGCTTGGACATAGAATCTCTGGAGTACAGTCTCAACTGTTAATTCAAAATAAAATGTTTGGCCCAGTGCAGTGGCTCACACCTGTAATCCCAGCACTTTGGGAGGCCAAGACAGGAGGATCACTAGAGGCCAGGAGTTTGAGACCAGCCTGGTCAAGAGAGTGAGACCCCATCTCTACAAAAATTTTGAAAATTAGCCAGGCACAGTGGTTCATGCCTATAATCTCAGTACTTTGGAAGCTCGAGGTGGGAGGACTGCTTAAGCCCAGGAGTGCAAGGCTGCAGTGAGCTATGATGGACAGAGCAAGACCCTGTCTCTAAAAAATAAATTTTAAAAGTAAATTAAAATGTTCAATGTATCTTTTCATTATGATTCCTTGCTTCAACTGATTATTTCAGTTAATAGAACTACCTACTCTCCTACTGTATGTACGTGAGCTTGTTCTATGCTTCTGAATCTTTTCATTTATTATAATTTTGCTTTTGAAATGAATTTTAAGCTTCTCAAGGGCTAGTACTGGACCTATGGATTTCACATCTCTTAGATCTTACCATGGTGCCTGATGCAATGTTCTGTATACGCCTCTGGTGGTGGAGTTTTATTTCCCTAGCTATTGGTCAGGCCTAGTCTTTCTCACTTTGGGTTAACATTATCATATTGTTTTCATCTTTTCTCCTCCTTTCTTTTCTTCTTAGTTTGGGGGACATTGTTTCTTCCGAAAAGGGGAGTGAGAAAGGGAATAATAGAAGGAACTGCTCAACCAGTCTCTCTTGGGGGCCTGCACTGTATTTGTCATGGTACTTGACACTAAAAAAGAAACTAACATGAAATGAAAGACAAGTTTAAAATATATTTAAAACAGATGTTTGTGCTTTAATTTAAAAATTCCAAATGCAACCCTTTGACCCAGCAAGTCTACTTCTGGAAATCTATCTTATGGAAATAATTAAAACTTGTGCAAAAACATTTAGGTCTAACATGTTCATCTCAGCCTTGTTTATAATAGAGAAGAATTAGAAACAAATTTTCAACCATGGGAATTTAACACATAAGTACAATGGAATTCCTCTGTTAAAAATAATGTATATACTGACACAGATATTTATGATTTATTAATTGGAAAACATGAGCTATAATGTACAGTGTCATCCTGTTTTTGTAAAAGACAAGTGTACAACAATGACTAGGAGGCTGGTCACAAAGAATGTATGCTGGTAATGAAATTAAATTTTTTTGCCTATCTGTGTTTTAAACTTTTCTACAATAAACCTTTATTTTTTATTATAACCGCTTGTAGTCTTACCATAAAATAAGCCTTTCTAAAGTTATTCTTTTTTTTTTTTTCTTTTTTTAAGAGATGGGGTCTTGCTATGTTTCCCAGGCTGGTCTCAAACTCCTGGGCTCAAGCAATCTACCCACCTTGGCCTCCTGAAGTGCTAGGATTACAAGCATGAGCCACTGCACCTGGACTTTTTTTTTTTTTTTAAGTTATTCTCTTATTGATTGATTGATTGATTGATTGATTGAGACAGGGTCTTGCTCTGTCACCCAGGCTGGAGTGTGGTGGTGTGATCATGGCTCACTGCAGCCTCAACTTCTCAGGCTCCAGAGATCCTCCCACCTCAGACTCCTGAGTAGCTGGGACCACAGGCGTGCACCACCACACTGGGCTAATTTTTGTATGTTTGGTAGAGATGGGTTTTGCCATGTTGCTCAGTCTGGTCTTGAACTCCTGGGCTCAAGCGATCTACCTGCCTCGGCTTCCCAAAGTGTTGGGATTATAGGCCTGAGCCACTGTGCCCAGCCTAAAATTATTCTTAAAAACTACTCCAGCCACCAGAGCTTCTATTAATGCAATTATTTTATATAGTTCTTTTTCCTCAGAAGTAATCAATTACAAATAAATAACTGTTAATAGTTGAGGTCCTGTGAAAAGGAACACATTTCTTTTACTTCGTTGTGTTGATAACACTTTTTCCCCAGCTGCAGTGGGTTCCAGATCCATAGCTATGTTAAGTTAGAGCCTTGTGAGAAGAGAACAGGTGACTTGGATTTTGTTTATGGTTGACATACTAATTCTCTTTATAACCTTGGCATATTTACTTTTCTGCTTTTTGTCCAGAAACTCTCTGTGAAATGTGGACAATGCCTTTCTCATTACTACCCTAGCAGATGTATTAAAAGTCTCCGGGGACTCCCCTCCTGGAATGAAACATGGTCCATCTTGGCCAGCCAGGGTAACCTTTCAGGTTACCTTGTAACTTCCAGTGTAACTACTATGCACATTCACTAAATTCTTAAGTTAAATCTGAATCATTACTTATTCATTAATTCAACAGATATCTGAATATTGACAGCCTGGGTTCACATGCCAGCTTAGCTATTTAACTCTGTGAGCTTGGGGAAGTCAGTTAATTTCTCTGGGCTGCCATTTCCTCATTTGTGAAATGAATAGTATGAATACATAATTGTTGTAAGGATTAAATGAAATACAAAATGCATCACGCCTAGCACTATAGTAAATTCTCAACAAATTACAGCTAAGTGCCAGATACTGACCTTTAAGCCCCATTCATTCAGCATACACTAAGTGAATCTTACTGTGGGCCAGATAGTGTTCTAGGCACTTGGTTACTTCAGTGAACAAAACAGAGAAAAATCTCTGTTCTTGTGAGGCTTACATTCAAGCAGATGCAAACATGAAGTAAACTGTATTCTAATCCATGGCTGTTGCTAATGAGCATTCCTATTAATTTAGTTCTTTTTTTTTTTTTTGAGATGGAGTTTTGCTCTTGTCATCCAGGCTGGAGTGCAATGGCATGATCTTGGCTCACTACAACCTCCTCTTCCCGGGTTCAAGCCATTCTCCTCCCTTTGCCTCCCTGGTAGCTGGGATTACAGGTACCTGCCACCACGCCCAGCGAATTTTTTGTATTTTTAGTAGAGATGGGATTTCACCATGTTGTCCAGGCTGGTCTTGAACTCCTGACCTCAGGTGATCCACCTGCCTCGGCCTCCCAAAGTGTTGGGATTACAGGCCTCAATTTGGTTCTTTTTATGTGACAGCCACTGTGTGGAGTGATTGCCTGCATAATCACTCATACATAATCTCATTTTCTCATTAACTCTGTGAGGCAGGGATTCCTGTTGTCATCTGACGGTATGGCAGCTGAGCATCAGAGAGGTTATGTTAAGTTCAGGAGACAAGCCAGTGGAGCAGATGGTATTCAAACCCAGGCTGTCTGTCTCTAAAGCTCACGCCTGATCCCTGCATGTTGGGAGTCTCACTTTCAGCCTCTGTGTGAGGCTGTCATTTTTGCTGATGGTTATTTTCTGACATTCTTGCCAACACTTTTTTCTAGGCAGCAGAAGCTGTCGGGGAAAGAAATTTGAGTTTTCCTCTTTTATATTAAAGTATTTAATGATCTCTGCAGGAAATGATCGGAGAAGGCATAAATGACAGCTCTGCTTAGAATGTTTCTTTGAATTAATCAGGAATTGCAGGTGACTCTCCTCAGTGTGTGGAAAAGAGGTCTCAATTAGAAGGAGAAGTCGGGGTGCAGCCTTGAGGGGGCACTAGATGGTTGGGGGTGGGGGCTGGTCGGGGAGACCATCAGTGGAGGTCCTTTGATGCTGGTCATGCTACCAGGCTAAGGTGAAGAAATCCAAGAGTTGACACCTCTTGTACACTGCACAGTGTTGTATGGATATTGGATAATGGATTGGTCCAGCACCTTTACTGTATTTATTCTTTACTGATTATTTCTCTGTTCTTTGCCTACTGGTTTCTTATGTCTTTCTGATGCTGAGTTTCCATGCGGGTAGGAGTTTGTTTTGGGCCCCTTTGGTTGATTGGTCTGGTTATCTATTTCTGGGCTAATATGGTACAGTCTAAATACTATACTTGGTAATTTGGGGTTTTTATTTTTTCCTGGCCCTGAGTCTTTCGGAAAGGTGTGGTTCCTCAGCTCCTCTAGCTCCCCCATATCCCTCTTTCTCTGCCAGTCTGCAGTTGCCCAACCCTCTGGAATGTTCATGTCCTCCAGAGGTAGTGTTGAATAAGTCCTGCACAAATTTTAAAAATTATCATTTGGAGATATTTCAAGTATTCAGAAAAGTATGAAGAATAACATCTCGTAGTCACTACTTATCTTTGACACATCATAACATTCTGCCTTTTGGCTCCAGATCCTTTTTTTAAATAATAAGAGAAAAAGTCATGAACACCCACTATGCACCACTTCCAGTTTCGCTCTCCTCCCTCCCTCCCTCCCTCCCTCCCTCCCTTCCAGAGGCCACCACTGTCCTGAGTGAGATATGTGTCATTACAGGGCATGCTGTCCTCCTGTTACTACATATGCATGCGCAGATCATAAGGCACATTCTTTTATTTTTTTAATCTATTTTTATTAGAGTTAGGGTTTTGCTGTGTTGCCCAGGCCGGACTCAAACTCCTGGGCTCAAGGGATCCTCCCACCTCAGCATCCTGTTAGCTGGGACTGTAGGCTTGCACCACCACACCCAGCTAAGGTTTGTTTTGGTTTGTTTGTTTGTTGAGACAGAGTCTCACTCTGTCGCCCAGGCTGGAGTGCAGTGGTGCAATCTCGGCTCACTGCAACCTCTGCCTCCGGGTTCAAGAAATTCTCCTGCCTCTGCCTCCTGAGTAGCTGGGATTACAGATGCCCGCCACCATGCCCAGCTAAGGTTTTTTTGTTTTTGTTTTATAGAGCCAGGACAGGATCTTACTATATTGCCTAGGCTGGACTTGAACTCCTGGGCTCAAATGAGCTTTCTTTCTCTGCCTCCCAAGTAGCTGGGAATACAGGCATGTGCTACTGTGCTCTGCATAAGTCATATTCATGTATCATTTCCTTGTACCTGTAGGCAATTGTTCCTCTAGGGTATTTATCTAGAGCTGCAATTGCTGGGGCTTAGTGAATGCACACTGATCTGGTCAAATTTCTTTCCACAGTGCTTGTCCCAGTTGATGGTGTGTATGACAGCTTTTGTTTCTCCTCTGTCTCTACCATGCTTACTACTGTTGGCTGACTTAAATTTTTTGCCAATCTGATGCCTGTGAAATTGTGTCTCATAACTGTTTGTATGTGCCTTATTGCTAATGAAGTTGAGCATCTTTTCATATGTTTATTGGCCATTTGCACCTCCTCCTTGTTGAATGATCTGTTCATATTCTTTGCTTTTTTGTCTGTTGTGTCATCATTTTTCTGATTGGTTGAAGTAGTTATTTATATATTCTGGTTACTAAACCTTTACCAGCCATGTGCCATGCAGGTATCTTCTCCAGGTCTCTTGCTTGTTTGTTTCTTTACTTTGTCTGTGGTGTATTTCAGTGTGTAGATAAGTTTAATTTTAATGTAGTCAGCCATTTCACGATAATTTCTTTGTGGTTTATGCTTTCAAGTCTTATTTTAAAAATTCTTCCTCTTCCCCCAAATCATGTATACATTATCCTATGTTTTCTTTCTTAAATTCTATAAGGTTTTGATTTTTTTTACATCAAGCTATCAGCAATAAGGTAATCCAAAATATAGATGTTGTTGAAAGGCCGGGCATGGTGGCTCATGCCTGTAATTCCAGCACTTTGGGAGGCTGAGGCAGGCGGATCACCTGAGGTCAGGATTTGAGACCAGCCTGGCCAACATGGTGAAACCCCATCTCTACTGAAAATACAAAAATTAGCTGGGTGTGGTGGCACACACCTGTAATCCCAGCTACTCTGGAGGTGAGGCAGGAGAATCGCTTGAACCCAGGAGGCGGAGGTTTCAGTGAGCCGAGATTGCACCACTGCACTCCAGCCGGGGTAACAGAGTGAGACTCTGTCTCAGAAAAAAAAAAAAAAAAAATCCAGATGTTGTCGAGGGCCTCTCTTTACCTCTCCCCAATTTCACAATTTATTCTGTGATTAGTGTGAGGTAGAGGTCCATTTTTCTTTTCTTTTTAATGTGGATAATTGATTGGTTCAGCAACTTTATTGTGTTTATTCTCTATTATTATTATTATTATTATTTTGAGACAGAGTCTTGCTCTGTCCAGGCTGGAGTGCAGTGGCGCGATATTGGCTTACTGCAACCTCCACCTCCCGGGTTCAAGCGATTCTCCTGCCTCAGCCTCCCAAGCAGCTGGAATTACAGGTATGCGCCACCATACCTGGCTAATTTTTGTATTTGTAGTAGAGACAGGGTTTCACCATGTTGGGCCAGGCTGGTCCCAAACTGCTGACCTTGTGATCTGCTCACCTCAGCCTCCCAAATTGCTGGGATTACAGGCATGAGCCACTGTGCCCGGCCTGTATTTATTCTTTACCGATTATTTCTCTATTCTTTCCCTACTAGTTTCTTATGTCCGTCTGATGCCAAGTTTCCATACAGGTAGGGGTTGGTTTTGGGCCCCTTTAGTTGATTGATCTAGTTATCTATTCTGGGCTAATATTGTACAGTCTAAATAGTATACCTTGTTAAAAGCCTTGATATCTCGTAGGGATAACAAGGCCTACCTTCTTTTTCTTTTTTCAAATTTACTTCTTGTTATTTTCAGTTCTTTGTTTTTCCATATGTATTTTAGAATCAGCTTATCTAGTACAGGTTGAGTCTCCCTTATGTGAAAAGCTTGGGACCAGAAGTGTTTCAAATTTTCTTTCTCTCCTTCTTTTCACAGGTGTTGAATGTTTCAGATTTTTGATTTTTTGGATTTTGGAATATTTGCACTGTTACCGAGTTAAGCACCACTAATCCCAAACTGCAAAATCCAGAATGCTGCAATGAGCATGTCCTTTGAGTGCCATGTCGTTGCTCAAAAGTTTCGGATTTTGGATTTTCAGATTTGGGATGCTCAATCTGTACCTTTAAAAACAGAATACATAATCCTGGGTATTTTCCTAGGCTTCATCTAGACCACCATGCTGCTGTTTGCACTAGACCCTGTGACATTATCCTTCCTGATAAGCTTTCAGAACAGTTTCTTCTGTTTTTTTTTTCAAAGACAGGGTCTAACTTTGTCCTTCACGCTGGAGTGCAGTGGCACTATCATGGCTCACCGCAGCCTCGAACTCCTAGGCTCAAGCAATCTTCCCGCCTCAGACTGCAGAATAGCTAGTACTACAGGCAGGTGCCACCTCACCCGGCTAATTTTTTATTTTTTTGTAGAGACATGCTCTCCTTATGTTGCCCAGGCTAATCTCAAACTCCTGGGCTCAAGTGATCCTCCTGCCTCAGCCTCCCAAAGTGCTGGGATTATAAGCATGAGCCACCATGCCTGACCAGCAACAGTCTCTAATTCCTGTATTCATAGGTCATTTTGCACATATTACTTTTTTCTTAAAAAATGTGTTGAAATGCATATAACATAAAATTTCCCATTTAAGCCACTTTTGTATATAACTCAGTGGCATTCATTACATTCATAATCTGTGCAAGCATCACTACTCTGACAAAACTCTCTTCCCATTAACCAAGGTTAATAACTCCCAATTCCTTTCTCCTCCCAGCTTCTGGCAACTACCATTAGACTTCTGTATCTATGAATTTGCGTCTCTTCTTGTATGTGAAATCATACAATATGGTCCTTTTGTGTCTAGCCTCTTTCATTTAGCATGTCTTCAAGGTCCATCCATATTGTAACATGCATCAGAGCTTAATTTTGACGGCTGAATAATATTCCATTGTGTGTGTGTGTGTGTGTGTATGTGTGTGTGTATATATACTGAACCACATTTTGTTTCTTCCCATGTTGGGCATTTCAGTTGTTTCTAGCTTTTGGCTCTGGTGAATAATACCTCAGTGAACATTGGTGTGGAAGTATTTGCCTGAGTCCTTTTTACTTCTTCTGGGTGTTTTCATAGGAGTGAAGTTGCTGGATCATATGGTAATTCTGTGTTTAACTTCTTGAGGAACTGCCAAACTGTTTTCCACAGTGGTTGCGTTGCTACATTCCCACCAGCAATGTCCAAGGGTTCCCATTTTTCCACATCCTCTTCAACACTTGCTATTTTCCTTTAAAAAAAAAATTATAGCCTGGTGTAGTGGCTCCTGCCTGTAAACCCAGCATTCTTGGAGGCCGAGGTGGGATGATTGCTTGAGCCCAGGAGTTCCAGGCCATCCTGCGCAACACAGGGAGACCCCATAGCTACAAAAAAAAAATTATCTAGCTGTGGTGGTGCATGCCTATGGACTCAGCTACTCAAGAGGCTGAAGTGGGAGGATCACTTGACCCCAGGAGGTGGAGGCTGCAGTAAGCCATGATCGTGCCACTGCACTGTAGCCCAGACGACAAAGTGAGATCCTGTCTCAAAAAAATATACATATATTTATATATAGCCATATATATATATATTTATATATAGCCATATATATATATATATTTATATATAGCCATATATATATATAGCTGTCTTGGGTGTGAAATGCTATCTCATTATGGTTTTCATTTGCATTTCCTTAATGATTAGCAATGTTGAGCATCTTTTCTTGTGTTTATTGGTCATTTGTGTATCTTCTTTGGAGAAATGTCTGTTCAAGCTCTTTGTCCTCTTTTTCTCCCCACTGTATTATTTTTTAGAGTAGTTTTTAAGTTAACAGCAAAACTGAGCAGAAAGTAGAGAATTCCCGTATACCTCTCACTTCCACACATGTATAGGCTGACCCACATTCAACATCCCTCATCAGAGTGGTACATCTGATACAATTGATTAACCAAATTGACATATCATTAGCATCCAGAATGCATATTTACATTAGAGGTCACTCTTGGTGTTGGTATGCAGGTTTTGATGAGTGTATAATGACATGAATCCACATGATAGTAGCATATAGAATAGTTTTACTGCCCTAAAAATCCTCTGTGCTCATCATATTCATTTCTTCCTTCCTGCTAATCCCTCCCTTTGCACATTTTAAAATGGGATTGTTTTTGTGTTGTTCAGTTGTAGAAGTTTTTTACGTATTCTGGACATCAAACCCTTATTGGATATATGATTTATACATATTTTCTCCCATTCTGTGGATTGTGTTTTCACTCTCTTGATAGTGTCCATTGATGCATACAAGTTTTTTATTTTCACAAAGTTTAGTTTATATATTCTTTTGTTACCTGTGCTTTTTAAGTGTCATACTTAAGAAACCACTGTCTAATCTAAGACCATGCAGATTATGTTTTCTTTTAAGAGTTTTATAGGCCAGGCGTGGTGGCTCACGTCTGTAATCCCAGCACTTTGGGAGGCCGAGGCGGGTGGATCACGAAGTCAGGAGATCGAGACCATCCTGGCTAAAATGGTGAAACCCTGTCTCTACTAAAAATACAAAAAATTAGCTGGGTGTGGTGGCGGGTGCCTGCGGTTCCAGCTACTCAGGAGGCTGAGGCAGGAGAATGGCATGAAGCCGGGAGGCGGAGCTTGCAGTGAGCAGAGATCGCGCCATTGCACTCCAGCCTGGGCAACAGAGCAAGACTCCATCTCAAAAAAAAAAAAAAAAAAATTTATAGTTCTACCTCTTAAATTTAGGCTTTTGATTCACTGTTAGTTTTTATATATGGTATAGGGTAAAGGTCTAACTTCATTTCACATGTGGATATCCAGTTTTTTCAGCACCATTTGTTGAAAACACTCTCTTTTTCCCATTGAGTGGCCTTGGCACTGTTGCTGAAATCAATTGACGATAGACATTTGGGTTTCTTTCTGGGTTCTGAATTTTATTCCATTGGTTGATATGTCTATTTTTATGCCAGCACCACACTTAGTGCTGTTTTGATTACACTTTTTTGATTACTGTAGCTTTGTAATAAGTTTTGAAATCAGAAAGTGTGAGCCCTCCAACTTTTTCTTTTTCAAGATTATTTTTGGCTATTTTGGGTCTCTTAATTCTTCATGAATTTTAGAATGGGATTTTTCATTTTCTGCAAAAGATACTCTTGAGATTTTGATAGGGATTGCGTTGGATCTGTATGAAGCTTTGGATAGTATTCTCATCCTAACAATATTAAGTCTTCCAATCCATGAACATGGGATGTCTTTCAATTTATATGGGTCTTTTAAAATTTCTTTTGGAAATGTTTTATATTTTTTTCGCTGATTACATTTTAAGTTAGTTGTTTGCTGATGCTCTCTAGAAAGACAGTAGCATATCTCTAGAATATAAGAGGGTCTTTCTGAGATGCTGAGTCTTATAAAGTTTAGCTAAAAAGGGAGAAAGCAGTATTTATTTTTAATACCAGAATTGGTTTCCCCAGTCATGATTTTTGAGAATCGTTAAACAAGGTGAAAAAGAAACTTATATGGCTTTCAGATTCTTGGGAGATTTTGTTGATTTCATTGAGTTTACTCTGTGCTGAATGGTTTTATTCTTTTTGTTTGTTTGTTTGTTTTTGTTTTGCTTTTTTAAAGACAGGGTCTTGCTTTGTTGCCCAGGCTGGAGTGCAGTAGCATCATCATAGCTCACTGCGGCCTCAATCTCTTGGGCTCAAGCAATTCTCCTACCTTGGCCACCTGAGTAGCTAGGAGTACTCACCATCACTTCTAGCCAACTTTTTATATTTTGTAAAGATGGAGTCTTACTATGTTGCCCAGGCTGGGGAGTCTGGCTTTAAAAAAATCTTTCAGGAAGATATTATTGTTGAATCCATGTTCAATATTGTAATAACATCTCTAATACCATCTTCTATTATTATATCCACATTGCAGTCTGTATCATATAATAATATAGAACAAACACTTTAGATGTTTGACTTTCTGGAGCCCCATCTTCTTTTTCATACCCCAATTTTGTTGTAATTCTGCAAACATTCAAACCTGAACATTCAAACATTCTAACCCTCTTCCAAGAATGACTCTTGACTTCATTCTTCAGGTAATGGTGCCACATCAAACACTATTATTTAGTCAAAACTTTTGGGCTTAGAGAAATAAAATGGTAGCAGATCTTTGTTTGGGAGCCAAAGCAAGGTGAGAAGAGTAAGGCCGATGTATTTTTCTGACCCTCATCATTTCCCTTGTGTTTGTTTATTGACTTTTGTAAGGTTAGCATGAGGCCTCTGATATTAGCAGCATATATTGAATATTCTCTCAATATTCTGAGCACTTTAAAAATCTGCCACCTGATTTAATCTTCATAATAAGTTCACAAAGCCAGGCCTGCTGGCTCACACCTGTAATCCTAGCACTTTGGGAGGCCAAGGTGGGAGGATCACCTGAGTCCAAGAATTCAAGACCAGCCTAGGTGACAGAGTGAGGCACTCTGTCTATTTAAGAAAAAGAAGAAAGAAAAAAAATTCTACAAGACAAATATTATTATGCCTATTTTATAAGAAAGTCAACTCAGATTGAATACTTTGCCATGGTCATCCATAGAGTAAGTGATAGAGCTATATTTAAGCCAGAACTATCTGATTCTGAAACCCATGCTCTTGTGATTTTCCTAGTCTTCTTTAATATACTTTGAGAATAAAAATCATTCTTTTTTTTTTTTTTTTTTTTTTTTGAGACAGCATTGCACAGGCTGGAGTGCAGTGGCACAATCATAGCTCACTGCATCTTTGACCTCCCTGGGCTTGGGTGATCTTCCCACCTCAGCCTCTGGAGTAGCTGGGACCACAGGTGTGTGCCACCACACCTGGCTAGTTTTTTGTACTGTTAGTAGAGGACAGGGTTTTGCTATGTTTCCTAGGCTTGTCTTGAACTCTTGGGCTCAAGTGATCCACCAGCCTCGGCCTCCCAAAGTACTAGGATTGCGGCATGAGCTACTGCACCTGGCCTAAATCATTCATTCTTAATGGGTAGTTAGCTAACAAGCCCAGGCATCACATTTCTCAATCTGCTATTTATGGAATGATTCAACCTGGTCATGATGGGGGCCTGAACAAGGACAGTAGTTGAGAGAGAGGAAGGGACTAATTGGAGACCTATTACTGGCTTAGAAATAATAGGAGTTAGTTGATGATGGGTGGGTGAGAAAGAGCAGGTGGTGTCAAGATGAGTCCAGATGCAGGATCATTGAGAACCTTCTGCCTTTTAGACAATAAATCCATTCATTTCAGGGAAGCACCTGCCATTAAAACTTATTTTCTCTGTGGCATGCTAGACCCTGGTCATTTATAATTTATAATTTATCATCCGTGAGCAATCAGAAGGTTGTTCAACCATTTTTTTTTTGAGATAAGGTTTCTCTCCCGTCATCCAGGCTGGGGTGCAGTGGCATGATCTTGGCTCGCTAAAGCTTCTGCCTCCTGGGAGGTTCAAGTGATTCTCCTGCCTCAGCCTCTTGAGTAGCTGGGATTACAGGTGAGCCACCACACCCAGCTAATTTTTGTATTTTTAGGATTTCACCATTGTTGCTCAGGCTGGTTTTAAACTCCTGACCTCAAGTAATCTGCCTGACTCAGCCTCCTAAAGTGCTGGGATTACAGACATCAGCCACTGCGCCCAACTTGTTCAACTATTTTTTGAATTCTATCCTCCAATTCATTCCCCTCTGTGTCATTTCAGTTTCTATAATTTATAATCAAAAGAGTCCTGACTAATAAAGGGGGAAGTTTTTTGCTATAGGGCTGTTCCCAACCTTGGGATTAGGAAAGGTTTTGGGATAAATACCTTGCACACGTCAAGGTCTACTGTATTTTTTCAAGTATTCAGGGGCTTGATTTTGCATCTCATTTTACTGACTTTATGTAAAGCCTTGTGTTAAATGGTGGGAAACTTTGCTAGCTTCAAATATGCCTAAACCTCCTCAAATAGTTTAAATATTTGCTTACTCCTTTCATAACCCCTAAAGAGCTGAGGAAAAAAATTGATGAAGACTCAAAAATTATTTGTTGTTTCTGAGATGAATGTGACCATTGTTATGGTCGGTCTTTCTTTCTTTCTTTCTTCACACACTCTCTCTCTCTCTTACTTTTTTTTCGTTTATTTCGAGACAGGGTCTCACTCTGTTGCCAAGGCTGGAGTGCAGTGGCATGATCTTGGCTCACTGCAGCTTCTGCCTCTGGGTTCAAGTGATTCTTCCACCTCAGCCTCCCAAGTAGCTGGAACTACAGGCGCCCACCACCACCACCACACCCAGCTAATTTTTTGTTTTTTTTGTATTTTTTGGTAAAGTGGAGGTTTCCCCATGTTGGCCAGTCTGCTCTTGAACTCCTGACCTCAGGTGATCCACCTGCCTCGGCCTCCCAAAGTGCTGGAATTATAGGCATGAGCCACTGTGCCCCGTCTCATTATGGACTTTAGCGAATATAAGGAAGAAAGTGGTTTGAATTGCTGGATAGAGAGTTTTAAACTCAGTGGAAGGAAGACTGGGGAGGAGCTATTGGCCTGGACAGCACACTGAGTAACGCAGTCATCTCTGCATCCACTGCCCTTTCTTATCCTGCCACCTTGGACAGCTCCACTCTGCCTGGCCCGACTAAGTGGGCCCCACTGACCTGCAGTCCAATGACATCTTCAGCATTATGGGAACATTTTTTTTATTGTAATATTTTAATTTTAATTGTTTAGAGCTGTAACATTCTTATGCTGTCCATCTGAGCTTCCTTTTTTATACTTCAAGGTTTCTGGACTACATGGTTTGGTAACAATCATGGTTTGGTTTTTATTTTTAATGTATACATCTTTCACATTGTACACTCTATTTTTTTGCTTTGTAAGAGTCATCTGTGCTTATTTAAAAAAAAATTGGAAAGCACATCAAAGCATAAAAACCAGGGGGAAAAAAACTTACCCATTATTACACAACTTGAAGCCAGTAGCATTCGCATTTGGGCATATTTCTCTGTGGTATCTTTTGGGAGTGTTCCAAGCTTGGCTTGGCAGCTAGCCTTGCTTCTATCCTGGGCTCTTTGACCTCCTGGGCTTCACTCCTCCCTTAATAGAGGTTTATTTAATCGACCTTCCCTTCCTCTTTCTGCCTTCCCATAGACACAATTAAAGCCAGCTGCTTGAGGATTCTGGTAACTGGTGAGGACAGCTGATCCTGAGCCCACTGGCAAGAGGGCAGGCTGAGAGGGTGGGGTCAGACTCTGGCTGATGCAGGGGCACCAGGCAGGAAGCTCAGCAGCCGGGCAGGGGCCTGGACACAGGGCTGCCCGTGCAGAAGCCATGTGGTCCTGCTCTAACATTTTCCCTGCTGTTCAGAGCCAGCCAAAGCTGAGGGCATATGCTTGACACCGGAAGGTGGGTGGGGGGGGTCCCCCAGAAACCAACTTCCTGCTCATTATGTCAGGCCTCAGCAGGGGATATTTTTTCATTATTCTCTTAATTGTTTTGAGTAGGAACACAGTCACATGGTTCATGGAGCAGAAGTCTCCCTCCTGCTCAGCCCCATCCACCCTGTTTTCACCCTCCCTAATCCACTCCAGGTAATCAGCTTTTCATTTCTGTGTGTATTCATCTAGACTTTATTTGTGAATACTAAAGCACATACAAATATATTCTATGTTCTTTTTTTTCCTTCCTTGTAAACAAAAGGAAGTATCTTATACACCTTTTCTATACCTTGCTGTTTCCCCCGCCCCACTTAATATATCTTGGAGACTTTAAAAATATCTGTACCTTGAAAGTTTCCTCATGCACTCTTTTTTTGAGCTCGCTCTGTCGCCCAGGCTGGAGTGCAGTGGCACAATCTCAGCTCACTGCAACCTCTGCCTCCTGGGTTCAAGTGATTCTTCTGCCTCAGCCTCCCGAGTAGCTGGGATTACAGGTGCCCGCCGCCATGCCTGGCTAATTTTTGTATTTTTAGTAGAGATGGGGTTGTGTTGTGTTTTTCAGGCTTGTCTTGAACTCCCAACCTCAAGTGATCCACCCACCTCAGCCTCCCAAAGTGCTGGGATTACAGGCATGAGCCACTGCACCCGGCCCTCCTCATGCACTTTTATATCTTCAAAATATTCCATTGTATGTATGTAGCACAATGTATTTCATCAGTCTTCTATTCAAGGATATTTGCCTTCTTTCCAATCTTTTGTTATTTTGAGCAATGCTACAGTGAGTAACTTAGAGTATATGTTATTTCTTAAGTACGGCTGAAGGATAAATTCCCAGAAGTTAAATTACCGGGTCAAAGGAGATACTCATTTGTAATTCTGATCTCTGTGTCCCACTGCCCTCCATGGGGTGCTGTGCCAATTTGTACTTCTATCGGGAAAGTATGCAATGCAGTCTTTGTTTCTCTTGGGGGATTATTACATACTTCTTATATGTTGCTTTGAACTGTTCTTCTTTTTTTTTTTTTTTTCCATTTGGATGCTGTCCTCCCAGTTAGAGGGCAAGTTTATTGAGAGCAAGGGCCAAGTGTTTTATTGCTTTTGAAGTGTCTGCATTTATAAATAATACAATACTGCACCCTAGGAGCATAAGAACTACTACTGCCTTCAGTATCATTTGGGAGATTAAGCCAATTAAACTTGAATGACAAGAGGATTCTCACGCCTGATTAGAGTTCAGTTGAACTGATTTCGATTTCTCTCTCCAAAGTCAAGGTATTCCAAATCCTTGTTTCAGGTAGTTATGGGAGGAATCCTGAGAGGAGAGCCCTTGACCGGGGCCTACAGCAGTTTTGCTTACTTCTATGTCAGCTTCTATCCTGGATCCGGGTGTCGGTTTCCCAGATGCAACCACCCCAGGGTCGCCCCAACATCAGCAAGTCTAATTGCTGCCGGTCCCGTCACTTACTTTCCTCAATTTGTGCCAGTGCCTGCCCCAAACTCAGCAAGAGAACAAAGAGCTGCTTTTAAGCTTTTTGTATCTGCCACATATGCAAACATGACATCATTGCAGTTTCGTTTGCCTATATCCTGGTAGTGAAAATGTCCTCAGTGTTTCTTTGTTGTCTCAGTTGCCACTGTACTGGAGTCTCCCCTGTGTCTAATTCTGCCTGGGGGTCCAGGGATCTTCACACTCTTTGGCTTGAATATCCCTGAAAGAACTTTGTAAAATTGCATGTCCCCTCGCATGTTGACAATCTACATGCAACATTTTACTATACGTTTAAATAGTTGTAAGGATATATTTTACAGAATATTGTCAATATTGACACTCAACTTTATTTAAAAAATAAAGTTGGGCCAGGTACAGCAGCTCATGCCTGTAATCCCAGTGCTTTGGGAGGCCAAGGCAGGAAGATTGGTTGAACCCAGGAGTTTAAGACCAGCCTGGGTAACATACCAAGACCTCATCACTACAGAAAATTTTAAAAATTAGCCCAGTGTAGTGGTGTACACCTGTAGTACCAGCTACTTACAAGGCTGAGGTAGGAGGATTGCTTGAGCTAGGGAGATTGAGGCTGCAGTGAGCTGTGATTGCACTACTGCACTCCAGCCCGGGCGACAGAGCAGTAAGACCCTGTCTCCAAAAAAAAAAAAAGTTGTTAGGTGGACATATACACATGTATATGTATGTTAAGCTCTCATACAAACATACACATACTATATATACACACACACTCCCAATTATATATATGTGTGTGTGTGTACACACACACACATATATATACACATACACTCCCAATTTTTATTGTGTTAAAATATACATACAATTTATCATCTTAATCACATTTAAGTGTACAGTTCAGTGGTATTAAATACATTCATAATGTTGTGCGACCATCACCACTATCCTTCTCTAGAACTCTTTTCATCTTGTAAAACTGAAACTCTGTACCCACTAAATACTAACTCTCCATTCCCCATCCCCCTGGCAACCCCCACTCCACTCTCTGCCTTTGATTCTCACTATTCTGTGTGCCTCACATAGGCATGTACAATATTACTTACTTATCCCATACTAAGGAAATAGCCCACTATTCCGATTTTTGGCTTTTTTTTTGCTATTGCTATTTTAATGGGGAAAGTTTTCCTCTCTTTTGTTCGTTTCTATTATTTTTTTTTTCGAGACAGAGTCTTGCTCTGTTGCCCAGGCTGGAGTGCAGTGGTGCGATCTCTGCTCACTGCAAGCTCCGCCTCCCGGGTTCACACTATTCTTCTGCCTCAGCCTCCCAAGTCGCTGGGACTACAGGCGCCAGCCACCATGCCTGGCTAATTTTTTGTATTTTTAGTAGAGACGGGGTTTCATCCTGTTAGCCAGGATGGTCTCGATCTCCTGACCTCGTGATCCGCCTGCCTCGGCCTCCCAAAGTGCTGGGATTACAGGCATGATTGTTCGTTTCTATTATTTACATACAATAAAGTCTACCAATTTGAAGTGTATAATTTGATAAATTTTGGTCATTGTATGTAGTTGTATAATCTCATCACAATCAGAGCATATTCACGTTGAGGCTTTATATATATAAGCTTTATTTTATATATATATATACACACACATATACACACAATATATGTATTATATAAAGCCTTAGCATAAATATAAATGCATATATGCATATGAATAGATAAGTATGTGTATACATAATAAAAAATATCTGAATACACACATCTAAATATAAAGCCTTAACATGAGTATATATATATATATGTTGGGGCGTATATAAACACACACATATATATAGTATACATATGTATTGATATTAAGGCTGTATGTTAATATAAATTATAACTGTAGGCCAGGTGAGGTGGCTCATGCCTGTAATCCCAGCACTTTGGGAGGCCAAGGTGGGTGGATCATTTGAGGTCAGGAGTTCCAGACCAGCCTGGCCAACATGGTGAAACCCCGCCTCTACTAAAAATACAAAAAAGAATTAGCTGGTTGTGGTGGCAGGCCCCTGTACTTCCAGCTACTCAGGAGGCTGAGGCAGGAGAATTGCTTGAACCCGGGAGGCGGAGGTTGCAGTGAGCTGAGGTTGCACCACTGCACTCCAGCCTGGGTGACAGAGTGAGACTCCATCTCAAAAAAAAAAAATTAAAATAAAATAGATAAAATATAAATGAATATGTGTATAGATGTGTGTGTATGTATGGGTGTAACATACACATGCACAGAAACCTGTTACATTATTATTTTTTTTTGATGGTATACAAAGGAATCTCATCGTGTTTGATTCCTGCCATCATCCATTAAAATAATACCTGGACAAGCTCTCCTTGAAACATAAGAAATGTTATATCATTTTTTTTTCTAAATTTGAATTTCCATTCCACTTCCCACACAGCTTTTTCTCATATATATTTTTATCCTTGAAAGTCTTTTGCTGGTCACCCTATCATACTGCACAAAAAGGATAGACCTATATTGATATTTTTATTTCCTGTGACCATTGAACAAGTATTTAATCATTTCTTCTGATGAAGTTGTCATCAGTAGTAGTAATACAAATTGGCCAAAACAACAATATGTATTTCCAATGAATAAGTCCTTATTAAATAGGAAGTTAGATTTAAGTTAGAAATATGTTCCTTAACGGGACAGTTGGCCTTTTTCTCCAATTAGTTTATGTGTCTAGGTTTGGTTCCTACTCACTGCTAGAATCGGTTCTGTTTCTCCATGACACTGCAGAGGAAACTTATTTGTATAAAAAGTAGAGCCAGGCTTGGTGGTTCACGTCTGTAATCCCAGCACTTTGGGAGGCCAAGGTGAGTGGATAGAGTCCAGGGGTTCGAGACCAGCCTGGGCAACGTGGTGAAATCCTGTCTCTGTAAAAAATACAAAAATTAGCCAGGTGTGGTGGCACGCACCTGTGGTCCCAGCTACTGGGGAGGCTGAGGTGGGGGAGGATTGCTTGAACCCGGGAGTTCCAGGCTGCAGTGAGCTGAGCTGCATTTGCGCCATTGCCCAGTTGTTTGAGGCTGCAGTGAACCGTGATTGTGCCACTGCACTCTAGCCTGGAAGACAGAGTGAGACCCTGTCTCCAAAAAATAAAAAAGTAGATAGAAATGGAAATAATTATATTACCATACTGTCAGTTAATTCTTTGAGCTCATTCTGAGCCAAAAACCCTATTCTGATTTATCGTCAAAAATAATTTTTAATGCTCTATCCACATGCAATTCAATGAGCTCTCCTTGGGCTTGAGGGAAAGGAAAAATGTTGGAAAGCCTCTGACTTTGCAAAAGCAAATTTTACTCAGTCCTTGTGGTTATATGTTGGTTCAGCACTAATACCAGGATTGGGTTTGGTGCCCCAGGAAACATGCCATGGTAAGATTAGGATGGATAAGGGGTGTCCTCTTCTTTTTATAAAGTAGAAAAGGGCTACTGGGGAAAGTAAGACCCTGCCCCTCCCTTGCAGGCAAGGGCTCAGGCAGATCAGTTGCAGAAAAGTGGGCCTGGAAATCAATTCCTTTCAAACTGTTGGTGCCCTTGTACTGAAGAGGAAGTGTTCTTATACCTCCATTTGAAGACCATTATTCTTTTATTTTTATTTGCGATGGTGTCTCGCTGTGTCGCCAGGCTAGAGTACAGTGGTGTGATCTTGGCTCACCGCAACCTCCACCTCCTGGGTTCAAGCGAGTCTCCTGTCTCAGCCTCCTGAGTAGCTAGAGTTACAGGTGCACACCACCATGCCCAGCTAATTTTTAAATTTTTAGTAGAGATGAGGTTTCACCATGTTGGCCAGGCTGGTCTCGAACTCCTGACCTCAAGTGATCCGCCCACCTCAGCCTCCCAAAGTGCTGGAATTACAGGTGTGAGCCACTGCACCTGGCCTGAAGACCACTATTCTTTGAAACCCCTAATCTCTTCCACTTTACAAGACAGCGTTCTCGAATCTCCCCTCAGCAGGGACAGTTTCAGGCAGAAGATGATTTCTCTCAGTTTTCCTCTCTGGGGCAGGGCTGAGGAGGCTGCCGTTGCTGGCTGCAGGCTAAATTTGGCTGCTCAGTAGACAGGCATTACGAAGTGAATAGACTCCTGGGAAAAGAGGAAGAAAATAAGTGAGAAAACATTGCTGTCTCTTTATCCTTTGAAAATACACGTGGGCCCTGACCAGGCGACACCTTCTTCACCAGTGACGGAATGACTATTGGTGAAGACACACTTGACAGGCAGTGGGTTAGAGAATGAGCAGAGAGATGGACCCAGATTTGGCGGGCTGTCATGGTCTGCTTGGGCTGCCCTAACAAAATACCACAGCAGGCTGGGTGGCTTCAACAGCCAGCATTTATTTTCTCACCATTCTGGAGGATGGAAGCCTGGGATCGGGTGCCAGCATGGTCACATTCTGGTAGGGACCCTCTCCCTGGCTTGCAGGTGGCTGCCTCTCATTGTGTGCCCATGTGGCCTTCCCTTGGTGAGTGCATGGGCAGAGACAGAATCTTTCTTTCCATCTTTGTTTGTTTGTTTGAGACAGGGTCTTGCTGTGTCACCCAGGCTGCAGTGAAGTGACGTGATCACGGCTCACTGAAGCCTCAGTCTCCTGGACTCAAGTGATCCTTCTGCCTCAGCTTCCCAAGCAGTGAAGCCCACAGGCATGCACCACCAAGCCCAGTTAATTTTTTAAATTTTCTTAAGGAGATGGGGGTCTCACTATGTTGCCTCCCTCTTATAAATCTGCCAATCACCACCAATTTTTATTGAATTAGGACTCTACCCAATGACCTCTTCTAACCTTAATTAACTCCTAAAAGCTCCATCAATAATTAGTCACACTGGGGGTTAGGGTTTGATATGGTTTGGCTGTGTCCCCATCCAAATCTCCTCTTGAATTGTAGCTCCAACAATTCCTACGTGTTGTAAGAGGGACCCAGTGGGAGGTAATTGAATCATGGGGGTGGGCCTTTCCCTTGCTGTTCTCATGATAGTGAATAAGTCTCATGAGATTTGATGGCTTTATAAAGAGGAGTTCCCCTGCACAAGCTCTCTCTCTTTGCCTGCCACTGTCCATGTAAGATGTGACTTGCTCCTCCTTGCCTTCCACCATGATTGTGAAGCCTGCCCAGCCATGTGAACTGTGAGTCTATTAAACTTCTTTCCGTTATAAATTACCCTTACCTTTATAAAGTCTCAGGTATGTTTTTATCAGCAGCATGAGAATGGACTAATATAGGGTTTCAACATATGAATTTTAGGGGACAATTCACTGATTCACCGAGAATCAGGATATGAGGCGTCTGACCCTGATTCTGCCACTAAGTGACTGTGATCCCAATGGACTGGTGGCTTGGTTGTTCTTCTGGGTTTCAAGGCAGGCATGTATTATTCTAGGGAAATGGTGACCCAGTTGTGGTTATACATACAAGATCCTGTGTTGAGAAGCAAATTGCATTCTTTTCACTGTGTTGTTTACTGTGACAAAGTTGAAGCTAACATATTCAAGTTTTGTTTTGTTTTTTTGAGACAGGGTCTTGCTCTGTCACCCAGGCTGGTGTGCAGTGGTGTGATCACAGCTTACTGCAACCTCCGCCTCCTGGGCTCAAACAATCCTCCCACCTTAGCCTCCTGAGTGGTTGGGACTACAGGCATGTGCCACCGTGCCCAGCTAATTTATGTAATTTTTTTGTAGAGACAGGGTTTTACCCTGTTGCCCAGGCTGTTCTTGAACTCCTGGGCTCAACCCATCCATCTGCCTTGCCCTCCCAAAGTCCTGGGATTAAACATGTGAGCAACTGTGCCTTGTCAAAAAAAATTTTAAAAATAATAAACATTGAAAGATAGTTGGGCATTAACATGAAAAGTCTAATTTAAGACATTAACAAGAAAAGTTTAATTTCCCAGAGACCCCCCTGTATAAGTCAGGTTTTACAGTATACCAACCCCAGAAGGATGACGAAAAGGACAAAAAATATCTGTGTAGGGTTAGGTTGATTAAAGGAAAATAATAAGCCCAAAGTCTGAATCTGAGTTTGTTAACTGATCTTTCAGCCAGCACCAGGGCAGAAAGAGGGTAAATGACCCAGAGAAAAATGATGAGCATCTCATCTGTAAAATTAATCATGGTGGTTACGGGAGACTCAGGCCATCCTCTTTCTGGGGTCTTTTTCTTTTCATTTCTTTTTTTTTTTTTTTTTTTTGAGATGGAGTCTGTCTCTGTCACCCAGGCTGGAGTGCAGTGGTGCGATCTCGGCTCACTGCAACCTCCACCTCCCAGGTTCTCCCGAGTAGCTGGGATTACAAACATGTGCCACCACACCCAGCTGATTTTTGTATTTTTAGTAGAGACAGGGTTTCACCGTGTTGCTCAGGCTGGTCTTGATCTCCTGACCTCAGGTGATCCACCCACCTCAGCCTCCCAAAGGGCTGACATTACAGACGTGAGCCACTGCACCCGGCCTCTGAGGTCTTTTTTCATTTTGAGTAAGCAAACACCTGAAGTACTTTTTTCATGTGGAATGGGTGGTGGTAAACAATGTGAGTTTTGACAGGTCTGAATATTTTTTTTCATATTGATTCTTGAACTGTATCAGATGATTCTTTATAGAATCCAGAGTTCAAGATATTCCTTTCCCCAGGCATTTGAAGATATTGTTCCATTGTCTTCCAGCAACCAGTATTGTTGATGAAATTTGATGGCAGTTTAATTCCCTTTCCTTTTTATATACATCTCCCCCCGGAAGCTTTCAAAATTTCCCGGCATTCTGAAATTTCACAAGAATGCAACACCATTAGGTCTTTTTTAATTCACTCTGTACAGCAGATTACTCAGTGGCCATTGTAATCTGAAGATGAGTTCCTCTTCAGCTCAGGGTCTTTTTCTCTCATATCTTTGATGATTTCCTCCTCTTCCGTCTTTGTCTCCTTTGGAATTCCTATGAAAGGAATATTGGACTACCTGACTCTATCACCCTTGAGCCTTTTCTCTCACATTTACCTATTTTTGTCTGTTTCCTTCTTATTCTGAAAGTTTTCCTTTACTTTTTTTTTTTTTTGAGAGGGTTTCTCACTCTATCGCCCAGACTGGGGTGCAATGATGTGACATCAGTTCACTGCAGGCTCCACCTCCCATGTTAGAGTGATTCTCATGCCTCAGCCTCCCGAGTAGCTGAGATTATAGTTGCCTGCCACCACCATGCCTGACTAATTTTTGTATTTTTAGTAGAGACGGGGTTTTGCCATGTTAGCCAGGCTGGTCTCAAACTCCTGACCTCAGGTGATCCACCCACCTCGGCCTCCTGAAGTCCTGGGGTTATAGGCGTGAGCCACCGCGTCTGGCCACCTTTACTTTCATATCTCAAGCTCAGTCATCACTTGTTTACATTTTTTTTTTTTTTTTTTTTGGAGACAGGGTCTCGCTCTGTCACCCTGGCTGGAGTGTGGTCATGGCTCACTACAGCCTCAATCTCCTGGGCTCAAGTGATCCTCCCACCTCAGCCTCCCAAGTAGTTGGGACTACAGGCACATGCCACCACACCAAGCTAATTTTTGTATTTCTTGTAGAGATGCGGTCTCACCATGTTGCCCATGGCTCAAACTCCTGGGCTCAGGCAATCCGCCCATCTCAACCTCCCAAAGTGCTGGGATTACAATCACTGTGCCTGGCCTACTTGTGTACATTCTAAGGAAGGGAGTCCTGTCATCTGATTTTTTTTTGTTTTGTTTTGTTTTGCCCTGTAATCATACCTTAATTACCAAGTACTCTTTTTTATTCTTTTCTGGATGGGTTTTCTATGTTTAGCTGGAGGGCAAAAGCTGAATGTGTTTAAGACACTGGCAGTCCCAACTCTCCCAGCTTTAATGAATTATCCTGATGATCGCCGTGGTGCACTTCTGTGCCTTCTGTCTGGCCATCCAGTTAGAAGCTTCCATGGACTTCTTTTCAAGACCTGGCCTTCCTGGTGGCGTTTTCTTGTCTGCTTCTTTGTCAGTCTCATCCTAATGCTTTCTGCCCTCCAGGAGTTTTTAAGATTTCTTGCCTGCTGATGGCAGCCTTTATTTTTGCGCCTCTTATTATTTCATTCTTTTTCAAAATATCTTTTTCATCATTTCAATGGGTCCTTGAATGGGAGATGAGAGAGATCTTAGGTACTCAGTGCATCAGTTTAAACTCCGGAAGGTTCTTTCTTTCTTCCTTTCTTCCTTTCTTCCTTTCTTCCTTTCTTCCTTTCTTCCTTTCTTCCTTTCTTTCTTTCTTTCTTTCTTTTCTTTCTTTTCTTTCTCTCTTTCTCTCTTTCGTTTTTAGACAAAGTCTCGCTCTGTCACCCAGGCTGGACTGCAGTGGCATGATCATGACTTCCTACGTTCTCAAACAACTGGGCTCAAGTGATCCTCCTGCCTCAGCCTCCCGAGTAGCTGGGACCACGGGCGTGTACCACCAAGCCTGGCTAATTTTTTTTGATGGAGTCTCACTATGTTGCCCAGGCTGGTCTCAAACTCCTGGACTTAAGCAATCCTCCCACCTTGGCCTCCCAAAGTGCTGGGACTGTAGGCGTGCTTACGCCCAGACACGCTTTTCTTTTCTTTTTTTTTGAGACAGAGTTTCACTCTGTCACCCAGGCTGGAGTGCAGTGGCGTGATCTTGGCTCACTACAACCCCCACCTCCTGGGTTCAAGTGATTCTCGTGCCTCAGCCTCCCCAGTAGCTGGGATTACAGGCACATGCCACCACACCCAGCTAATTTTTGTATTATTAGTAGAGGTGGGGTTTCACCATGTTGGCCAGGCTGGTCTCGAACTCCTGACCTCAGGTGATCTGCCTGCCTCGGCCTCTCAGAGCGCTGGGATTACAGGCATGAGCCACCATGCCCAGCCCCAGCCACTCCTTTCTTAAAATTGTATTCCAGTCCTCTCCTCCTGCCTTCGACTCCCTGGTTTATCTCCTTACCTTGCATAAAGGTCCCCACAGCAATGCATCCTGGACAGTCCTCCTGGCAGACTCGACTTGAAGGTGTGGGAGCTTCCTGTGCTGGTTGGTCTGTTGACCTAGACACCAGATCCTCTGGGGTGGCAAGGATGAAAGACTCTGGTTGTGCTAATGGAGCTCCCTCATTGTTTACCTGTCAGAGAAAAATTGCGCTGGACAAGTTAAGTAGGCAAAGAAAACTTTTTTCAAGACTATTGCATTGGGGGTCAAGACTCAACTCTGAATATAACAGCGGCAGCTGGGGATTTGTAGGCAATGGACAAGGTACAGGGGCCAGTGGATGGAAAAGTAATGCGAGGAACTTGGTAAAGTAACAAGGGTGGGGGATTCTTGCAGAACCAGATTCAGCAGGCCAAGGACGAGGCCTGGTCAAGAAGAGCACTCAGAGGAGCCTGACTCAAGTTTGGTCAAGGACCGGGAGTCACTGTTGGCCCCTCCTTCATTCAAGGTGCTGTGAATATTTCTGTTCAGTACTGGGCCTCCTGGCCAAGTGGCTACCCTCCTCACGGACTTGATAGCTCAGGCCTCTGATATTTCTTTATTTTGCATGGTTCTGATTGGTGAGGTTGCCTTAAAGCTTACTCAGCTGTAATGCTTTGGCAAGCAGAATCAAATTGTGTTTAAGCCCAGGCTTTGGAATCAGAAGCACTTGGGTTCAGATCTTGTCTCTGCCACTTATTAGCTGTATGACTTTGGGCAGGTCACTTAAGAATATTTTCTTCCCTTGGTGTAGGGGAAGGGGAGAAGGATAGCATTAGGGAGATATACCTAATGTAAATAACAAGTTAATGGGTGCAGCACACCAACATGGCACATGTATACATATGTAACAAACCTGCATATTGTGCACATGTACCCTAGAAGTTAAAGTATAAAAAAAAAAAAGAATATTTTCTTCCCTTGGCTGGGCGCGGTGGCTCACACCTGTCATCCCAACACTTTGAGGAATTGAGGCAGGAGAATCTCTTTAGTTAAGGAGTTCAAGAGCAGCCTGGGCAAGCTCAGTGACTCACGCCTATAATCCCAGCACTTTGGGGGATTGAGGAGGGAGAATCTCTTGAGTCCAGGAGTTCAAGACCAGCCTGGGAAAAATGGTGAGACATTGTCTTTACAAAATAAAACTGAAAAAATTAGTCGGGCATGGTGTCGTGCACTTGTAGTGGCAGCTACTTGGGAGGCTAAGGCGAGAGGATTGCTCAAGCCCAGGAGTTCAAGGCTGCAGTGAGATATGATTGCACCACTGCACTCCAACAAAATGTGAAGTCCTGTCTCAAAAAAAAAAAGAAAAGAAAAGAAAAAAGAAAAGACAAAGAATACTTTCTTTCCAGAGTTGTTAACCTTTTTTTTTTTTTTTTTTTTGAGACAGAGTCTCACTCTGTTGCCCAGGCTGGAGTGCAGTGGTGCGATCTCGGCTCACTGCAACCTCTGCGTCCTAGGTTCAAGCAATTCTCCTGCCTCAGCCTCACCAGTAGCTGGGATTACAGCTACAGTGCCCACCACCATGCCTGGGTAATTTTTTTTTTTTTTTTTTTTTTGTTTTGAGACGGAGTCTCGCTCTGTCGCCCAGGCTGGAGTGCAGTGGCATGATCTCTGCTCACTGCAAGCTCTGCCTCCCGGGTTCATGCCATTCTCCTGCCTCAGCCTCCCGAGTAGCTGGGACTACAGGCGCCTGCCACCATGCCTGGCTAATTTTTTGTATTTGTAGTAGAGACGAGGTTTCACCATGTTAGCCAGGACGGTCTCGATCTCCTGACCTTGTGATCCGCCCGCCTCGGCCTCCCAAAGTGCTGGGATGACAGGCGTGAGCCACCGCGCCCGGCGTGCCTGGCTAATTTTTGTATTTTTAGTAGAGACGGGGTTTCCCCATGTTGGCCAGGATGGTCTCGAACTCATCACCTCAGTTGATCCGCCTGCCTTGGCTTCCCAAAGTGCTGGGATTACAGGCGTGAGCCACTGTGCCTAGCCCAGAGTTGTTAACTATTGATGTTATTATCATTGTTCACTAAATGGAAGCTACCATTAATTTTCACATTTTATTGATCCAGACTCACACCATGTAGATCTCCTGAAGCCAGCACCAGCCCAACACACTTCCCATATCATGGCTAGTGTACAAGCTTACCTAGGCTTGGCATCTGGCAAGCATCTAATATGTACCAGTAACCAATAGCATACTCCTGTCTCCTTTGATAGAAACAGAATCGCTCTCTTTTTTTTTTTGAGACAGAGTCTTACCGTGTTGCCCAGGCTGGAGTGCATTGGCATAATCTCAGCTCACTGCAACCTCCGTCTCCCGGGTTCAATCGATCTCCTGCCTCAGCCTCCCGAGTAGCTGGGACTACAGGTGTGTGCCACCATGCCCAGCTAATTTTTGTATTTTTAGTAGGGCGGGGTTTCACCATGTTGGCCAGGCTGGTCTCAAACTCTTGACCTCAAGTGATCCATCCGCCTTGGCCTCCCAAAATACTGGGATTACAGGCGTAAGTCACTATGCCTGGCCTGATAGAAGCAAATCTCTGAGGCCCTTTATGGTACCTCTCATACTCTGAAAAGCATTTCTTGGTCTTCTTCAATTCACACTGCACTAACTATAAGGAAAATGTCCTAACTTTATTCCGATGGTAGCATGTATCAATGCCATTGGAACACTCTTTCTTAATGGCATAATTATTACAGCAGTTACCTACATCAGTACTTAAAGTGGAGTGGGGTGTTAATGTTATGCAGCTTTGCTGCTCTTTCATGCCTGTCAGATGCTTCTCTTCAAGTTACCATTTCCTGCATAATGCTATTACTCTATTAGATAAATTGATATGTCCTCTATAGCCTCTTTACTTTCAAAAGTATGTCTGAGAGCTTTCAGAAGTTTGAGAAGGGGTGTGTGTGTTATGCAAACTAAGGGGGAAATGGAGGGCAGGAAGCCCTGTCGTTTTTGTAGTAGCTCACACAGAAGCTCAAGACAAAAGACAGAAACGGAATCTGTCCCCATAATTCACAAATTATGGGGACTATACATGTTGTTTCCACTTTTGATATAATCTCTAACTTCTCTGTTCTCTGATATTAAGCAAGAAAAATTAGCATCACCCAGTATATTACAATGGGTGTCTAAATGAACATGTGTTCCACTTTCAGCAAGCCTCAACCTTGGCTTCACTTCCAGGGCTGATGGCACAACAGGGCTGAAATCAACCACTGAGTCATTGAATCTGAATCACCTGTATGAGATGCCAGGTTACAGATGTCCTTTAAAGGGGCTTTGAGGCTGGGTGCAGTGGCTTATGCCTGTGATCCGAGCACTTTGGGAGGCTGATACGGGTGGATCACCTGAGCCCAGGAGTTTGAGAGCAGCCTGGGCAACATGGCAAAACCCCGTCTCTACCAAAAATATAAAAACTAGCTGGGCATGATGGTGTGTGCCTGTGGTCCCAGCTACTTGGGGAGCTGAGGCAGAAGGATCGCTTGAGCCAGGGAGGCAGAGATTGCAGTGAGCTGAGATTGCACCACCGCACTCCAGCTTAGGCAGCAGAGTGAGACTCTGTCTCAAAAAAAAAAAAAAAAAAAAAAGATTTGGGGGAGATGGGGGACTTTGAGACAGGTTGCTAGGAATAGTGCTAATTTTTAGTGAGGTAGAAATTAAGGCAGAAAACAGTGATTTAGAAAGAATTTTTGGTCCAGTTCTGTATTAAGGGATTGCCAGAGAAACAGATCCAATAGAGTATGTGAGTGGTATAAAGATTTATTATAGAATTGACTCACATAATTACGAAGGCTGATAAGTCCCAGGATTTGCAGTTGGATGGCTGGAGACCCGGAAGGGCTGGTGGTGTAAATTCCAGTTCGAAAACCAGCAGGCTTGAGACTCAAGAAGAGCTGATGTGTCAGTGCAAGTCTGAAGGAAGAGGTGATGTCTCAGTTCAAGTCAGAAGGAAGAGGCAATGTCTCAGTTGAAGTCTAAAGGCAGGAAACAGCTGATGTCAACTGTGATGCTCAACAGTGGGGCAGGAGTTCTCTCATACTTAGCCATTTTGTTCTAGTCAGGTCTTCAACTGTTTGGATGAGGCTCAAGAATAGCAGGCTTTACTCAGTCTGTCGATTCCAATGTTAATGTCATCCCCAGACACCTGAATAACGTCTGACCCAATGTTTGGACACTCCTGATCCAATCAAGCTGACACATAAAATTAGCCATCACAAAGTACCTCCTTCTCAATATCATTTTGGTATTTGGGTAGTCCCTTCAACTGTCTGAAACATAAAGGAGGAGAGAATAGAATGAGAGCAAATCTTTATTCCCTTTCCTGATAGCACCATAGCTTCCGTTTTTTTTAAAAATTTAATTAATTTATTTTTTGAGACGGAGTCTCGCTCTGTCACCCAGGCTGGAGTGCGATGGCACAATCTTGGCTCACTGCAGCCTCCACCTCCCGGGTTGAAGCGATTCTCCTGCCTCTGCCTCCCCAGTAGCTGGGATTACAGGTGTGTGCTACCACGCCCAGCTAATTTTTTGTGTTTTTAGTAGAGAAGGAGTTTCACCATGTTGGCCGGGCTAGTCTTGAACTCCTGACCTCAGGTGATCTGCCCACCTTGGCCTCCCAAAGTGCTGGGATTACAGGCATGAGCCACCGTGCCTGGCCTAATATTATTTTTATCTTTTTTTTTTTTTTTGAGACTGACTCTCTCTGTTGCCCAGGCTGGACTGCAGTGGCACGATCTCCGCTCACTCTCTCCTCCGCAACCTCTCGAGATTTCGGCAACCTCTGCCTCCTGGGTTCAAGCGATTCTTGTGCTTCAACCTCTGGAGTAGGTGAGATTACAGGTGTGTGCCACCATGCCTGGCTAATTTTTGTATTTTTAGTAGAGATGGGGTTTCACCATGTTGGCCAGGCTGGTCTTGAACTCCTGACCTCAGGTGATCACCCGCTTTCGCCTCCCAAAGTGCTGGGATTACAGGCATGAGCCTCCATGCCCAGCCCATAGCTCCTATTTTAATTGTACCTGTAAATGTTGGCTGCCCCCTTTAATCAAACTCACCCCATGTTAATGCATCAGTCACTAAACTAGGATAAAGGTAGGAGTTACTGAAATGCTGCTTTCCACTGGCACCACTTTGTGAGGAAAAGGGAACCCCAGAAGAATAACATTGTGGGCAGAATTTCTTTATTGTATGGTGAATTCAGCCTTGCAGTGATTTTTTCAGAGATGAACAGAATTTAAAGTGTTAGAACTCATTTGGGAGGCTAAGGCAGGCAAAGTGCTTGAGCCCAGGAGTTTGAGACCAGCCTGGGTAACATAATGAGAACCCTGTCTCTACAAACAAAACAAAAACTTATGTTCCTCCGCTTTTCCAACATTTAACTTTTACATACACAGTTGATGTTTTCATCCCTTAAGTAGCAAGGAGGAGGTGGAGGATGCTGAAGTGTGTAATTGTGATAACTGTTTGCTTTCCTTAGAATACGGTTTTCTGGCCAGGAGCGATGCTGCATGCCTGTAATCCCAGCAGTTTGAGAGGCCAAGGCGGGTGGATCACCTGAGGTCAGGAGATTGAGACCATCCTGGCTAACATGGTGAAACTCTGTCTCTACTAAAAATACAAAAAAATTAGCCGGGCATGGTGGTGGGCGCCTGTAGTCCCAGCTACTTGGGAGGCTGAGGCAGGAGAATGGCGTGAAACCAGGAGGCGGAGCTTGCAGTGAGCCAAGATGTGCCACTGCACTCCAGTCTGGGCAACCGAGCGAGACTCCGTCTCAGGAAAAAAAAAAAGAAAAAAAAGAATATGGTTTTCTTAAGGGAGATCAGATTAGTTTCTCTTGGTTGTGAAGATTGTCAGGTGTAGCAATTGTACTCTTGAATTTACTGGTTCTCAAAGTGTATTCCTTTGATCAGCATCAATATCACCTGGGGATTTGTTAGCAGTAGGAAATCTCAGGTCCCATCCAAAACCGACTAAATCAGAAACTCTAGGGGTGGACCCTAGAAATTGCATTGTAACAAGCCACCCAGGTGATTCTGATGCATGCCCATGTTTCAGAATCATGGACTGAGTATATTTGTCGTGTGGTTGCTTGGTGGTGATGCATGCATCTTGAAATTGACCTAAAACCTAAAAAAGTAACGGATATGGTTTGGCTGTGTCCCCATCCAAATCTCATCTTGAATTGTGGCTTCCACAATTCTCACGTGTCATGGGAGGGACCCGGTGGGAGGTAATTGAATCGGAGGGTGGGTCTTTCCTGTGCAGTTCTTGTGATAGATCTGATGGTTTTATAAAGGAGAGTTTCCCTGCACAAACTCTCATTCGCTCTTGCCTGCGGCCATGTAAGATGTGCCTTTAGCCTTCCGCCATGATTGTGAGGCCTCCTCAGCCACGTGGAACTGTGAGTCCATTAAACCTCTTTCTTTATAAATTACCCAGTCTTGGGTATGTCTTTATCAGCAGCATGAAAATGGACTAATAGAGTAACCAGAATTCTAGAGAACTTCAAAATTGTACAGATGACACTCTTCCTTTCAGCAGGCATTTTCATCACTGTGTGGTTGCTCAGTTTAGTCATATGCCCATGAAATGGTTAACTTTATCTGTCAACTTGACTGGCCATGGGATACCCAGAATAAACATTATTTCCTGATGTGTCTTTGCGGGTGTTTCTGGCTGGACATTGGATTTTGTAAAGTAGATTGCCTTCCCTAATGTGAGTGGGCATCATCTGATCGATGGAGGGCCTGAAGAGAACAAAAGGCAGAGGAAGGAGGAGTTTGCCCTGTTTTGGTTTCCTGCCTGCCTGCTTGAGCTGGAACATCTCCAGACTGGGATTTACACACCATTGGTTCCCTGGTTCTCAGGACTTTGGATGCACACTTAATTATACCATGAGCTTTCCTGGGTCTCTGGCTTACAGAAAGGCTGGTCATGGGACTTGCTATCCATAATCGTGTGAGTCAATTCCTTACAATTAATCAATCTCTCTCTTTCTTTTTCATTGTGTCTTTGAGAGTGTTTGTGGATGAGACTAGCTCTCTGTATCTATCTATATACAGGACCAGAAGGAGATATCTGGAGATATCTCTATGTCTATCTATATATAGAGATATCTCCTTCTTGTTCTGTTTCTCTGGAAAACTTTGTATAGATTTTGGCACTGAGAGTGCTTCTAGAGGAGCAGAATTTTAAGGATGAATTTTCTGAACTGGTTCTGGGGTTTCTAGAATTGGCTGTCTAATCTGATTAGATTTAAAGGTACTAATGACTGTATTTCCAGTAGTAAAAAGAGTGCTAATAGTCCATAGCGTGAGCTGTTTGTAGAGATACACAGAATACTGTGTTGGATACTCCTAATCAACCAACTATAGAATCAATGAGCTCAGTAATGTTATATATGATACCTTTTGTTTGTTTGTTTGTTTGAGGTTGAGTCTTACTCTGTCACCCCAGCTGGAGTACAGTAGCACAATCATGGCTCGCTGCAGCCTTGACTGCTTAGGCTCAAGTGATCCTCCCACATCAGCTTCCTGAGTAGCTGGGACTACAGGTATGTGCCACTTTGCCCAGGTTTTTTTTTGTTTGTTTTTTTAGAGACAAGGGTCTTGCCATGTGGCCCAGGCTGTTCTCACTCAAACTCCTGGGCTCAAGTGATCCTCCCACTTTGGCCTCCCAAAATGCTGGGATTACAGGTGTGAGCCACTGTGCTTGGCTTATATATGATACTTTTGAACATTTGGGAAAAATGAATGAATATAATGATGTTGGTTGGAACCCTAATGTCCTGCTGGTGGAAGGAAATGATGAGGTCAGGGATTCACATTCCTAGTTCATGCACCACAAAAATGACCTAGGAGCTTTTATGGGTGCCCTGAGGGAGACCTTTATTTACTACACAGAAGGGCCGAAATTGCTGAAAATCAAATGCAGAACCTCACCCTGCAAGTGGCTGAATTACAACACAGGTTGAACTCACAGCTTTGCAGGCTGTGTGCAGTTAAAGTGAGAGCATTAATTGGGAAAGAATGGGATCTTGCAAGTTGGGATGAGGATGTTTGGGAAAACTTTGATAAAGCTGAGGACACTGAGCCCCTAAATTCTGATGTCTCCTTTATCAGTGAAGGAGCACTCCACCTTTGCTTCCCAACAACCCCAGCAATGGTGGCATCCCCACCCCTCAGTGGTATTGGTCTTTCCACCTCTGAGAGGATGAAGCCTGCATTGCCTGAGGAAATAGTAATGGCCTCCCCTGAGGCAGGTGCTGAGCAACACAATGTTGAACTCCTCAGGACCCACCCCACCAATCCTCTTTGTTAGACTTCAGTCCAGCAGCCCCTGAAGATGAGGTACACTGTGTGACTGGACCATAAGAGGTGTGCTGCACTCCACTGAACTACTTGACTTTTTAAATTTCTACAGACAGAAATTCAGGGAATGTGTATGGGAATGGATACTATGAGCGTGGGATAATGGTGGTGAGAAGAGCAAAGATCACCTGGGGGAGGCACCAAACAGTCCATCCAGAGGCCAAACTCCTCAGCTGGGGGATTTAGAAATGATAGATTCCCTATGATCTAAAGCAGGCATCTGGTACGGGCTGCTTTCTCCAAAATGTATAAGTAACTAGAATTTCTATACATCTCCAGAATGCATGCATGTCGAAACTCATTGTGCAACCCTTGCTGACATCAACGCACCAAAATGTCTACAAATGTAATCATGTATCATGACCTATATCGTTAGTATAGTCCAATTACCATTAAGCTCCCTCTTTAAGATTCATAAATACCCCTAAGGAAAAGTCCACTGCAGCACGCTCAGTCCTCTCTTGCAGAAGTGCCCAGCTACACTCTTCCATCTAATAAAACTGTCTTTTTCTAACCTATACTGTTGTCAGTAAATTCTTCTTACTACCCTACTACCCATGAGCTGACCACTTTCTGATGCTGGGGCTCTGACACTTCACCCAGCAGGTGGAAGGAACATAAAGTTGGATGGGGCTGAATGTTTTGACACAGGCTCACTAAGCAGAGATTCTCTGTTTAGTGTTGCAACTTCGGGTGTTAGAAAGTGTTGAATCTGGCTGGGCACGGCAGCTCATGCCTATAATCCCAGCACTTTGGGAGGCCAAGGCGGTCAGATCACTTGAGGTCAGGAGTTCGAAACCAGCCTGGCCAACATGGTGAAACCCCATCTCTACTAAAAATACAAAAATTAGCTGGGTGTGGTGGTGCACCCCTGTAATCCCAGCTACTTGGGAGGCTGAGGCTGGAGAATTGCTTGAACCTGGGAGGCGGAGGTTGCAGTGAGCCAAGATCACGCCACTGCACTCCAGCCTGGGTGACACAGTGAGACTCCATCTCAAAAAAAAAAAAAAAGTGTTTAATCTGATTGGTTGGTTGGCTGGCTGAAACATAGACTCAAAGGTGGTCCACGTGAGTGAACTGGAGATGGTGGATATGCCTTGGTTTAATGTGGAGGAAGGGATTCAAAGACTTAAGGGACTGGCAGGTTACAGTGCAGTTGTCATTTGAGGCCTACTCACCCACCCTGGGAGGGTCTAGAAGGCATACATTTCATCAATAATGTGAGAAATAAATGTATGAAGGGTGCCCTGGCATCCTTGAAGAGCTCTGTGATTGCTCTTGTCTATAGGCCAGACCTTGTGGTGTGCACTTCAGTCAGTGAACTGGGAAGCATAAATGCAGTGGGTGTAGCTGGATCCCAGGGTGGCAGGCGCCAAGGGGGTGGCAAAGCTGTCATACAACCCAGATTATTGACATTGATGCAGAGTGGGTTTAGGAGATACTAAGTTGGTTTTAGACGTAGTTTAGAGAACTGTGCAACATTTTGATAAACAAGTCCAGAAAGCAACTGGACATTCTTAGGGCTCAGAGAAAGAGGTCTGGGATAGAGACATAAATTTGAGAATCACTGGTATAAACCTATGTTAAAACACACAGATAACCAAATCAACCTTTGGTGGATGAGATCACGTAGGGAAATGATAGAGTGCAATGAAGCCAAGGCCCAGGACAGAGCCCTGGGGAAGGTGCAAACCTTAAAGGGACAGTGGAAGATCGCCCAAAGTGGTGAACAGAGACAGGAAGTAGAGGCAGTGCTTCTCAGACCCCAGTGTGCCTAAGCATCACCTGGAGAGTGTGTTGAAACAGATTCTTGGACCCCACCCACAGATATTCGGATTCAGTAGGTCTGGGTGAGCCTGAGAACTGCATTTCACATCTGGCTCCCTTGGGATGCTGAAGCTGCTGGTCTGCAGACCATGCTTTGGGTAGCACTGGAATAGGCTCGTCTCTTGGCTACAAAGAGAAGGGAAGAGAGTGAGCATTTGAGGGTAGCTGGAAGTTTCTGAGGATGTAAGAAACTTGTACATGTTTATAGGTCGAGGTGAAGGAGGCAGTAGAGACAGGGAGAAGTTGAACGTCCTGGAGAGAAAAGGGATAATTAATGAAGGAAACGCATGGAAGGGATTAGAGGAAAAAGAAAATGAAAGCACCAGAGATGTGCACGGTGAAAATATTAAAGAGCTATGGTGCCTGCTTTTAGCAAACTAAAGCCCCTTTGAGGAAGATGATTTCTTGTCACTTCCCCTCCTTTTATTATTTTTTTAAAAATCTGACTCCTTGGAGCCGCTATTTACTTGTACCTTTCTGACTCCCCCACTGTGCCTAGGAGACTTTGTCTCTCTGCCAAAATACTCCCAGGGCTGTAACTTCCGAGTACAGAGACCTAAAGGGATAACTCGCTACAGATGACAGAACAGTAATGAATAGATTTTTGACAACACAAGGCATTTCAAGGATAAAGGAAAATTTCAAAAAACGTATGATCATTATTGCAAAATTGTGTTTCTACCACTTCTTGCTAGAATTGCTGTCAAGCTGTTTGACAGCTCCCCTGGGACATCACTCTCTGGCATTGCAATCATTGTGAAGCATAAAGACACAGCTCGCTGTCCTCTGTTCACTAAAGCTGCTTCTGTATAGCCTCAGAGCCCTCTGACAAACTAGAAAAGCATCAAAAATCACTTTGTTCTGTTACAAAAAAAAAAAAAAACACAACCACCCCAATAATAGCTGTGAGCAGCTATCTGCCTGTGTGCTGCACACTCTGAGTTCGAGACAACAAAATTTATTGAGGGCTTGTAATAGAACAAGCACCAGGAGAGGTGCTGGGATCCAAAGATTAGTAAAATACTGTTGGGATTCTGAGAGGTCCTTCATCTTCTTCTCTCTTTTGAGTCCTGAACCAAATGGTACGGTTACAGGAATCAGACTGGGTTTAAAATATCAGCTTGATTGCTACTGAAGCTGGCCTGGAGAAGGTGGCTTGGATCCAAGGCCAAAACAGGCTTCTCATTTCTTTCTCCATGAATTGAACTTGACCTTGGACATAGGCATAGTTGCTGGAAACTGCTGTATCTGCTGCTGAATGGAGGAGAGAAGAAGGCATGTGGCCTGTGGGCAGACATCTACAAAAGAGGAATTCAAAGGAAGCCTGGGTGGTGAGTGTGCGGTGACCCTGCACCTAGTCTCATCGATCACACACTGAATTGTTTTCTTCTACAAGGAAGAGTAAGTCAGCAGAGTACGCAGAGAGAAGGATGGGTGCTGACATAGTTTGGATGTCTGTCCCCTCTAAATCTCATGTTGAAATTCGATTCCCAGTGTTGGAGATGAAGCCTAATGAGAGATGCTGGGGTCATGGGGGTGGATCCTTTAGGAATAGATTAATGGTAGAAGGAGTGGGTGAGTTCTCACTCTTACTAGTTTCTGAGAGAACTGGTGTTAAAAGGAGCCTGGCACCCCCCACCCCTCTCTCTTTGCTTCTTCTCTCTCCATGTGATCTCTGCACATGCTGTCTCCCCTTCAACTTCCCCCATGAGTGAAAGCAGCCTGAGACCCTCACCAGATGCAGATGCTGGTGCCATGGTTTTTGTGCAGCCTGCAGAACCATGAGCCAAATAAACCTTCTTTTTCTTTATAAATTAATTACCCAGCCTTTATAGCAACACAAATGGACTAAGACAGATGCCATCACTTCAGTACTGTGGAGAAGAGAAAGTTTCCTAGCTTCTTGATTAAAGGAAGCATGGGGAGAAGGGAAGAGCATGATTTCCCCTATATGTTCCAACTGTTTGGTGTCTTAGCCCATGGGTTTTAAAGTAAAACCTCTGGCCAACTAAGGTTGGGCTGCCCTCCTGCACTGTGTGTAGTGGAAGTGATAAAACAAGTACCAGGGGGTACAATCCTAGGCATCAATGGCAAATTCAGCTCCAACTTTCATGAGCCCTCTCCCTTACACCAGCTTCTTTGTGCATCTGCCTGGGACCAGGGGTGGGCTTTCCAGTCTTGCCTGCAGAAGGTTCTGTAAAGACACAGAACGGTACATTGAGTAGATTAATGCCAGCACTGTGCTGTGCTCCAAACCAAAGGGTCATTTTCTATTCTTATTCCCGTTTTAAGAATGTCCAGTCTAGTCTAGGCCAGGCGTGCTGGCTCACGCCTGTTATCCCAGCACTTTGGGAGGCCGAGGTGGGCAGATCACCAGGTCAAGAGATCGAGACCATCCTGGCCAACATGGCGAAATCCCGTCTCTACTAAAAATACAAAAATTATCTGAGTGTGGTGGTGCGTGCCTGTAGTCCCAGCTACTCGGGAGGCTAAGGTGGGAGAATTGCTTGAACCTGGGAGGCAGAGGTTACAGTGAACCAAGATCGTGCCACTACACTCCAGCCTGGAGACAGAGCAAGACGCTGTCTCAAAAAAAAGAATATCCAGTCTGGTGGCTCATGCTTATAATTGCAGCACTTTGGGAGGCCAAGGTGGGAGGATTCATTGAAGGCAGGCATTCAAGACCAGCCTGGGCAACACAGGGAGACCCTGTTTCTACAAAAAACTAAACATAGCTAGGTGTCGTGAGGCACTCATGTAGTCCCATCTATGCAGGAGGATTGCTTGAGCCCAGGAGTTCAAGGCTGCAGTGAGCTATGATCATGCCACTGCATTCCAGCTTGAGTGACAAAGCAAGACCCGACCCTACCTCTTAAAAAAAAAAGAATGTCCAGCTTTGTTTACTATGATGCTAAATTGTAGCATATTAGTACTCTAATAATGCCATGCCAAGAAAATAATACTGCCCTGAATTAGGATACTTGTCTCACTATTCAATTCCAAAAGGCAATTTAAGTTCTTGCATCAAGAAGTTGTCAGTCTAATAGAATAAGACAAATGCTTAAACCAATAATTACAACCCAATCCAGGCTTTTTATAGTAAAAATAAAAACATTTACAGCAGCTTAAACCAAGCAGCATTAGTTCTTTTTTATTTTTTGAAAAGCAAGCTAGAATTTAATATTTGTGCTTTTTTTTTTTTTTTTTTCTTCCCCGGTGTAGGTTAATAGTACATAGACAAATACTATTGCCTTAAAAAAGAAGGAATTCCTCAGCCGGTCTCGGTGGCTCATGCCTGTAATACCAGCACTTTGGGAGGCCAAGGCGGGCAGATCACCTGAGGTCAGGAGTTCAAGACCAGCCTGGCCAATGTGGTGAAGCCCCCATCTCTACAAAAATTACCTGGGCATGATGGCAGGTGCCTGTAATCCCAGCTACTCCGAGGCTGAGGCAGGAGAATCACTTGAACCTGGGAGGTGGAGGTTTCAGTGAGCTGAGATCACACCATTGCACTCTAGCCTGGGCAACACGGTGAGACTCTGTCTCAAAAAAAAAAAAAAGCATACTATTTATTTCTTCTTTTCTTTATCCCAGCTTTATTAGGGTGTAACTGATAAATAAAAATTGTGTATATTTACAGGGTATGACATGATGTTTTATGTACACATTGTAAAATGATTAAATCAAATGAATTAACACATCCATCACCTCACATACTTATTTGTGTGTGTGTGTGGTGAGAACATTTAAGATCAATCTCAGCAATTTATAAATATGCATTAATTATAGTCACCATGCTGTACAGCAGATCTCCACAACTAACTGATCCTGTCTAACTGCAACTTGGTACCCTTTCACTAACATCTCCCCATACCCCCAGTCCTCACAACCACCATTCTATTTCTACTTTTATGAGTTTGACTTATTTAGATTCTACATATAAGTGAGATCAATGCAGTATTTGTCTTTCTGTGCCTGGCTTATTTCATTTAGCATAATGTCTCTAGGTTCATCCTTGTTACAAATGATAAGATTTCCTTCTTTTTGAGACAGAGTCAAAAAGACTGGCCAGTTTTCCTTCTTTTTTATAAGGCTGAATAGTATTCCAATTTTAAAAAGTCATGCATCCCGGACAGACGCACTGGCTCACGCCTGTAATCCCAGCACTTTGGGAGGCTGAGGCAGGCAGATCACCTGAGGTCAGGAGTTCCAGACCAGCCTGGCCAACATTGCGAAACCCTGTCTCTACTAAAAATACCAAAAAATTAGCTGGGCATGGTGGCACATGCCTGTAATCCCAGCTATTCAGGTGGCTGAGACATGAGAATCATTTGAACCCTGGAGGCAGAGGTTGCAGTGAGCTGAGATTGTGCCACCGCACTACAGCCTGGATGACAGAGCGAGACTCTGTCTCAAATAATAAATAAAATTCATGCATCGCTTGAGGGACACTCGGGTTGATTTCATATTTTGGCTATTGTAAATAGCACTGCAATGAACAAGAGAGTGCAGATATATCTTTAACATGCTGATTTCATTTCCTTTGGGTAAATACTACAGAAGTGTGACTGCTGGGTCATATGGTAGTTCTATTTTTAATTTTTTGAGGAGTCTCCATACTGTTTTTCCATAATGATTGTACCAGTTTCCATTCTTATCAACAATATAGGCTGGGCATAGTGGCTCACGCCTGTAATCCCAGCACTTTGGGAGGCTGAGGCAGGCGGATTACCAGAGGTTGGGAGTTCGAGACCAGCCTGAGCAACATGGAGAAACCCTATCTCTACTAAAAATACAAAATTAGCCAGGCGTGGTGGCACATGCCTGTAGTCCCATTCCCAGCTACTTGGGAGGCTGAGGCAGGAGAATCGCTTGAACCCGGGAAGTGGAGGTTGCAGTGAGCCGAGATCGCGCCATTGCACTCCAGCCTGGGCAACAAGAGCAAAGCTCTGTCTCAAACAACAACAACAATATATAAGGTTTGCTTTTTTTTACGTCTACATCAAGATTTGTCTTCTTTTTGATAATGGCTATTCTAACAGGTGTGAGATGATATTTCATTGTGGTTTTAATTTGCATTTTCCTAACGATTAGCGAAGTTGAGCATTTTTTTGTATATATATATACTTGTTGGCCATTTTTATGTATTTTTTGAGAAATATCTGTTCAGGTCCTTTGCTCATTTTTAAATTGGGTTATTAGTTTCCTTGCTGTTGAGTTGAGTTCTTATATATTTCAGCTATTAACCCCGTATCAGATGTATGGTTTGCAAATATTTTCTCCCATTTTGTAGGTTGTCTCTTCACTGTTGAGTGTTTCCTTTGCTGTGCAGCAGCTTTTTATTTTTATTTATTTTTTTTGAGATGGAGTATTGCTCTGTTGCCCAGGCTGGAGTGCAGTGGTGCGATCTCGGCTCACTTCAACCACTGCTTCCCAGGATCAAGCGATTCTCCTGCCTCAGCCTCCCAAGTAGCTGGGACTACAGGTGTGTGCCACCATGCCTGGCTAATTTTTTGTATTTCTAGTAGAGATGAGGTTTCACCATGTTGGCCAGGCTGGTCCTAAACTCCTGACCTCAAGTGATGCCCCCACCTTGGACTCTCAAAGTGCTGGGATTACAGGCGCAAGTCACTGCACCCAGGCTGCAGCAGCTTTTTAGTCTGATGCAATCCCATTTGTCTATTTTTGCTTTTGTTGCCTGTGTTTTAGGGTCATATCCAAAAAATCATTGCCCAAACCAATGTCAAGAAGCTTTTCTCCTATGTTTTCTTCTAGTAGTTTTACAGCTTCAGGTTTTGTGTTTAAGTCTTTAATCTACTGTGAGTTCATTTTTGTATATTGTGTGAGATAAAGGTCTAATTTCATTCTTTTGTATGTGGATATCCAGTTTTCCCAGTGCCATTTATTGAAAAGACTGTCTTTTTCCCGTTGTATGTTCTCAGTACTTTTGCAGAAGAGCAATTGACTATAAATGTGTGGATTTATTTCTGGGCTCTCTATTCTGTTCCATTGGTCTATATGTCTGTTTTCATAGCAGTGCCATGCTATTTTGATTGCTGTAGCTTTGCAGTATATTTTGAAATCAGGTGGTGATGTATTCTTTTCATTCAAGATTGTTTTGGCCATTCAGGGTCTTTTTTGTTTCATATGGACTTTAGGATTATTTTTTCTATTTTTATGAAAAATGTCATTGGAATTTGGATAGGGATTGCATGGAATCTGTAGATCACTTTAGTAATATGATCATTTTAACAACATTAATTTTTCCATTCAATGAACAAAGGATATCTTTCCATTTGTGTCTGTAATTTCTTTCATTGATTTTTTTGGGGGGAATATCTGTCATTTCAAACATGTATCCTTTCTTTATGTTTCAAACAATCCAATTATACTCTTTTAGTTATTTTAAAATGTACAATAAATTATTGCTGTCGGCCGGGTGCGGTAGCTCATGCCTGCAATCCCAGCACTTTGGGAGGCCGAGGCAGGTGGATCACAAGGTCAGGTGATCGAGACCATCCTGACTAACACGGTGAAACCCCGTCTCTACTAAAAATACAAAAAATTAGTAAAATACAAAAAATTAGTAAAATACAAAAAATTAGTAAAAATACAAAAAATTAGGCGTGGTGGTAGGCACCTGTAGTCTCAGCTACTCAGGAGGCTGAGGCAGGAGAATGGCGAGAACCCGGGAGGTGGAGCTTGCAGTGAGCTGAGATTGCCCCACTGCACTCCCGCCTGGGCCACTGTGCGAGACTCCATCTCAAAAAAAAAATTTATTGCTGTCTATAGTCACCCTGTTGTGCTATCAAATACTAGATCTTATTCATTGTTTCTAACGATATTTTTGTGCCCATTAACCATCCCCCCTTTCCCCCACCACTGCCCTTTCCAGCCTCAGGTAACCATTGTTATTCTACTCTCTATCTCCATGAATTCAGTTGTTTTAATTCTTAGCTCCCACAAATACGTGAGAACATGAAGTTTGTCTTTTTGTGCCTGGCTAATTTCACTTAGCATAATGACCTCTGTTTCTATCCATGTTGCTGCAGGTGTCAAGGTCTCATTTTTATATGGCTGAATAGTCCTTCCTTGTGTATATGCACCACATTTTCCTTATCCATTTGTCTACTGATGAACACTTAGGTTGCTTCCAAATTTTGGCTATTGTGAATAGTGCCTCAGTAAACATGGGAGTGCAGCTATCTTTTTGATATACTGATTTTCCTTCTTTTGAGTATATACCCAGCAGTGGGATTGGTGGATCATATGGTAGTTCTATTTTTAGTTTTTTGAGGAACCTCAAAACTCTTCTTCATAGTGGTTGTACTGTCTATCATCAGTGCTTTTTGGTTTTCAGAAGGCATTATTTCTATCTGAGGTGGCTCTGTAAAAATATTTTTTTATTTTCACTGGGCACGATGCATGATGGCTCACCCTTGTAATCCTAGTACTTTGGGAGGCTGAGGTGGGAGGATTGCTTGAGGATAGGAGTTGGAGACCAGCTTGGGCAACACAGCAAGACTTGTTTCTGTAGAAAATAAAAAATGTTGCTGGGTATGGTGGTACATGGCTGTAGTCCCAGCTACTCGGGAGGCTGGGGTGAGAGGGTCACTTGAACCGAGGAATTTGAGGCTGCAGTGAGCTGTGATTTTGGCACTGCACTGCAGCCTGGGCAACAGAGTGAGACCCTGCCTGAGAAAAAATATTTTTTAAAAAAGTTAATTTTGAAAACATTTCAAACGTGCAGAAAAGTTGTAAAAGTGGTAAATCTTAATACAGATTTATCAATTGTTAATATTTTGCTATATTTTTTTCTCTCTCTAGACACACATATGAACAGACTATTTATCTGAAACATTTTAAAGTTGAACATATCGTGATCCTTTGCCCTTAAATATTTTAGCATGAATTTTTTAAAGCACTAGGCCATTCTCTTACATAACTACAGAATAACTTTTAAATTCAAAACATTTAGCATTGTTATAATGCTATTATATAATAAAACGTCAATTTGCAAATTTCACCACTTGTTCCAATAATGTTGTTTTTTTTTTTTTTTTTTTGAGATGGAGTCTTGCTCTGTCCCCCAGGCTGGAGTGCAGTGCCACAATCACAGCTCACTGCAACCTCTGCCTCCTGGGTTCAAGTGATTCTCCTGCCTCAGCCTCCTGAGTAGCTGGGACTACAGGCACGTGCCACCACGCACAGCTAATTTTTATATTTTAAGTAGAGATGGGGTTTCACCATGTTGGCCAGGCTGGTCTCGAACTCCTGACATCGTGATCCACCCACCTCGGCCTCCCAAAGTGCTGGGATTACAGGTGTGAGCCACTGTGCCCAGCCAAGTAATGTATTTTATAGCAGTTTTTTTTAAATGCCAATTTAACATCCAATCCAGGATCACACATCGCATTTAGCTCTCATGTTTGTCTTCTCTAATCTTGAACGTTTCTTCAGCTTCCCCTTCTTTCTTCCTGTCTCCCTTTTCCTTTCCTTTCCCCCTCCCCTTCTCCCTCTTCCTCCTTTTTTCCCTTCTGCCCTTGCTTTTTTTGACGACATTGACATTTTTAAAACAGGCTAGTTGTTTGGCCCTGTTGTCCAGGCTGGAGTGAAGTGGCAGGATCATAACTCACTGTAATCTTGAGCTCCTGGGCTCAAGTGATCCTCCTGCCTCTGCTTCCTAAAGGGCTGGGATTACAGGCACAAACCACCCTGCCCGTCCTTTCTTTTTTCTTTTGAAATATTTTCAAATTTACAGAAATCTTGCCAGAATTATATAGCATTTTGCAAGTTTTTTGTACATTTGAAATTATTTTTACCCAGATTCACCAGTTTTTGATGTTTTGCCACATCCACGTTTTAGCACTTGTTCTCTCTCTCTTCCTTTGTGTGTGTGTATATATGTATATTATGTATGTGTGTGTGTATATATACATATTTTATATTTTTATTTTTTTCTTGAGACAGAGTTTTGTCTTGTCACCCAAGCTGGAGTGCAGTGGCACCATCTTGCCTCACCTACAACCTCTGCCTCCCGGGTTCAAGCAGTTCTCCTGCCTCAGCCTCCTGAGTAGCTGGGATTACAGGTGACTGCCACCATGCCCAGTTAATGTTTGTATCTCTAGTAGAGATGGGATTTCACCATGTTTTTCAGATTGATCTCTAACTCCTGACCTCAAGTGATCTGCTCGCCTTGGCCTTCCAAAGTGCTGGGATTACAGGCCTGAGCCACGGTGCCTGGCCTATGTTTGTGTATGTGTAAAAAATAGTTTTAAAAAATTGAACCAGGCCAGGTGCAGAGGCTTACACTTGTAATCCCAGCATTTTGGGAGGCTGACATGGGGGTGGATCACTTGAGCGCAGGAGTTGAAGACCAGCCTGAGCAACATAACAACACCCTCTCTCTCTCTCAAAAAAAAAAAAGAAAAAAAGAAAAAAATTGAACCACTTAAGAATAGGTATCACCCTTTATATGATAGTTTTTGAAGTGGGCCTTGAGGTTCTTGCCAATTGGACAGAACTTGGTGTGAGGAAGGAAATTAGCCAAAGGGTTCTGCATGTGTGGAGATTAAGCCCGTATGTACGTGAAGTGGCTGGCAAAAAGCCAATGTTTTGGAGTAAGTGGGCTTGGGGAACAGGGAACAGAAAGGCAGCTGGAACTTACCCTTACATTAAGGAATTGGGACTTCATTCCATAGGAAAAAAGAAAACGTTGAAGGTTTTAAAGCCAGCGATGATAGTACCAGATTTATTTATTTATTTATTTTAGAAAAATTAACTCTAGGGCAATTAGGAGGACAAAGGACAAGATAGACCAAGTAGGTAGATATTGCATTCCACCAGGTAGCGATGGAGACCCAAAGGAAGGGGATGCAGTGGAATGTTTGTTGAGTGCTTACTGTGTGCCAGCTATTTTACATATGATATCACATTTAATTATCATAAAAAGCTGAGGTCAGAGAGGTTAAGTCACTTGACCAAAAATAGTCATTAGTAGGTTTATGGCATAGTTAATATTTGAACCCAGGCCCATGTGACTCTAAAGCCCACTCTGAAATACACTGGGGTCACATAGGATGGAGCAGGACTCGGGGAAGCCATGAGACTCTGAGGTGGGACTCTCAGGCCCTGATAGCCAGTTGGACATGCTGGGTGAGGGAGACATAAGGATAACAACTGATGTTTCCAGCTTGGACTCCTGGCTAGACTATAACAATGACATTCCAGTCCAAGCTGGAAACTTGAGAAAATGATTACTAGGGGCTGGGCGTGGTGGCTCACGCCTGTAATCCCAGCTTTTTGGGAGGCTGAGGTGGATGGATCACTTGAGGTCAGGAGTTCGTGACCAGCCTGGCCAAGACAGTGAAACCTTGCATCTACTTAAAATACAAAAATTAGCCAGGTGTGGCAGCATGCGCCTGTAATCTCAGCTACTTGGGAGGCTGAGGCAGGAGAATCGCTTGAACCCAGGAGGTGGAGGTTGCAGTGAGCCGAGATCACACCACTGCACTCCAGCCTGGGCAACAGAGCGAGACTCCATCTCAAAAGGGGAAAAAAAAGAAAATGATTACTAGGGAAGGGAAAGAATTGGGTAAGGGAGAGAAAATAATGATTTAGTTAACAGTCTCTATAAATTTGGTTTGGATGACTGAGTTTGTGAAAACCTTAGACAGTAAATTTAGTGGACAGTTTGGCTCAAGAGCTCAGAAGGAACATCTGGGCTAAAGATAGAGATTTGGTTGCTGAAGTCTTAGAAGTGTTCACCTAGTGATAAAAAGATGGCTAAGGGTGGAAACCCAGGCACACAAGCATTTAAGGGATGGTGGAGAATTAAGACTCAGTGAAAGAAAAGAGAAAGGATGGGGAGAGGCAATACCATGCAAAGCAAAGACTGGACCATTTCAAGAAGGTGAGTGACTGGGTCTGTTAAGTTCTAAAGAAGAGTTCCAAAGGCCTGAAAGATTAAGTGGGATAATGAATTAGGAAGTTGCTGGTTCTTTTTTTCATTTTGTGTTTTCGTTTGTTTTTTCTATAACCTTATATTAGAAGTTATCACTGGTCATCTTAATGAGAGCAGTTTCAGTAGATTGACAGCAGCCAGCCCCCCCAGGGATTAAAGAGTGAATGACAGTAGAGAATAGATGACTTTTTTTTTTTTTTTTTTTTTTTGAGACGGAGTTTTGCTTTTGTCACCCAGGCCGGAGTGCAGTGGCGCGATCTTGGCTCACGGCAATCTCTGCCTCCCAGGTTCAAGCAATTCTTCTGTCTCAGCCTCCCAAGTAGCTGGGATTACAGGTGCCTGCCACCACACCTGGCTAATTTTTTTTGTATTTTTAGTAGAGACGGGGTTTCACCATGTTGGCCAGGCTGGTCTCGAACTCCTGACCTCAGGTGATCCGTCCACCTTGGCCTCCTAAAGTCCTGGGATTACAGGCATGAGCCACTGTGCCCAGCCTGAGATGACTCAAGAATTGGGGCAAATAATGATGATGACAGCAGTTGGTTAGTGAAGGCTTACTGTATACCAGGCCCTGGACTAACAATTTACATGCATTATCTGGGATAATCCTTACACTACTCCTATGGGTAGGTACCATTATTATCCCCATGTTCTGATGAGGAAATTGTAGTGGAGAGAGTATAGAGAGGTTATGTAATATGCCCAGGGTGTTCTACCATGAATACATAGTGGAACAAGGATTCAAATCTAAATCTTCCCGTGCCCGTGTTGTAAGATGGTGGTAGCTTGAGCTGAGTTATTCTCTTATTTTCCCCAGGCCTGAGACTGAGCCTGTTTATAAGCAGAATGGGGGTAAAACCCTATAGTAAGGAGGATATTGACCATGTATGTAGCAAGGAGAATAACTGATCAAGCAAGAGTTAAAGGAAGGATATTAGATCACATTAAAAAATGGAGCACCTAGTTTCAGAAAGGAGTTAAGGACATCTCTTTGTCAAGGGCCGGAACAGATGAAAGAAGAATCAGTGAATATGTACTCAGCTGTCAGCTTAAGGCAACATTCTTTTCTGAGATTTAAGTAACATTGGCTTAAGTCCCCATTCTTCATCCATTGGGAAACTCAATCCAAGATTTCTGTGAATTCCTGGAAGCTCTCCTTCTTATGGTTTCTTTGGCTTTGAGTTTCTGCTTCCATTAAATTCTTTATTTTACTTGTAACTGAACTTCCGTGGCTGTTCTCATTTCTTGGTTCTTTGCTGACCCAGTTGTGGAGCTCAGCCCCTTGCAATCCTTTTTCTTAATTCTCCCCCAAATCACTCACATAAGGCATTTGTGCATGTGACAGATATTACTGAAGGCTTAGGGGATTTTATATCCTTAGCAACACAAATAACTTAAAATTCCGACAATAGATATCTCTATTTTAAACATTCTCCAGCTCCCCTATCACTGGGAACTCTCTCCCGCAGCTCCAGCCTCCCACACTGTTATTTGAGCCCCATCTCTTCTTATCCACCTCCATTTCCTCTCCTCCAGTCCCCATGTTTTTGGATTTTAAAAAATATAGATCTGACTAGCTGTCTCATTGCTTCAGAGTTTTATTCTAAGTCATTCTCTTTTTCCATACTTCAAATGTCATTTCAAAGTAGTTTCCTAAATAAGGCATTTTCCATCCCTAAGAACTCTAGCATCTACTAAAATAATAGTTTTCACCTCAATACTTATAGTTTTAAAGGTGGAAGGAAGGCATTTCAAAGAGTTCATATCTGTTGTCTTTTATTTTCTTAGTGAAATATAAGACATGCTCCTCTTTTGAGGTAGGGATGAGTCTAGCAAAGATTTGGACAGCTGGGGTTAGGGATTCTGTCAATAGACACTTACCAGTTTTCTAAAATTTCATAAAATACAATATTTACATAAAGTAATTCCTTTAAGCATATAAACTTGCAGGATTGATTCCCTTGCTAGAGATGGATTATTCGGTTTACTGAGTACCCTGTTCAATAGAAGAAAAGTAGAAAAAGCAACAGAGAAGAAAAAAGTCAGAGTATGTAAACTAAAGCCAGGGTAAAGGAGATCACAGTCTTTGCTGATCCAATCTCTCTTCCAACTCAGCCATAAATACAGTTTCTGCATTGCACCACGTTGCATCCCAGGGGGGCTACAGGAATGTTCATTTTGTGGCTGAAATAGGATAAAAGCGTTGTATTTATTATCTATTGGTTGATAACAAATCACCTCAAACTTGATGGTTGAAAGTACAAATATTTATTTATTTAATTTTAATTTAAAAAATATTCTACACATTAATTTTAATTTTTCTTTTTTTTTTTTTTTTTTTGAGAGTCTCGCTCTGCTGCCCAGGCTGGAGTGCAGTGGCACAATCTTGGCTCGCTGCAACCTCTGCCTCTCAGGTTCAAGTGATTCTCATGCCTCAGCCTCTCAAGTAGCTGGGATTACAAGCACATGGCACCACACCCAGCTAATTTTGAAAATATAAATATTTATTATTTCATAGTTTCTGTAGGTTAGGAATTCAGAAGTGGCTTAGCTGGGTGTTTTTTGTCGGTGGTGGTGGTAGTGGTTTTGTTTTAACTTATAAGTTCAGGGGTACATGTGCAGGTTTGTTGTAGTAAACTTGTATCATGGGGGTTTGTTGTACAGATTATTTCATCAAGCTGGGTGGTTTTGGCGCAGGGTCTTTCATGAGATTGCAGTCATCTGAAGGCTTGACTGGGGCTGGAGGATCTGTTCCCAGTCTTATTCATGTGGCTGTTGGCAGGAAGCCTCAGTCCCTCACCTGGGCCTCTCCACAGTGTTGTCACAACATGGCAGTGAGTTTCTCCCAGAGTGATCTAAGAAGGAGAAAGCAACCAAGTTGGAAGCTGAAATGCCTCGTGTCGTTTAATCCTGGGAGTGACATACCATCACTTTTGCTGTGTTCCATTGGCCACACAGATGGATCCTAGTTAGGGTGTGGGTGGAGACTTCACAACAGTGTGAATACCAGGGGGCAGGGATCACTGGGGGCCCTTTCAGAGGCTGGCTGCCATGGGAGTCTCCAAAAACATTCTGTATTGTGGGGGTGAAGTTGGGGGGAAGTGTATGCCTTAATATATATGTGTGTTGTTAGACAGGCTAGACTGGTATTATAGTTACCAGACTTTTAGATTTAATAGACCAGTAAAATAAAAAAATAACTGGGTAGGGGATACCAAAATTAGTATATTTCAGTGTTTTGTTGAATGAGGAAAATACAGAAAAAGCTGCCGTTCACCACCACCACGATCATTTCATAAACACACATTTTAACATAAAAAAGGGAGAAGAATATAATCTCAGAATAAAGTCTAATCCTTTCAGTTGAATCATTCAACTTTGTTAAAAACTCACAAACTTGTCTGTGCTTTTCACATTTAACTGTGGACTGATGAAAACTTCATCCTAGCTTGGTCAATAAATTGTTATTCAGGAATCACTGAGCTAGACCATAGGATGCTCCAGTAACTTTCAAGATGACTGTGAGGATCATGTAGAAACATAATAGTTCATTCAAAGTAAGTGAAAAAGAAGGACTTGAAATGGTTGACACATAGGGATAGCAATTTTATAAAATTATGCTCGTGTGCTGGAAAGAAGCCACAGAGTTGGTAAATATTTAATGTATCAGTTTTTGTGATTTTTTTTTTTTTTTTTGCTATTGTGTTCCTACTAATATTTAGATGTTGGCCGGGCACGGTGGCTCACGCCTGTAATCCCAGCACTTTGGGAGGCTGAGGTGGGTGGATCACCTGAGGTCAGGAGTTTGAGACCAGCCTGACCAACATGGAGAAACCCCGTCTCTACTAAAAATACAGAATTAGCCAGGCGTGGTGGCGCATGCCTGTAATCCCAGCTACTTGGGAGGCTGAGGCAGGAGAATCGCTTGAACCCGGGAGGCAGAAGTTGTGGTGAGCCGAGATCACACTGTTGCACTCCAGCCTGGGGGACAACAGAGAAACTCCGTCTCAAAAAATAAAAAAAAAAATTTAAATGTTTATTATTTAATTAATGAAATAAAGATAAATAGAGCATTATTGAAGCCTGGTTAAATGTACATAAAAGTAATACAAGGCTCGGCATGAGCTTTTAAAGAGCTTTCATAGTTAATACATTTCACAGATACTTAATATATTTTTTGAGTATTTGCATCATTTATGTCAAGTATCCTTTTTCTAAATAATCACCTCTTCACTTTAAAGATATGCTTTTCTTAGTAACCTAGATGATGTAATTATACATGTTTCTTTTGACATGAGGATGAAATATCTAACACTATCCATTAGAGATGGGCTTTGGATTGTTAGTTTTTTGCCCTCCAAATTGATGGATTTGTAGAAATATGGTCACATTTTCATTTGGTTCCACTTTTGATCTGTGGCACAGTGTTTGCAAGGCTGAAGGTTTGGGTTGGGGAAGGGATCAATTATTATTGTGTTCTGGGATTGACTTGGACCCTACTAGAATCATGCTGTCACCTTTTGGGTTGAGAATTAATTTTGAGTAATATTTAGGAAAATAGGGGAAAACTTTCTCTTCAATAAAATCTTATTGCAGATCTTCATAAATTGGTTTAAAACCTATATATTTTTCTTTTGAAAATTCCTGTGGTGGAAACTACTGTTTCTTTCCATACATAAAGTCCAAATGTTATTATCAAGTTATATATATTTCAAAGTATTTAGCATAATTAGTTTTGGAAATTGCACTTTCAGTTTTAATTTTACAGCCAAATTGGTTGACTAAGAAGCTAATTGATGTTCTTTAAGAACCTCTATGAATTTTGCCAGTTTTCAGTTGGAATGCCTTGTTCACACAAGGCATTTTTAAATGAAAGCAGTGAGCAGTTGATTTTTTGAATCTATGAATAACTTTTTTTTGGTGTAAGGACAATTCTAGAGTCATTGAGCTGTATATAAATGTGACACTGGAACTCAGCCATCAACACTGCCTAATTTTACTTCTTTCCTCTGGGTATAGCTCTAACTGCACTAAGTTCTTCCAACAGTCAGACCATGTTGTGACATGTTGCGTCTAACTGAGCACATTTTTGCTACTCACTGGCATAATTTAGGGTAAATGTTAGATGCCTTTATGCTTGCCTTAGGGAACATTTGTAGGTGCAAGCTTAGAAAACTTTGATGGCATTTTGATACCCGCTGTTGGTGCTAGCTAATTTGAGTCTTAATTGGTCATTACAGGTTAGGTGTCTTATGCAGATAACAGATTTTTTTTTTTTTTTTTTTTTTTGAGATGGAGTCTTGCTCTGTCACCCAGGCTGGAGTGCAATGGCATAATCTCGGCTCACAGCAACCTCCGCCTCCCAGGTTCAAGCAATTCTCCTGCCTCAGGCTCCTAAGTAGCTGGGATTACAGGCGCCTGCCACCACACCAGGATAATTTTTGTATTTTCAGTAGAGGTGGGTTTTTGCCATGTTGGCCAGTCTGGTCTCAAACTCCTGACTTCAGGTGATCCCCCCACCTCTGCCTCCCAAAAGTGCTGGGATTATAGGCATGAGCCACAGTGCCCAGCCACAGATAACAGATTTGAATCAGGCTAAGCTTTCTAATGTGAAACTTGAATGTTTATTTTTTTTAACAGCCACATGGCAAGGCAGAGAATACTATCACATGAGGTAATGAGTTAACAAATAGTTTTTTAACAATAAAATGTGTTTTGTCTTGCAACTGATATTAACTCAGTGTTCTTGCCACAAATTATCTGTGAGCCACCCAAATGGCCCCACCTTTGGCCAGACAAAAACCAGCCACTTTTAAAAGGTAACATCAAAGCCAGGACTTCTAGAGTCAGCCATTTATCGGGGTAATGAGTGCTATCCCTGGAGTCTTAGAAGATGACCTTTTGGCTTTTTGGCACTGATAGACCAAAGAGAAGAGTAACCTTGGAATCTCAATCTAGAAATTGTCATGCATTGTTCTAATTATAAGCCACAAAATTGCTCAGTCATTTATATATAGAAAAGATCTTGAATAGTGGCTGTCAGCACTTTCTTTTAAAATCGAAGCCTTACAAATAGACTAAGTTCTTATCTGACTTAACCTCACTGATAATTCCCTTTGAAGATTGCTGGGGGTCACCAATGGCTTGTTTGGGATTGATCTAGAAGGCTTGCTGAGTGGATTGTGGGGCTGGCAGCCATTAACATGGAAAATGACTCAGACACCTCCCTCTCTGAGACTTGAAGTAACTGTTATCACCAGTTTCTCCTTCTGTGGGACTCAAATCCCCTTCTCCTGGATATTAAACACGTGGGGAAAAATAAGCAATCAGTGAGGGCCCCCAAGAGAGTATTTGCTGAAATCTGTAAAATAATTTATTGGTAAGAGAACACAGACTTGTTTGGCATATTTGTCACACTCTATGCAGTTTACATTTCTCTGGCTTGTATACCTCAAACGATCATTCCCTTGTGAAAGAAATGTGCGCACCAGCTTCTCTGGACAGCCGATCTTTTGTATCATTTCTACATTTGAACTCATTTAACAAATCAAATGCCTTTGTTAAATCTACTAATGCAGCAGACAATTCACATCACCATGGTCAGCATTTCTCTTGCACCACAGCGGAGCACAGTTGGTAAAGTTTCAGGCTCTGGAGTTAGACTGTCCGGGTCCAAAACCTGGCACCACCACTTACTAGGCTGGTGATTTAGGCAAATTAGTTAACCTCCCTGGGCTTCATTTTTCTCATTTGTGACAAAGGACTAATAATGGTCCTTATTGTTTAGGGTCGTTAAAGGAGCACATGGGATGACACATGCAAAGTGCTTAAGAGTCTGGCTCTGAAATAACTACTTAGGGGCTGGGCGCAGTGGCTCAAGCCTGTAATCCCAGCACTTTGGGAGGCCAAAGCGGGCAGGTTGCCTGAGTTCAGGAGTTTGAGACCAGACTGGGCAACCTGGCGAAACCCCATCTCTGCTAAAAATACAAAAAATTAGCTGGGCGTGGTGGCACATGCCTGTAATCCAGCTACTCAGGAGGCTGAAGCAGAATTTCTTGAACCCAGGAGGCAGAGGTTGCCAAAACTGAGCCGAGATCACGCCACTGCACTTCAGCCTGGGCGACAGAGTGAGACTCTGTCTCCAAATAAACAAACCAACAAAATAACTACTTAGTTTCTTCCAGGGAAGAACACGCAGGGTCATGTTTGGTGGCCGGAGACAGAAACGTATTCATGTTATTTAAGTAAATGAGGATTTTTTTTTTTTTTTTGAGGTGGAGTTTCGCTCTTGTCACTCAGGCTGCAGTGCAGTGGCGGCATCTCGGCTCACTGCAACCTCTGCCTCCTGGGTTCAAGTGATTCTCTGCCTCAGCCTCCTGAGTAGCTGGGATTAGAGGCACCCACCACCATGCCCGGCTAATTTTTGTATTTTTAGTAGAGATGGGGTTTCACCATGTTGGCCAGGCTGGTCTTGAACTCCTGACCTCGTGATACACCCGCCACGGCCTCCTAAAGTGCTGGGATTATGAGAATTTTTTAAATAGTAAGGCTACATAAGCAATCACGTGGACACCCAGTGTCACCTGGGACATGTGGGTACCAGAGGTCAATGTCAACAGCCTCTGAGGCTTCTCCATCTCTGGTGGGTTTGTTTGTTTCCCTCTCTATGCTGACTCTATTTGCTTCTGTTTTCTGCAGACTAGATTTCTGGGCTTATCACTGTGCACATGCCCAGAAATTCTTTCTTCCAAATCTGTGTAAATTAATAGATCAAGCACTCTCTCTGTCACGTGACTCAGTTACAGTGACCTGTTCCCACAATTCCAGGTGAGAAGTCCAGTAGGCTGGGACCAGAGGGGAGGAGGTCATGCGGTAAATATAGTGGCTCCTTCCAAAGGCTCCAGTGTCTTATGTCTCTAAGAAGGGGGCATAATGGTGGTGGTGGTGGGGAAGAGGTGGGGAGTGTGGGAATAATTGGCAACTCCAGGATAATCATGGTGCTGATGTTCAAGGGAGATTAAAGGTGTCTTACTTTGAGTGCCAATTATTTATTTTTATTTTTTTAAGACATAGTCTCGCTTTGTCACTCAGGCTGGAATGCAGTGGTGCGATCACGGCCCACTGCAGCCTCAGCCTCCTGGCTCAAGCGATCCTCCCACCTTACCCACCTAAGTGTGCCACCATGCCAGGCTTTTAAAATTTTTTTGTGGAGACAGGGTCTTCCTGTGTTGCCCAGGCTGGTCAAACTCCTGGACTCAAGTGCTCCTCCCACATCAGCCTCCCAAAGTGCTGGGATTACAGGTGTGAGCCCACCACACAAGCCCAATTATTTATTTTTTAAAAACTTTTTATTGAAGGATGACATACATATAGAAAAGAAAATGTATGAGAAGTGTAAGCTTGATGAATGTGACAAACTGAACACACCCGTGAACCCAGCACCCAGCTCAAGAAACAGCATTATCACTGCCCAGATGGCCCCTTTTGTTCCCCTTACTTAAGACTCCATAAGGGTGAATTAATTTTGCCTGTTTTTAAGCTTTCCATCAATGGAATCATATACTGTACACATTTTTGTGTGTCTGGATGCTTTTGTTTAACATTGTTTGGGAGAGTCAGCAATATTGTGTATATTTGTAGAACACTCATTCTTATTGCTGTAAAGTATTCTGTGCATGCATACACTATACATATACACTTTTTTCTTTTTTTTTGAGATGGAGTCTCGCTCTTTTACCCAGGCTGGAGCGCAGTGGTGTGATCTCGGCTCACTGCAACCTTGGCCTCCCAGGTTCAAGCGATTCTCTTGCCTCGGCCTCCTGAGTAGCTGGGATTACAGGCATGTGCCTGGCTAAGTTTTGTATTTTTAGTAGAGATGGGGTTTCACCATGTTGATCAGGCTGGTCTCAAACTCGTGACCTCAAGTGATCTGCCCGCCTCAGCCTCCCAAAGTACTGGGATTACAGGTGTGAGCCATTGTGTGGTGTTATATTTTATATTTTGTTTATCTGGTCTACCTCTGATCGACATCTGGGTACTTTTCTGTTTTTGTGTAAATGGTGCTGCTGTGAGCTTTTGTTGATCACGTACACATTGCTGCTAACTACTTTTACCGCCAGTGGCTTATACTAGGTATAATGAATTATCTTCCATCATGTGTAACTGAATTGATGGTCACTCATGAGTACTTATGAATACTGTTATGCTTTTTTATCTGGTGACTTCTTTTTATGTGGTAACTTTCATGGTGTGAGGGCAGGGCCATGTTTTATACATTTTACATACATAATAGAACCTTGCATATATTTCTATAGATGCTCAACTATTTGCTGATTGAATGAATGAATAAACAAATGAATGATGTGTGCCTCCCTCTTTTTTGGGAACAAGCTCTATTTACAGGTGAGGCCCCCAACTGTGATGTTTGGACCCGGATGACCTGCTGCTTGGCCAAAGCTGATTGATTAAAGGGGTGGACACGTGACCCAAGCTGGGCCAATGATGTCTCTCTTATGGGAGTTTAAAATTTGGAGCTGAAAGGACAGTGGATGCTGCTGATGCTCAGTCCTTGTGATTGTGCTCCAGACAGAAGACACACAGGCTCCTGCTGCTGGGTACCAAAGGTTCAATGCATCCTGCTTTTCCTAATTTCTGGATGTGGATAAATATCTACACACATTGGGGGGCTGGGTGCAGTGGCTGATGCCTGTAATCTCACCACTTTGGGAGGCTGAGGTGGGCAGATTGCCTGAGCTCAGGAGTTCAAGATCAGCCTGGGCAACGTGGTGAAACCCCATCTCTACTAAAAATAAATTAGCCGGGCATGGTGGTGTATGCTTGTATTCCCAGCTACTCAGGAGGCTAAGGCACGAGAACTGCTTGAACCCAGAAGGCGGAGGTTGCAGTGAGCCAAAATCACGCCACTGAACTCTAGCCTGGGTGACAGAGCCAGACTCTGTCTCCAAAAACCAAAAAAAAAAATCTACATACATGACTGTTAAACAACAATGCAAAACTATTTTGGATTCAGTTTCAAAATACAAAGTAGAGATAATAAGTGCTGTAAAATGTCAAAATATGGAGAGATCAGTGAAGACTCACTTCATTGTGCATACTGTTGCCTTGGCTTCCTTCTTGGGGACAGCTGCTGTGAATGTGATCATATTTTCCAAGCCAGGATTTCAGTGTTAAGGGATGGGCCAGGAGATAAGTTATGGGGATTTGGGAATGAGAATGGGATGTCGGTGTGAAACTGTAGAGGATCAATGGTAGAGATCCTATAAATAAAGCCTTTAAGTCTTGGAAACTGTTGAATGTGAAGGTAAAAAGAGAAGTCAAAGATGATGCCAGGTTTTGAGTTTCTGGGTTAGGAAAGATAAAGGTAACTATTTTAAACAAGGACATTGGAGGAGTGCAAAGTGGGAAGGGATAAAGATGAGTTCAGTTTGGGATATATTAAATTTAAGGCCCTGGTGAGATAGCCAGATGAGCACATGAGTTAGGAAGATTTGGAGTCCCGTGTCCTTTGCTCCATGCTCTGTGGTGCTGGACACCTTATTTAGCTTCTTGAAGTCTCAGCTCCCTATCTGGCAGCCGATACCTCCCTGTAAGGATTAAAGTGAGACAGTGAATAAAAGGGTTTAGCTTATTGCCTGGCAATTAAGTATCATAAAGTATATATTAATAGGGCGATGAAGGCCCCGTGTGGTGGCTCACGCCTGCATCCTAGCACTTTGGGAGGCCAAGACAGGCTGATTGCTTAAGCTCAGGAATTTGAGACCAGCCTGGTCAACATGGTTGAAACCCCGTCTCTACAAAAAAAAAAAAAAAAAACAAAAATTAGGCCGGGCATGGTGGCTCATGCCTGTAATCCCAGCACTTTGGGAGGCCGAGGTGGGCGGATCACTTGAGGTCAGGAGTTCGAGACCAGCCTGGCCAACATGGTGAAACCCTGTCTCTACTAAAAATGCAAAAATTAGCTGGGCATGGTAGTGCGTGCCTGTAATCCCAGTTACTTGGGAGGGTGGGGTAGGAGATCACTTGAACCCGGGAGGCAGAGTTTGCAGAGAGTCGAGATCATGCCACTGCACTCCAGCCTCGGCAAAGAGTGAGACTCCGTCTCAAAACAAAAAACAAAAATTAGGCAGAGTGGAAGGGATCTATGGTCCCAGTTATTCCAGAGGCTGAGGTGGGAGGAACACCTGAGCCCAGGGACATCGGGGCTGCAGTGAGCCATGATCGCACTACTGCACTACTACACTCCAGTGTGGGCGACAGAGCAAGACCCTGTCTCCAAAAAATAAATAAAAATAGGATGATGATGATGATGTGAGGGTGTCCAGAGTGCTACTGGGCAGCAGGGCCCCAAGCTCTGCTGTAAAGGACCAGCTTGCAGGTGGAGATGATGCAGGGAAATTGGTTGAAATTAGCAAGAAGAGAGTGTGAGAAGGAAAAAAGAAAGTAGCCCCAGTCATATCATTGGCAGAGAATACAAGGTAGGAGAAGGAACAGGAGCTAGAGGAGACTGAGAGAGGGGAGCAGGAGAGTGCAGGCTCACAAGATCAAAGCGGAGGGGGGCTCAGCAGCAGGTGAATATCCCTGTTCTTCCTAAGGCTTCATAATCTTTTTTTTGTTGTTGTTCCCTAGATGGAGACTTGCTCTGTTGCCCAGGCTGGAGTGCAGTGGCGCGATCTCGGCTCCCTGCAACTTCTGCTTCCCGGGTTCAAGTGATTCTCCTGCCTCAGCCTCCCGAGTAGCTGGGATTATAGGCGCGCGCCACCACGCCCAGCTAAGTTTTGTATTTTTGGTAGAGACAGGTTTTCACCATGTTGGCCAGGCTGGTCTCGAACTGCTGACCTCGTGATCCACCTGCTTCAGCCTCCCAAAATGCTGGGATTATAGGCATGAGTCACCGCGCCTGGCCAGCGTCATCATCTTTAAAAGCAAGTAGGTCAAAGTTAAGGGCAGCAATGTGTTAAGTTACTCCAACGTAAAAGACTGAGTCCAACAGGTAGCAGGTACCTGCACGTCCTCTCTCGCCAGTGTGGAGATGAACCAAGGCCTGGTAGTTCTTCCCTGTCTTCTGTAGTGTCTCCTCCCACACTGCCAAGCCCCTGCCTGCTGCGGCCGCGTACCTTTGGAGGAGAGCCAAGTAGAGGAACTGTTAAAAAAAAAAAAAAAAAAATTTATGATACCCAGGCAACACTCACTCCATTTTCATTTCCTGCAATGCTTCTGATTTTTAAACTTTGCCTCCTCCTGTCTTGACTTCAACAAATTGGTAACAGTAAGGGTTGCATATGTACACATATGATGGCGGTAAGACTTGGAAAGCATTTGTTTATAGTAATCAAGAGGAAAGGAGAGGAAAAGTGAATAGGAGAGGGGAGAGCAAGAGAAAGAGGATAGGAAAAGGAGGATCCGAGTTGGGACTAGTTTGGGGGTGGAGAGATGAAGAGTGTGCTCTAGGAAACAGGTTGCTGTGGGTTTTCAAAGGTTTGTTTTGCAAACGTTATCCTTAGCCCAAGCTGTCCCCCGTGGGCATCAGTCTTCAGCATTTTCTCAGCCTCCTTGCTGGAACACTGGGCCTGGGCTCCAGCAGGAAGGGCGAGTGGATAAGGTCGGCAGCTGCGAGCCTGTCTCTGGGGTGCAGTTCTTCTTAAGGCAGCCGACCACCCAAGCGCAGGGCCAGGAGCCAGCTCTACCCGGCTTCTCCAGGTCCTGTGTGTTTGGGGTTCCCTGGCGAGGAAACCCTGGAGTAGAAGCCCTGTGTTCTGGGTATTAAAAACATTAAAAAAAAAACAAAAACGTTAAGGCAAATTTGATCGTAGCTCATACTGCAGTTACAGGTTTTAAAAGCTGGTTTCTAAGTTAAGCAGGTGACCAGGTAGGGTGCCTGCTCCCACCCCCATCCCCTGTTCCATTATCCAAGGGGTCTCGTCCTGACTTCCCAAGTGTGGAAACACAGTCACGTGTTCCTTGGGACTGTGGAAAACGTGCACTTTGGGGCTCACAGGGGCTGGCTTTTCAGCATTGACACGGTGTTCTTCTTTCCTGTCTTGTTTTGGTGATCATCCCACACGACTAGATTAACCTGTTGTTTTTGCAAAGCCCCAGGATTTTCCTAAGTGTCCAAGCGGCCCGGCCTTGTCTTTGTTATGAAATAGTCAAAGGGCTTCAAAACTGCAGGCAGTTGCCGCGCACGGTGCCCGTCCTTGGAGGCCTTTTCTCTGAGGATGGAGTTTTAGATTCGGGGATTTATGACTTGACTTTCCCGGGGCCGGCGCCCCTGCGGAAGCGGCGGTGGCTCGGCAGTCAGACCCGGTTCCCGCGCCGCCGGGAGCATCCTCCCCGCCATTCGCAGTCGGGTCTTCTCGACAGGGCCCTGCGGCCTTTGCAGGACGCGGGTCGCGGGGCTCCGAAGGCAGCCGGCGCGCCCCCCGCGCCACCCACAATCCCCGGCGCCCGGCCCCGCGCCCCTGACCCGGGTGTCACTGAGGTGCTGCGGCAGGCCTCGGCGGTCTTCAGACGCGGTCGGGAAAGTGGCGAGCGCGCGCTCGCGTCCGCGCCCCCGCTCCCGAACGCCGGCTTCGGCCATTTCCGGCGCAGCGCCCTTCGGCAAGTTCCGCAGTCGCCTGTCGGAAATGGCTGCCGGCCGGCAGGGGGAGCGGCGGATCAGGCGCGGCCTGGAAGGCGGGCGGCCGGCAGCCAGAGCGGCTTCTGGGACGCCGACTTTCGCGCAGGCAGCGGCAGCGGCGGCGGCGGGTCCCTGAGCTGGAAGCCGGTAGGACTGCTGGCCGCGCGTGAGCCCGAGGAGCGGGGGCCGCGCCGGGAAGGGCTCATGGGAGGGTGCCGGGGCTGGCCCCGAGCGCTGGGGACGCGGCGGGAGGGACAGGGTCCGCCGTGCCCTGGGGAGGCTGCTGCCCGGCGGCGGGAGGTGTGCAGCCTCCGAGCGGAGTAGGCCTGCCCGGTGGCTTGGGGGCCCGGGGAGAGGCCGCCAGGCCCTCGGCCGGCAGCGGGGAGGGCTAACGGGTCCCTGGGCTGGGGCACCCCCTCCCCGCCCCCACACGCCCTCTCTCGCCCCAGTTTGGGCTGCTCGGGACCCGCCTCCACCTTTTTTTGGACGCTCGGCTGCAGCTGTTGGGCTTCCTCTGCTCCCTGAAGCCCTCCACCCTCTGTGACCTGCGGCGTTTCTCCGGCTGCTGGCCCGGAGCATCTTCTGTCGGCGGAGGCGCAGCTCCGGACTACCCCCACCCCTTCCCGTGTACACCTTCCCACATCTGCCACCCGCTTCTACACGCAGTCGCCTGCTGCCCTCCCCGCTGGCTCTTTTTGCCGGGCTCGTCTCTTTTCAGGAGCCACGGTCAGAGGAGCCGCTTCCTGTCCGAGGGTCCAGGTGCTGCAGGACCCTGGTTCCCAGGCCCAGCTCCCCTAGAGCCGGCCTCGCGCTGCACGGGCTGGACCGGACAGGGCTGCGCGGGGCGTGTGTGCGCGGCGGAGCTCCGAGCCCAGTGACGGGGACAGCACCTATTCCGAGCCCCTCGGAGGCGAGCCAGGGCTGCCCGGCTGCTGATGGGTGCTGCTTTTTCTTCCCCACATTGAGCGAGAGCTTCGGCTCCTTTTATTAATAAAATCTGTATAGCTCTCAGAAGACTTAAATTTTGTGGATCTTGCCCCTCCCCCGCCACCCGCACCACCCCACCCCCGCCCTTCCCCGCAACCTGGATTGTTTTTCTTCCCTTTTTAAAAACTCTAAAAGCTTCATCAAGTCCTCTTGGTTCGACTCTTTTGGTGGAGGAGGAAGCGCAGAACACCACCACATGTCCATTTTTTCCCCCATATGTGATTTACTTAAGAGTCGTCTTTAGCATTTCTTGTCACTTTGTCCTATTCTTTGTCCAATTTAGGTAGCTTCATTTTTACTGGCCGAGCTCCCCGTGCTTTCTTTTGTTTTTAAAGGCTTTGTGTGTTGCAGCCATGCAGACTCTGCAGTTTTCTGTATTTTGTTCGGCAGTGAGTCCTGCATTCTGATACAGTGACTATCGCTGTGACCTGTGTGCTGGGATAGTAACTGCGGGGCACAGAGTCTGGAGCGAAGCGAAGCCTTCTCAGCGACTTGCTATTTAGCAGAGGGACTTTGAAATATTTTGTGATGAAAGAAAAACCGTTTTCTTAAACTGTTATTTGATGTGTTAAAAATACCTTATCCTGTGGGAATTTCCCATTCATTTGCCTGTGGGGAGCCGGAGGAATCATAAGAACTCAAGAGCATGAGAGAATCTAGCCTAAGTGCTTTCTGGAAGAGTCAGAATTGTGGCTCTTCAGACTTCCGGAAACGTGCTTAATATCCAGAGATGTGAGGGGCATACCTACCTAAAAAATGATTGACAGGCGTATGTCTGTATCCCTCCACTTCTTGCTTTTCTAGTGGGGGAACACCCTGTTAATACTTGGTGCGTAGTTGGGATCTTTCAGTGATTAGGCCTCAGAGTTTTGACCTCGGAGTAAAAAGATTTTAAGTGAACAGTTTGGAGAGAAGTAAGTCAGGGGCCAGGCTGAGGATGGGAAATGTATTTCTAGGAGAGAGGGCAAGTCCAGAGGGTGGTTTGAAGCCAGCAGAAGAATGTCTTAGACTAGAGAGAGACCAGTTCTTTTCCGCAGGGCCCTAGGCCAGCTGTGGATTGGAGGGTTATGGGTGATGAGGGGCTGCAGGAGTGATGCAGGGTCCCTGTCTCAGTTGAGACTGGTGGTCTTCTGGAGGAGGGTGGGAGGGATTCCCTGATGTAGACTCAGGTGTTAGGAGAAAAATGAAGGTCCCATCAGACCTACTCTTGGTAAAGGTTCGAGCGCCTTTGTATGTTACTCTAGAGTGAGGCAAGGAATATGAAACCAGGACCTTTCATAACGTCCTAAAACTGCCTACTCCATTCACTGGTTATTAAGTTTAGCTCAGAAAACTTCTATTAACATATTTCTATTTTATTTTTGTTACCTCTTCATTTCGGGAACTATCAATTCGAAGACTTTTCAATGATAGGGCAACTGACTAAGAGGGAAGAAAGGATTTTTCACGTTTGGAGGTTTCATGGAAATAGCATAGCCTAGGCAGAGAGAGTTTGTGAGCGCAAGAGGGACAGAGGTGGGCTCACCTGTAAGCTTCATCTTTTCTTTTCTTGCCTGAACCAGTTGCACAGTCCTTTTAAATTTTCAATCATTCAGACCTCTTGGGTGATGTTACTAGGGAGAAGCGAAGCAGGATTTAAAAAACCTGTGATCTTGAAAATAGAAGAGGAATGGGGAGACTCATTACTAACATACTTCCCTCTCCCACACTTAGGCCATAAAGTGCAATAGGATACTACTCACATGCACCCAAATGACCCATTAAAAGTCTAGAAGTGGAGCCATAGGAAGATGAACTGTAGAATCTGTTGGAGAGTAAAAGCATCATATACATAATATATAAGAATGCCTACCAAACTCAGCCATACAAACGGAATCCATAACTGAATGAGCAAAGCTGTATTCCAGTGAAACTTCATCTACAAAAACAGGCAGCTGCCGCTTGCAGGTGCCTGCCTTAGAGTGCCACCCCTCACACACATGCCTTTCCTTTGGTATATTCCTTCATTTGGCTGTGTCCAATACCTTTTGGACTGGTCAATAATATTAATGGTTAACGTCCTGGATGTTTGCTTTTTTGACCATTTTCTCTTTCAAGCCTCTTTTCCAACTTGCTTTTAAATGTTTTCTCAGCAATTTTGACCTACTCTTTCCAGCATGGCTTCTTTTTTCTTTTTTTGTTTTTTTTTTTTTGAGATGGCGTCTCGCTCTTTTCGCCCAGGCTAGAGTGCAATGGCATGATCTCAGGTGACTGCAAACTTCCGCCTTCCAGGTTCAAGTAATTCTCCTGCCTCAACCTCCCGAGTAGCTGGCATTACAGGTGTGCGCCACCACACCTGGCTAATTTTGTATTTTCAGTAGAGACAGGGTTTCACCAAGTTGGCCAGGCTGGTCTTGAACTTCCACCCACCTTGGCCTCCCAAAGTGCTGGGATATAGGTGTGAGCCGCCGCATCCGGCTTCCTTTGTTTCTGAAATAGAGCTGTAAAATATAAAAGCACAGTGGCTTCGAATGGAGAAAATAGTTGATGGGATCCCAAATTATTAATGGAGTCTGTGGAAAATTAAGGGGGGGCCTTAAAGGAAAGCCTTATGCTTGAAATCTTGGAGGTGAAATGAGAAGGAGGTCTTGGGAATGGCCTTGCTGCCTTGAGTAGATAGGGTGGTGAAATTTTCCCCACAGTGCAACAATTGTCAGTGAGGGCCTAGAGTCTAAAAGGATCTTTGAGGTCATCTGGTCTAACCCCTTAATTTATGAGTTAACAAAGGACAAGGAGCTTATGAGTCAAGAACAAGGAATTGGGAAGTTAGGGGACCTGATTAATCAGAAAGATGGTAATGATGATGGGATGGTAAAGCGTCTCAAGCTGAATTCACCCACAAAGGTTGAAGGAGGATGCCCGAGTCATAAGCTGATTTAAGGCTGGGCACGGTGGCTCACACCTGTAATACCAGCACTTTGGGAGGCAGAGGTGAGAGGATCACCTTGAGTCCAGGAGTTCAAGACCAGCTTGAGCAACATTATAGTAAGACCCTGTCTCTTAAAAAAAGAAATAAAAAACCTGATTTATGTATGGCTTAGCAAACTTGCTTCACTTTCTCTATCTCATTCAGGGAGGCCCAGGACATTAACGATATCAATTGTATGCCTCCACAGCATAAAATAAAAATCATGTGTGTTTGAGAAGCGGAAACCGTTAGAGAGATTAGTTTATACTCCGGGCACTTGCATACTAAGTTGACTGTTCTGAGAATAAGTTAGCAAAATCCATCTGAAGACCTTATTTAAAAACCTTGTTTCTACATCTCTACCCAGTCCTTATGAAAATGATGCATCTCATTTTAGGAGGGAGAGTAAGAAAGATAGGAAGAATGCAGAAATCACCTATAATTTCACAATCTAGAAGTGCCTCTGTTGGTGTTTTTGTTTCCGTTTTTCTATTCAGAAATATATACATATGCATTTTAAGCATGTTATACTGCATATATGGCTTTGAATCTGTATTTTTCCGGTTAACATTATATTGTGAACATGTTTTCATTTTATTTAAAACCATTGAAAAGCTTCCTAATGGTATCATAGTCATATCAGTGACAGTCACACTTTGTTTAACCTTGCTCCTAGTCTTGGACATTTAATTTATATATTTTATATAGATGATAAAGAATGAGGTGATTGCATCTTTATATACAAATCTTGCTCACCTAAAATATATTCCTAGAAAGTGAAATTGTTGAATCAGAGATAAGAAAATTTTGAAGGTTTTTTTCTTACAAATGGCAGATTACTTTTTAGTTTACCTTTCTACTAACACAAGAGTACCTGCCACATTGTAGCTTTAATCACTTTATTTTAATGTTTTAGTATGAACATTTTGGAAGTTAAATCTTTTTTCTCGCTCATGATTCTTTAAGAATAGTTTCTGGGATAGAATAACAGGGAAAGAGGATAAACACAGTTTCAGTGTTTTTGTTACTGCCAAATTGTGCTCCAGAAAGGTGTGCCAATTTGCAATCCCAGCAGCCAAGTGTGGGAATGTTTACCCTGGATCCTGCTTAGCACCAGATATTATAATTTTACAATTCTTTGATGATTTATTAGTGGAAAATATCACATTATCTTGTTTGAAATATGTATTTCTTTGATTGCTAGGAAGGTTAAACATACAAACATGTTTATCACTTGAACCCTTTTTTGTATAACTTCTTGTTTATATCCATTGACTACTGTTGATTGCCTTCTTTTAATTCTGTCATATTGCGCAGGCTTCCCCGTTTTTAATCAAATTTAAGCTTTTTTTTTTCCTTCTGAATACATAGAATCCTTTGATTCTTATATAGTCAAACCTGTTAAACATTTCTGGATTTTACTTTTGCTTGGATTCCTGGAAAAGTGGCTGTACTTGAGATGAAATTACATGTATGTTTTCCTTTTCTTGTTACAGTTCATTTATTATAATTAACTCTTGAATCCATCTGGAACTTATTTTTGGATTTGGTTTGTCATGCAGTAATCTGACTTTATTTTTTTTTCCAAATAGGTGTGTCACATTATTTATTGAAAAATGTAATGAGATGTTTTTTAAAAAGATTGCAACAAGGTAATATTTTTAATTACAAAAGTAATACATAATGATTGTAAAATGAATTAAGACAAAATGAATCCTCTAAGTAAACAAATGGTAGATAAGCAAGAAGCAGTATACAGGGCTGTAGGTCATACGGACCTGGATTTGTAACTTGGTTGCTGTGTTGCCTTGAACAAGTTTCCTATCCTCAATGATACACCACTGCTTCATTGGTGAAGTGGAAATGACAGTACTCCCATGTGGCTGATGAAATGAGGTAATATGTCTGAAATGTGTTATCTAGAGTACTGTGCCTAGCACACTGTAAATGTAAATCAGTAGCAATTATGAAAAAGCCCTCTCCTCCCCATCTTCCAAGGATATGTGGTGCATTGTAGTGCGGACTTTCTGCATTAGCTAAGGGATAGTGCTGTTTGTCTTCCTTAGCTGTCTACATTGATTCAGCTGCCGTCAATCTGAATCTCCATTACTATCAATTCTTCATTAGACCAATAGTTTTGGAGTTAGGGTTGTGTGCTCTGCATTAAAATCACCTGGGAACTTTGTCAAACTGCAGGAGTTTGGCCCCCACACCTAGGAATTCTGATTTAGTTAATGTAGCACGGGCCCCAGTTTGTTATTTGAAAAAATTCTTAAGTGGTGAATCTGATTTTGACACATAATTAAACTGACTGGTAAGACAATACGATTTGGATTTGTGGGACATTAGCAAACTGGTGGGAAGGGAAGCAGATAAGGCAATGGCATAATTTTCAAATTGAGGACTTATCCTGCGAGTTGAGACTTCTGGGCCCAGGTTTGTTGCCAAGTAAACAGGTAACTTGGAGTAATCAATAGCCTCATTTTCCTTGTTAATATCTATATATTCAGCAGCGGAAGGAATGCTCACCACTTATTGATGAGTTCCTCTTGTATTTTGTGATTTGTCTGCTAGTGGCATTTGTGGAAAACCTCGGGATTTAGAAATCTGCTCTTAAGCCCAAAGAATAAATTGTTTTCCCTTTCAAACAGCCCTGTAATAAGGGCGACTCAAACTCGGGTTCTCTGGTTGCATCATCATCTTCACTCTTCAGTCAGTAGTAGGTCAAGGCACAACCAGTTTTTCACACTTCATTTTGCTTTTTAATTGCTGAGGATGCTGTTTCCCTTTTTTCATCCAGGCTAGGTTATACAGTAAGAAACCACTGTGGCCGTTGGATTGTGGAAGACATAGGGCCTTGGTCTCCTATAACTTGGGAAGTGTCTACATGTGGTTCTTACAGCTTACTCTTTATCTACAATTAGCTTCCCTGGGAAGTGCCTTTTTTTTTTTTTTTTAAACAGAAGACAAATCAGTGATAGCGTTGGGAAATGTGTTTTAGCGCTTATTGACATACTTCCTGACTTCATGAACTAGGTACTGTCTTGCCTTGACAGGCTGTTTGTCATGCCTGTAGTTAGGAAATCAGGAAATGATGCTTTTTGGGTTGTTAGTACTTAAAAACAAAACAATCCGCTGAAATACTGCTTTCAACGACCTCACTGAAATGGTTTCCTGTGGAGAACTCTCTTTACCTAATTGGAAGGGCTCCTGGTGATGGCAGCAATGGCAGCAGCGTGCAGACAGCTCTGTAGAACCCGCACCTGGGTTGTCATGGAGTTCTGCCACTTGATGGGCCCATTTTGACCTAAATGAAAAAGAGAAAATAGTACTACAAGCACAGATATACAGGTGGGCCATAGGCACGGTGGCAAACATATTTTGTTCTGAGTCTGCTATTCTCTTCAGCAGGTAAATACTTTGAATATAGTGTTGGCTTTGGGTTTTAGAGGAATATTATGTGTGTCAATTGTAATTATTATTCATGGTTACAGCGGAGTAGCAGTGATATGGAGAATGTAAAAATGATACACATGATAAGCATGTGTGTGCACCTGCTCACACTGTTACTTGAATTAATATAGACAGTGTAACATAATTAAGGCATTAAAGGTATGAGCCTTACAGCCAGCTTGCTTTGGTTTGAATTCAAGTTTTACCACATAACATGGGTGATCTATGGCTCATTAGCCTCTGTGCTTTGGTTTCCTCATGTACAGAACAGGAATAACAGTAAACCCATTTCACGGGATTGCTGTGAGGATTAAGTGAGTGTGTTGAGGAATATGTAGTAATAGGTTTAACCCGGCATACAGTAAGCATTCAATATCTGTTAGCTATTATCATAATTATTTAAGATATTAGAGGCCGTTGAAGGTTTCATTGGGAACATCTGGAAAGCGTCTAGCCTCTCTCTCTCTCTCTTTCTCGCTCTGTTCTCTCTTCATACCTTCCACGTGGAAGGCATAATAGCCAGATGGAGCAGCGACTCCCTTCTTTCCCGTCGTGCCTCCTGTCTCTCCGGGTGAGTGTTTTAGTGTAGTTTAACTTTTTTTCTTTCTTTTGGAGCTGCATTGTAGTCTGATAATTTTCTGCGTATAAAAAAATTATACAGTTTTATTAAAAGATGCAAAAGAAGACCTAAATAGAGACATATCCCAGATCCGCAATGGGAAGTTTCAATATCAGTGTTTTAGTTTTACAAGGAGAAAAGTCGAGTCCGTAGGATGGTTGTTATATCAACAAACTCTTGAAAGCAAGGCCGTGAGTAATGTTCCTGCAGATAATCGCAGTTTGCTGTTGTGATAAGGGATGTGAGAGGAGGAGGGCCCTGGTATGTGGAGGTGGAGGGGCGAGAAGGTGAAGGGGAACACCAGCACGTGCACAGTTCTGGATTGGAACTCTGAGCCTCGACTTCTCAGCCCACCGCTCAGACTCTTGAATGGAGTGATTACATTACAGCTTTCCAGGGCTACGGCTTGATTCAGCCCTCCAGTGAGTAGCTAGCAGATGGAGACTTCTACTTTGCATTTGTCAGCAAAAATGTCTGATTAGGGAAAAGAGTGAAAGGTAGAATTTTGGCCACAATCTGAATGATAAATCTCTGTATACAACTATTTTAATTTTTTTTCCCCTGGGAGAAGACACTGTCATGATCCTGTTCTAGTCATAGAAGATGTGCTTGCTGCCATTGGACCTCTGAGGTGTAGATGTCTGTGTTGCTGACCACTGGAAAAAGGATATCAGGAGGGAGGTGAAGATGGGAAAAGTAAATTTGAGAGTCAGCCCATCAGGGGGCCAACCGAAGCTCATTGGCAAGCTCTGGGAAGTGAAGGCAGAGAAGAGGTTAAGGACAATCCTGCAGGAACAGCTACATTTGGGAGTGGTGAAAAGGGATCAGAGAAAGAGAACCAGGAGAGGACATGGGCAGGAAGTGTAAAATGCAGACTGACTTAATATGAGGTGCACAGCATGGGTGAGAATGCAAGACACTTTGATAGGAGAAGTGAAGGTGTAAGTGGGGAGAATTTTTATGCTTCTGGGTAGGATTAACTATATTAAAATACTTAAGACTTCGCTACTTAAATGCAATATAATGGGATTCTTTTTATGTATCGCTGAATTCTATCCCTAATATTGTGTTAAGTATTTTTGTGCCTATATTCATGAGAGATTTTTTTTGTAGTTTTCTTTCTTTTTTTTTCTTTTTTTGAGGCAAGGTCTTGCTCTGTCACCCAGGTGTGATCTCACTTCCCACCTCAGCCTCTAGTAGCTGGGACCATGCCTGGCTAATTTACATTTTTTTTTTTTTTTTGGTAGAGATGAGGGTCTCACTGTGTTGCCAGGGCTGGTCTCAAGTCATCCTCTCCCCTCAGCCTTCCGGAGTGGTGGGATTACAGGCATGAGCCGCAGCGCCTGGCTTGTGGTGGTCTTTATTTTGGTACTGTCTTTGGCTTTAGTCAGGGCAATGCTAGGTTTATAAAATGAACTGGGAAGTGTTCCTTCCTCTGGAAGAGACAGTGTAGAATAGGTGTTTATTTTTCTTTAAATGTTCAGTAGAATTCTTCAGTGAAACCATCTGGGGCTGGAGATTTCTTTCTTGGGATTTTCAAAAGTATGAAGTCAGTTTACTTAATAGTTATAAAACTAATTCAGATTATTCCCTATTGGATGAGTTGTGGTACTTTGTGTTTTCCAAGGAGTTGGTCTATTTCACTGAAGTGTACAGAGTTGTTTGTAGCCTGCAGGGACTGTGGTGATAGCCCGTTTCATTCCTGCTATTGGAAATTTGTGTCTTTTGCCTTTTTTCTTTGTCATTCTTGTAGGTTTTTCAAACCAGTGACAAACCTCTTTGTTTTCTTGATTTTTCTCTTCTGCTTTTCTGTTTTTGATTTCGTTGATTTCTGCTCTTTAGGTTTTTTTTTTTTTTTTTTCTGGGTTCTTGAAGGAGGAGCATAGGTTATTGATTCGAGACTTTTCTTCAATGCAAGAATTTATGCATAAATTTTCCTCTTAGCACTGTTTTAGCCATGTTCCCGTTTTTTTTTCCCTCCAACTATAATATCTTACTTAATTTGTGCAATAACCCTGGCGGTAGGTAGAGATTTTCAGCCTCACTTTACAAAGGAGGAAGTGAGCTCAGGGAGATTATGTAACATTCTGAAATTCTCAAGGCTGAGCTGCATCCTGAGTCAGGTAGTCTAGCTGCAGGTCCATATGGCCATCCAGCTGCCTCCTGGCTCTGAAGTTCTCTCTCTGTAGTTTATAATGTATTCAATACAATATATTATTTGTTAATGGATTCATTAACATTGTGTTGAGAGCCATGGGGAACACTTTCAGTATGAGGTAGGAGGACTGGGTCCCAGCAAAGCAGAAAGGGAGGATGAGTCAGGGAAGTAGATGGAACACTAAAAAAGCACAGCTTCATGGAAGTCCAGGGGAGAATTGAGAGTTTGTAGGATGAGGAAGTGATCAGTGATACGATTCATTTATTTAACAAATATTTATAGAGTGTTTACAGTGTTCTGGACACTGGGCTGGGTGCTGGCCACACAGCAGTGATCCAAGCACAAAGGGTTCCTCCCTTTGAGGATTAGGCTTTGGTGGGGAAGGGACGGAATTAATAAATTAAAAGATATTAGGAAGTAAATCAGTGGGTCAGTGCCAGAGAGCATCAAGGGGTAAGAAAGGCAACTTTAAATGGGAATGCCAGGAAAGTTGAGGCCTGAAGGATGAGAAAGAGTCTGCGAGGCAGAAGCCTGGGGAAGAACATTTCAGACAAAACAGGCATAAAGTTTTGAGAGCGAGAAGCTTGGCACAGTCGAGGAGGTAAGAGGAGGCCAGTGTGACTGAAGCTGAGAGAGCAAGGGGAAGAGCGATGGTAACTGAGATGGGTCTGGGGGGCCCGGCAGTACAGTGGGCAGCCTTGAAAATATTGAGAGGGGAGGCGTGGTCTGACTCACGTTTCAAGATGGTCCTGGTTGCTGTGTATGGAGTGCATTGTAGGGGCAGGAATGGAGGCCAGCTGGCAAGTTAAGCATGAAATGCTGTGGCAGGTGACTAAGAATGAATTAGACATGTACATTGTATATGGAATAAAAAATCTGAAGGTTGCTCCTTATCATTGTTTCAGTGACATTTATTTCTAGAGGCTGATATGTTTATTGTCATTTTCCAGAGAATGACGGAAGAGATTCTGAGGGTATTCTTTTTCTTTTGTGCTTGAAATAATTTATTTAGCTGTTTAGGAAGGAATGCTCATACTATTGGACATGGATCATGCTTTTGCCTAGCTCCAGTAAAAGAGATGGGAATTTAGTGGGGATGCATTCTTTTGAATCATTGTCGAATTATTGGTTTCTGTGAGAACATTTGTTTCTACTCTCAGCTCTGCTTATATGTAAGTTGGTAGCACTAGAAATATTAGACTAGGTATAGTCAGTCTCCAAATGACTTTTTAATAACCTCTGTTTAGACTCTGTATGTAGTATCTTTTTGAATTTTTGGTATGAAAAATTTCAAACCTAGACAAAAGCAGAGAGCCTGATATAATAATCCCCCATGGGTACCCATCATTCAGTGTCAACAACAGTTAGCTCATGGCCGATCTTGGATTTATTTCTACCTGCAAACATTCCCCGCCACCCTCATCCTGTTTATTCTGAAGCAAATTCCAGGTATATCGTTTCATCTGTAAATATCTCAGTATATACTTTCAACAAGTAAGGACTTTTCCATATTTTAGTGTTTGGTTTTATTCCCCCTTAGAGCACATAAATAGGTAACGTCTGTCTGGACGGTTTGCCTGTGAGAGTCCCCGTGTATACCTCTTGTCCCAGTGTATTTATTAATAGTCTCCCTTTCCACTTCAAAGAGTCTCTGTTTGGACAGTAAATTATTCGGTGACCTCATGTACATAAGAGAAATCTTTTCATAGGGGACAATAAATAGGTTCTTTAATAGCACTTTCAGTATTGAGTATTTTTCTAATAGTATGTCACTGTTCAATTTGTGTTGTTGTTTTTTTTAATCAGGAGAGCAAGCCCTGGAGGTTCACTCTTTCAAGAAGTCGTGTGCTGAGGTGTAATGCTACACAAGTCAGAGGAAGGAAGGGTCCTGAAACACATGGTGAGGAAGGAATGAGTCAGCTGGATTGCTATGATTAAGCATTCTTTTCTTTTTCTTCCATTCTGTTGTTTCTTTGTTACAATTTGGTCATGAGTGCAAAGAAGATTCTTTTGAAAGCAAGAGATTTAAATGTTTGAATCACAAGGATAATGTAAATTTGAGTATTTAGTCAGCTGCTAATTATCCAAGTTTAGATTATCCAAATACTTAAACATTTTAGTAATATTATCATCAACTTTAGGTCTGATGTCTTGTCAGTGTTCTTTCTAATGGACAAAGTGACTCACACCATCATTTCCCGCCTCTCATTCTTTGCTGTTAGCCGATTCTAATATCCTCTTTTCTTTCTTTTTTTTTTTTTGAGATGGTGTTTCACTCTTGTTGCCCGGGCTGGAGTGCAATGGTGCGATCTCGGCTCACTGCAACCTCTGCCTCCCGGGTTCAGGCGATTCTCCTGCCTCAGCCTCCTGAGTAGCTGGGATTACAGTTGCGTGCCTCCACACCCAGCTAATTTTGTATTTTTAGGAGAGATGGGGTTTTGCCATGTTGGCCAGGCTGGTCTCAAACTCCTGACCTCAGGTGATGCACTCGCCTCGGCCTCTCAAAGTGCTGGGATTACAGGCGTGAGCCACCACGCCCGGCCTAATATCCCCTTGTCTTTAGAAATTGTTATTATAATTTATTGACAGATTAAAATTTAATGTCAGATGTTACGATGAAATCAAATGTTGCTTGAAAAAATGTTAGAATGTTTAAAAAATCTTTATTGTGAAACATAATTAAAATTATGTTTATAAAAATGGTAAAAAGGAGAGAAGACTATTACACCTTTAATAGTTAAACATCTTTGACAGAGGTAGAAGCTAGAGAAAGTGGTTGTGCCTCTGTGAAGTCCTACTCATTTTATGCTACGTGTACCCTTGTTTGTTTATATCTTATCTCTTAGGGTAAGGAAAGTTCCATGAGGTCAAGGATTATACATCCTAGATTCTCCCACAGTTATACTTGGCATGTCTTAGCCCTGTTAAGAGTATGGTGAATATTTTTTGGAAGAATTAAAAAAAGAAACCGGGAATATTCCCTGGCATAGAATATTATGATTTGCTTCTAGCTGTGTTGAGTTTGAGGGAAAGCAAGTGGCAAGCCTCTGTAGCCGGTGGCAGTGAAGCTTGGTGAGAGAGCAGGGCTGGGAGTGTTGCTGAAGGACTGAGTCGCTACAAGCATCCTCCCATCCACTGCACTTTGTATCACAGCAACGTGGTGCATTGCCATCTCCGTGCACCTATCTCCATTTTAGAAGATTAGGAAACCGAGGTCTGATAGCAAATCTGTCAGCAAAGAAGGAGAACGAATGCCTCTCATTTCTAAGTATAGTGTTCTTTCTAAAAGAGCAAGTTACTATTTATATTTTAAGAAAGAGCACATGATGTCTGCTAATGGAAGATAAATGAGAAGCAAACTGGGAAATACATTTTATCTCAGGATTACTGCATCTACTACTGGATAAAGATCAAAAGAGTTCTCTTCAACCCTTTCAACTCTACATGGAACAAATTGAGCTTTTCAGAGTCTTTTTTTGTAAAGTATTTCCAAAGAAGACTTACAGGTTAGGAGTAAACATAAACTACCCCGGTTGGCTAGGAAGGTATTTCTCTTCATCTAAAGTTGATGCCCAGGTGTGGAACAGGATGAGAAAAGACCGTGGACATCTTTGTCCCATGAATTTAGTTGGTCATCATGTTGTAGGGCTGTAATGCTGCTCTAGATCCAGTTAAATAAGAAGTGGGGAGGGGTTGTAAACTGCAGCTTTTTGGGGCACTTATCCATTTATTACCCCAAGTAAAAGACCTATACCAAACAGCAAACAACATCTCTGCATTGTCATTATAATGTTCTTTGAGACACAACCAGTGTTCCAGCCATTGTTCCATCTAAGATTTAAGCATTTTCTAGAAATGTATGGTGGCAGGGGTGTTGAACATAACTTCTTCAAGACTGACATGGTTCTCTTTCTTTTGCAGGTCTGATTGTTGGCAAAGGCATCGTAAGAAGCTGGAATTTATTTCTGTTCTAACCCATTACTGTATAACTGTGAATAGACACTATGCATATTTGTTGGTCAGCAAAACCAAGAAACAAGAGCTATGGCAGTTGAAAAAGTCTGTCTCATTCCAGGGTGTTTTTCCTTGGTTTCATCATCAGGTACCTCCTCCCTTTCATCTCAGCAAGAATGTGGCACCTTTTACCGTTTGATAAAGATTAAGGACATGTTCTTTGGTCGACAGCCAGAACTTAAAATCTGCTGGAATAGGGTCAGAGACCATTTCAGCTGCAGCTGAGGAAAATGAAATTTTCATTTTATTTGGTGCCTTGTCCAGGGAGCACACTAACTCTTCCAGAAACGTGTCAGTGAAACGGAGATCGTTTTGTGGAATAGCAACCCATGGTTATGGCGAGTGACCCGACGTGATCTGGGGGGCAGGCTGCAGAGGACTCATGACAGGCTATACCATGCTGCGGAATGGGGGCGCGGGGAATGGAGGTCAGACCTGCATGCTGCGCTGGTCCAACCGCATCCGCCTCACGTGGCTCAGCTTCACGCTCTTTGTCATCCTGGTCTTCTTCCCGCTCATCGCCCACTATTACCTCACCACTCTGGATGAGGCTGACGAGGCAGGCAAGCGGATTTTTGGCCCCCGGGTGGGGAACGAGCTGTGCGAGGTGAAGCACGTGCTGGATCTCTGCCGCATCCGGGAGTCGGTGAGTGAAGAGCTCCTGCAGCTGGAGGCCAAGCGCCAAGAGCTGAACAGCGAGATCGCCAAGCTGAATCTGAAGATCGAAGCCTGTAAGAAGAGCATTGAGAACGCCAAGCAGGACCTGCTCCAGCTCAAGAATGTCATCAGCCAGACCGAGCATTCCTACAAGGAGCTCATGGCCCAGAACCAGCCCAAGCTGTCCCTGCCCATCCGACTGCTCCCAGAGAAGGACGATGCCGGCCTCCCTCCCCCAAAGGCCACTCGGGGCTGCCGGCTACACAACTGCTTTGATTATTCTCGTTGCCCTCTCACCTCTGGCTTCCCGGTCTACGTCTATGACAGTGACCAGTTTGTCTTTGGCAGCTACCTGGATCCCTTGGTCAAGCAGGCTTTTCAGGCGACAGCACGAGCTAACGTTTATGTTACAGAAAATGCAGACATAGCCTGCCTTTACGTGATACTAGTGGGAGAGATGCAGGAGCCGGTGGTGCTGCGGCCTGCAGAACTGGAGAAGCAGTTGTATTCCCTGCCACACTGGCGGACGGATGGACACAACCATGTCATCATCAATCTGTCACGTAAGTCAGATACACAGAACCTCCTATATAACGTCAGTACTGGCCGTGCCATGGTGGCCCAGTCCACCTTCTACGCTGTCCAGTACAGACCTGGCTTTGACTTGGTCGTATCACCGCTGGTCCATGCCATGTCTGAGCCCAACTTCATGGAAATCCCACCACAGGTGCCGGTGAAGCGGAAATATCTCTTCACCTTCCAGGGTGAGAAGATTGAGTCTCTGAGGTCTAGCCTTCAGGAGGCCCGCTCCTTTGAAGAGGAAATGGAGGGTGACCCTCCCGCCGACTACGATGACCGGATCATTGCCACGCTGAAGGCGGTGCAGGACAGCAAGCTGGATCAGGTCCTGGTGGAATTCACCTGCAAAAACCAGCCCAAACCCAGCCTGCCGACTGAGTGGGCGCTGTGTGGGGAGCGGGAGGACCGCTTGGAATTGCTGAAGCTCTCCACCTTCGCCCTCATCATTACCCCCGGGGACCCTCGCTTGGTTATTTCGTCTGGGTGTGCAACACGGCTCTTCGAAGCCCTGGAAGTCGGTGCCGTCCCGGTGGTGCTGGGGGAGCAGGTCCAGCTTCCGTACCAGGACATGCTGCAGTGGAACGAGGCGGCCCTGGTGGTGCCCAAGCCTCGTGTTACCGAGGTTCATTTCCTGCTCAGAAGCCTCTCCGATAGTGACCTCCTGGCTATGAGGCGGCAAGGCCGCTTTCTCTGGGAGACTTACTTCTCCACTGCTGACAGTATTTTTAATACCGTGCTGGCTATGATTAGGACTCGCATCCAGATCCCAGCCGCTCCCATCCGGGAAGAGGCGGCAGCTGAGATCCCCCACCGTTCAGGCAAGGCGGCTGGAACTGACCCCAACATGGCTGACAACGGGGACCTGGACCTGGGGCCAGTGGAGACGGAGCCGCCCTACGCCTCACCCAGATACCTCCGCAATTTCACTCTGACTGTCACTGACTTTTACCGCAGCTGGAACTGTGCTCCAGGGCCTTTCCATCTTTTCCCCCACACTCCCTTTGACCCTGTGTTGCCCTCAGAGGCCAAATTCTTGGGCTCAGGGACTGGCTTTCGGCCTATTGGTGGTGGAGCTGGGGGTTCTGGCAAGGAGTTTCAGGCAGCGCTTGGAGGCAATGTTCCCCGAGAGCAGTTCACGGTGGTGATGTTGACTTATGAGCGGGAGGAAGTGCTTATGAACTCTTTAGAGAGGCTGAATGGCCTCCCTTACCTGAACAAGGTCGTGGTGGTGTGGAATTCTCCCAAGCTGCCATCAGAGGACCTTCTGTGGCCTGACATTGGCGTCCCCATCATGGTAATAGAGAAACGAACAGTTCATTTTGGTGCATGAAATAGTATTTCACTCTTAATCCCTTTTCCAACTTCCTTCACTTTAGCAATCGTAACTTCTAGCAGAGGAGAATACATGCATACTCATGAAAAACCTGTATAGATTCCTTTCTTCCTGAAGGGTTTGCTTGCTGCTTTTTCAAGCCTTGGTAGTTCTGTTGCTGTTACTCACTTCCTAAACTGAGGATCCCCAAAACTGAAACTGATTGTATATTCAATATACAAAACCTTGTCAGTTATCCCATAGACTTCCATGTCATAACAAGATGATAATGATAATGATAAGCTACCATTTAGGAAGCACTTAGCCTCTAGGCACTATAATAAGCATTTTGTGACATATTATCACTGTTTCTTCAGCTTATTCATATGGGAGCCGAAGCTTAGGTTAATGAATTTGCCCAAGATCATGGTGAGTAATGGAGAAGCTGAGATTAAGTATGTCTGATTCCAGAAGCGGCAGCTTTAGTCACCTCCCAAAGGGTTTAGGAAGGCCTGTGTCATTTTCCAGGTATTCATAGAAGTCTTTTGGAAGACTGGAGTTGGGGTTTGATATTTTGGAGTTGGAGAACCAACTCCAATTGAACCTTCCAGGGTGTCTTGTAGGTTCTTTCTCATTCTTTACTCCATCTCATGGTTAGGTGCTGTATTTTACAGGAAAAATAATAGCTAAATATTGCAGGACAGGGCATTAGTTCTGAGAGTTTATCCATCTTCAGAATTAAACTTGGCATTCTAGAAGAGAGATGGCGACCATCTCTCTTAAATGTGCAGCCTTAGAGCAGGTCTTAAGCAGACTGCCAACTATTTAACCTGCTGCATATGTAGTTACTTCCTGGCAAAAGGTAGCAAAAGGTCTAATGGGCCACACGTTGCTAGAAGTCTTGGTTTTTAAAAAATGTATTTCACTGGGAAGCCAATTCATTTGAATTATTTTTCTAAGCAGCAGCATGGTGTAATAAGTATGAGATTTGGAGTGATACAGACCTGGGATTAAGTAGTCATTTCGTGATCTTTGATAATTAGCTTTTTTGATCTCAGCATTAGAGAGGAATCTAAGATAAGACAACTAAGGATTCTAGAAAGGTGCTCACTTATTTGATTCCTTCTTACCCCTTAATGTTAAAGGAGATGGAAGCCAGTATGTTTGTCTTGCCTATGCTCTGGGCAGCTTTAACTGATTTCACTCATAAAGGCTTCTTGTATCCTCTCTACATCATTTCTGTTTGTGTCATAGTTGTTACTGCCTACTTCCTTGTGCAAAGTACCTCTTTGCTTTAAAGTTTTTCTTACTGCTGCTAATCTTTTTTTTATTTAATTGAATTTATAATCAGAAGCTATTCAAAGACTGTAGAGTTATAAATCCTTTTTATCCCAGTTTATTTTGTATATTAAGTTTTGTAAATAGGGAATTTTTTTAATAGACTTCTCAAAGTTCACTTTTTTTCTTTCTGTTACAACTTTATGTCATTGAAATTAAGAAAGCATTTGCTCTGTGAAAGATAGATGCTCCTCAAATAGTGGAATAATAGAGCAGCCATTGTTTTCCATTTTTCCTGAGTTTTCTTTGATTTTGATAGGGATGTAGAGAAGCTGGTGCCACACCAGTTAAGTTGACTGAAATTCATCGAGAACTTACCAGAATGAATCTTTTTTAAAAAAACTCTGGTGGGAAATAACTAGTCCTGACTATTGGGCAGCCCATCGCAATAATACCTAATTGGAAAATGCCAGAAACTTTACAGATAGGCCATTCTAAACAGCTTTCTCATATTAGCAATACAAGTTTTTTTTCTGGTCCTTTTAAAAAAGAGGAAATAGCTTCAGATGGAGAATTTCACTCCATCCTGTAAATATTCTGGTTGTGCTTTCTATCTAGGAGAGGCGGGTGTTCTGGGCAGCAGTTGAAGTTGCTGACATCTTGGATGTACTCAACTATCAGAGCTAGAAAGAGACTGGTAGCTCTCTCTGGTATAGAAAAATGGCACTACTGTGATACACCTCAGAGTGGGTTTTCCATCTAGATGTAGATAGAGCCAATTCAATATGCTAAGGTTAATTTTTATAAATTTAGCACCAAGGTTGTTCCCAGGCATCAGTGAATCTAGCCAGGAACCTCCGTGCCATTTCAGAAAGTGCTGGGTAATACGGGCTCCTCTTATGTTTAGGTTCCCACTAAGCAACAGGCATAAATGCTGGATGTTTGTGGGCTGTGAAGTGTATTGAGCCCCAGCTATTTTAAGTGGAGGAGGATTGTCTTAGGGGTGCCCCATAGGACTTATATGTTAAAATTCCTCATTCTTTTAAATAATTATTTGCATAAAAAGATCTAGCTTAGAGTGAAGGTGATCTTTATTGCCACCGCCCTTGAACACTCCTGATTCAAATGCTCTGTGTAAAGAGAACTTCAGCACAAATGGGATGGTGGCGGGCCAAGGAGACAGGACTTGCAGAGAGATGGGAGAAGTGCCACCAGTTGAAGTGGGTCTCCTGTTGAATGGGGAGGACTACCAAACAGAGGGGCAATGGTGGGTGTCTGCTCTCTCCCTTGCTCTTGTATATTTTGTAAACACACGGATCAGGTCCCTTAGCTCCTGGAGCGTAACAACAAAGATATCTAATGAAAGCCAACTGAGAGTATTATTATGCAAGGGATTTGAGGTCTAGCCTTTTGTTGAAAAACTCTCCACTATGTTGGGGACCACCACTTTCATGGCACCTGAAAGATGTTCCACTGTTTCCAGGCCTCCGTTGTTTCTGAGGATATATCAGTGGTTTTCAAATTTTTGTTTCCTTGTATGTAAGGTGTGGTTTTCTCTGGCTACTTTTGAAATTTTTTCTTTGTATTTGGTTTTCAGCAGTTTGAATGTGGTATGCCTTAGCATGGTTTTCTTTGATTTTTATTCTGGAAAGTGTTGATATTTTTGTTTTAGTAGGTGGTTAGCTGTATTGACTCAGACTGAAAGCCCTGTCTCGTGAATGGCCACTCTCATGTTGAGTACTTTTATATGTAGCTGCTCTGCTTACAGCCTGCACCAAGCATGCATGGCTTAGGGGTGGGCCAGAGACAGGGCAGTTTCTACGCCGAACTTGGAGCTCCCTCTCTCTGGGTTTCTCCTGTCTGGAATTTCCTCCATTCTTTCTACGGGCTATGGTTACCTTATACATTTCCTTTACAGGCCAGAAAGACCATGGGTTTTGTGTGAGAGTTTTAGCTGTCTTTCTTGTACCAACTCTGGCCTACTCTCAGGGTGAAAGCAACAGTAATTCTCCCTGTGTCAGTAATTCCCTCCCTCTGAATTTTAGCACCCCTCCATAATTGGTTGTCTTTTGTTCACTCTCTAGTGCGTTCTGGAGATTCTTTTCTTGGTATTTTTGTGTAGAGGTTATAGTTGTCATCTGAGGGAGGACTGGGTCTGGCAGGAGCTTACTGAACTCTTCTGGAGGCAGAAACACCAAGTGATGCCTTCTTGATAGATAGTCCCATTAAAAATTTTGGTTTGAGTTACTGCTTTATTCTGACCAGTTTACACATCTTCCTTACTCTGCTTTATACTCTGGAAAATAGTAAGTAGAGTGGCTGTTTTAGAGTCTGTCCTTTTGGAGTTGTAACATGTGGGCTGTTAGGAAAGGGACATCTTTCAGTTACTAACAGTGTAGTCTAGTTCACTCAAGGCATTGCTTCCCTTCACACTGTATACTCACTGATTGCTGAGACAGTCTCTTGGCAGCCCGTCCCTGAGTCTTAGGTTTTCATTCTCTTCTTCATAAAAGGTATGGCTAATTGACGCAGGGTGCCTTGGAAGGGGGCTTTTAGAAGGGGTGACATTTGAGCAGAAGCCTGAATGAAGCGAGAGAGAAAGCCACGTAAATTCTGGAGGGATGTATGGGGAATGGCAAGCACCAGAAGCAATGCCCAGTGCATCCGGCTGGCGCGTTTGAAGGAGGTTGGAGAAGGCAGTGGGACCAGCAGGTGCAGGGCAGTGCAGGTCATGGTTAGGAAGTCTGGGTTTTATCCTGTCTGCCTTAGGATGCCCTTGGAGGGTATTGAGCAGAGGAGGCACATGATTTTTATGGAACTATGGGGAAAAGAGCAGAAGCAAAAAGACTTGCAGTAGCCTAGGCGAGGAGTGGTGGTGGAGAGAACCAGTTCAGAGATCAGCATAGCACACATCCTTGCAGACTGCAAGGTCTCTGTGGAAGTGATGAGGTCAGAATGCACCATTTTTTTTCCAAATGAAAATGATAGTGCCGGGCGCAGTGGCTCACGCCTGTATTCCAGCACTTTGGGAGACTGAGGTGGGTGGACTGCTTGAGCCTAGGGGTTTGAGACCAGCCTGGGCAACATAGGGAGACCCCGTCTCTACAAAAAAATAGAAAAAATTAGCCAGGCATCATGCATGCCTGTAATCCAGGTTCTTGGGAAGCTGGAGGGTGGGGGGGGGATTGCTTGAGCCTGGTAAGTCAAGGCTGCAGTGAGCTGTGATTGTGCCACCGCGCTCCAGCCTGGGTGATAGAGGGAGACCCTGTCTCAAAAAAAAAAAAAAGAAAGAGATACAAGATTATTTTTCAGTGACCTTTTCCCTCTCTCCCAGCCCTTGATATTCAAATTGAACACGGAGAGTTCTTTGTTTGGGTAATATAAATATCATTCCAGGGTAGTTATTTTCATCCTCTCCCCAGTAGTCTATTAGGGAAAAGGGAAGACTGGAAGAGAAGCTGCATCCGTAGTGAGCTCCTGGTGTCAGGAACTTTCTGGCTGGGGACTCTGCCTCTCAGGCTAAGAGGCTTGGCTTCTGGCTAGACCTTAGGCAAGAGAGTAGAGACCGTTCTCAGGGCTTACTCCTTAAAGTGTTGGTAAGCTGTATTTTTTATCTCTGCCCACTCTACTTTTAAAAATATACCTTGAACGAATGAGATGATAATTTCCTAAAATTGTGATAGCTAGGTGAAGCCAGCAGGAAAAACCTTGTCCAGCTTCTCCAGGTCCAAGACTGTGCAAGGTCTGGTGCACTTCACTAGGAGTTGGCACATCTGGGTGGTTTGTTTTTCTCTTTGACAACATTTTACGTAATAACTTGGTGGCTATAGCTGTGGGTTGCTGTTTGCGAATGGGCTGTATGGCTGCAAAGGAAAATTATATAAAACAAGGCTACCCCAAACTGAAAATTAATAGCAAGAAATACAGAAGTTTAAAGGAATTGCTGGAAAGTCATGATGCATAATTTACTAATTGCAGCAAATTGATTCTTGAGGTAATGTCTTCCCCTCTTAGTGTATATGTACTCTTTTTACTAATTCAAAGTAAGGAATCTGAGACTGTAAGAATTCTGTTGCTTCAGGTCACTTGACTAACTGATACCTGTATTAGAACGAGGGCTCAGGCTTTTTTTTTTTTTTTTTTTTTTGAGACAGAGTCTCACGCTGTTGCCCAGGCTGGAGCACAGTGGTGTGATCTTGGCTCAGTGCAGTCTCCGCCTCCTGGGTTTAAGTGATTCTTGTACCTCAGCCTCTTTTGTAGCTGGGACTACAGGCGCACACCACCACGCCTGGCTAATTTTTGTATTTTTAGTAGAGTCGGGGTTTTGCCATGTTGGCCAGGCTGGTCTCGAACTCCTGACCTCAGGTGATCTGCCCACCTCTGCCTCCCAAAGTACTGGGATTACAGGTGTGAGCCACCACCAGCCCCAGGTCTTAGGACTTCTGACAATAGATACGTATTTTTTTCTTTTTTTTTTTCCCACATGTAAATTTCTTGGAGAAGCACAAACTTGTTTTTTAAATAAAAATATGTATAAAATATAGAAAATGTATAAAAATTAAAATACATACAGAATATGAAATATACATGTAAAATGTATGAAAATTAAAATAGAGACTGCTAATATCACATTATAATAATTGTTAACAGTTTTTGGGCATTTTCTGTGTGCTAGGCACTGTGGATGGTCTTTATCTGCATTCTCTCTTTTGTTGACCTGCTAACCTAGGCTTTGTTACCTGCACTTGCACTGGGATCATTGGCAACTTTTTCTCTTATAAGTTAAAACAGACTTGTCTCATCTAAAACATGTACAATTTTGTTTGTACTGTATAACATCCCTATGTAAAGTTATAAATGGAAAACCAATGCACTGTTACCTTCTTATTCTCTTTTCTTCCTTTGCATTTTCTTGCTTTCTGCCCCATCACTTGATGTTTATTGAATGAATCCCTTAAATAATGTAGTCCTTGGCCGGGCGCGGTGGCTCACACCTGTAATCCCAGCACTTTGGGAGGCCGAGATGGGTGGATCACGAGGTCAGGAGTTGGAGACCAGCCTGGCCAAGATGGTGAAACCCTGTCTCTGCTTTAAAAAAAAAAAAAAAGAAGAAGAAGAAAAAAAGAAAAAAAAAATACAAAAATTAGCTGGGTGCGGTGGCAGACGCCTGTAATCTCAGCTACTCGGGAGGCTGAGGCAGGAGAATCGTTTGAACCCGGGAGGCAGAGGTTGCAGTGAGCCGAGATTGTGCCACTGCACTCTAGCCTGGGTGACAGGGCAAGACTCCGTCTCAACAATAATGATGATGACAATGTAGTCCTCCTTCTATCATCTTCTCTCTGTCGCTCACCTCCCTCCCCGTTGCTCACTTCGCTCCCCACTCCAAGCTCTGTTACGTAGGTCCTCCTGAGTTAGGTGGGCATGACTGTGTGCCTCTTCCTGGATCTCATTTTCCTGATTCGTGAGTTCTCTGATGGTTCCTCTTTTAAGTTGGAGGAAGGGTATGATGGAAAACTAAGGTCAGTTGCTGTTTCCTTTCTTGCCTGTGTGATGGCTTGATGTTAAGTTTCGTTCTCAGATATGGATTTGCTATAGGGATGTATTATGTACGTATATATGTTTTGTTGGAGGATGGAAATTGTCGGGCTTGGCTGGGCTGGATGTAATCTGAAAAAGGGCATTTCAAGTGTATTTAAATGGCCAAATTTCATAGGTGGCGGGTTCTAGGCCACAATTGCTGTCCCTTTTCCTTTGTGATGGGAGAAGGTCAAGGGTCCCGTGAATGATATTGTGCAGAAGAGCTAGTGAGGCACCGTCAGGGAGCCCTGTGTGAGACAAGCCAAGCAAAGAGTGGGCATTGCTCCTGGCTTGATGGAGGTGGATGGGTTTTTTGCTATAGAAAACTACACTAAATACTAAGAGGTTTCCTAATTCCTCTCTATCATTCTTTAAGATTATTAAAGATATTGAATGTTTACCTATAATTTTGATCTAGAAACTTCTCAAGTCCTTATTTCATATTCTGTAAATAGAATGGCAGGGCTAAATTATGTTCTATTTTCTGCCCATTCATTCATTTATAAAACATTTGTTGAACATCTGCTATATTGCCAGGCACTATGGTCTATTCATTTTGGTTAATGTCATACCAGTAATTAAAGCAATCACTTGAAAGTGAGTCTTCCTGTTAGCAAGTTACTAAGGTGTAATCATAAGGCATCTAATAGCAATATGCTATATAACATGAAGAAATAGCCAGTATTGTGGGGTTGGGGGAAGAGTGTTGGTTTAATTTGATACAAAACAACATCAACAAAAATGAGAACCTTTCCTAAACATGACACAGTCCCTCTGGTTGACTTGTTTCTTTTATGTTCGATCTGTCTTTTCTCAGATTCTTAGAGGCCGTGCTGATCTGTGAGTCTGCATTTAGAAATGTTTTTTTTTTTCCTCCCCCCCTCCTCGAGATAGAGTCTCGCTCTCTCACCCAGGCTACAGTGCAGTGGCACAATCTTGGCTCACTGCAGCCTCTGCCTCCCGGGCTCAAGCAATTCTCCTGCCTCAGCCTCCTGAGTAGCTGGGATTACAGGCGCACACCACCACGCCCGGCTAATTTTTGTGTTTTCAGTAGAGACTGGGTTTCATCATGTTCGCCAGGATGGTCTGGATCTCTTGACCTTGTGATCCGCCCGCCTGGACCTCCTAAAGTGCTGGGATTACAGGCATGAGCCACCGCGCCCGGCCTGCATTTAGAAATGTTTGAGCCTTTCTGTTCTGATTTTGGTACCAGAATGGATAATAGTTGGTTTGCTGAGCTTTAGTTTAGCCATTAAGCACTGTACCTTTGGAGCAAAACTGTTAGAAGAAAACTTTTACTCTTCCACCCATTTAGTTTTAGTTGGTGTTTGCAAAGTTTGTGAGGGCAGAAATCTTTTTGGGGTTATGGGGAAAAGGGGAACGTATTAGGTAATGAACTATAGTTAGTCTTCCAAGTGCTGTTTGGTTTACTGTCTCCTGCAGGTTGACTCTAAATCAGGGTGTTTCAGCAGTGGCACAGTGACATTTTGGGTCAGATAATTCTCTGTTGTGGGGGCTGTCTTGTGCACTGTAGGATCTGGCAGCATCCCTGGCTTTGCCCACTAAATACTAGATGCAAGTAGCACACCCTTTTCTCCAGTTGTGACAACCAAAAATCTCTTCGGACATTGCCACACGTAGCCCGGGGCAAAATCATTCCTGGTTGAGAACCACTGCTCCGAATTCTTAAAGCTGACTTACTGCCTGCAGTTACTTTTGTCAGCTAACCACAAACTGTAGTGCTTGGTATTGTGTTTCTGTGAATCTTTAATAGCTTTTCTTTTCTTTTTTCTTTTTTTTTTTTGAGACAGAGTCTCACTCTGTTGCCCAGCGTGGAGTGCAGTGGTGCAATCTTGGCTCACTGTAACCTCCACTTCCTGGGTTCAAGCGATTCTCCTGCCTCAGCCTCCTGAGTAACCGGGATTACAGGTGCCCTCCCTCATGCCTGGCTAGATTTTTAAAAAATTATTTTTAGTAGAGATGGGGTTTCGCCATATTGGCCAGGCTGGTCTTGAACTCCTGACCTCAGGTGATCCGCCCGCCTTGGCCTCCCAAAGTGCTGGGATTACAGGCATGAGCCACCATGCCTGGCCCTTTTATTCTGATTGCTGTTCTGATTGTTAAAATGCAGTTTGCTATACCTGAACAGCTGCTGTCATCCAGCCCAGAGCAGTTGTGCTCAGAGGGTGAGCAGAGGTGGCAGGCACCCTGTGTTCCTGGAGTCCTTAATAGTTGTTCTCTTGTTGCTTCTTGATATCTAAGTAATGGACTTTAATAAACTTACTGAAAAAAAAAAAAACTAATGTGAAATCTAGGCCAAAACACTTTGATATTTGACCTCCAGCTCCATGACCTCACCTAAGTCTTCTAAAGCACAAGTAGGTTCTCTTGATTTGGTTATTTGTAAATTAGATAATTTTGGATATGATCTAGATATCAAATCATTGTAGTTTTTCTTGTTTTTCATTTTCAGGTGCAGAGTTAGGTTGTTTATATGATTGTCAAGTTTGGCTGATAAGTAACTTTAGATTTTGCAAACAGCGTGGTGCTATGTTGATTTAGCAGAGAGGGTGCTGACATTCACACGTCTAGTAAGTGGAGGAGTTGGAATTTGAACCCAAGCTTTTCTGATTGGCTCCAAAGCCATGCTTTCTCCCTCTGTACCAGTGCTTCGCCCCTTTTAATGTGCACAGGAATCCCCCAGGGGCATGTTAAAATGCAGATTCTGACTCAGTGGGCTTGGGGTGTGCCTGCACCCCTGCAGGCCCCGGTGGTGTGTGCTGCTGGTCTTCGCCTCACGCTTTGAACTCTGAAGCTCCTTGCTATATTCCTGGTTTACTAATTGTGCCGTAGATAATCCATCTGAAGGTTAACCCACAAAACTGATAATCTACAAGCCAATATTCAAGAACCGAAGTGGTTTTTCTTCATTTTAAGCTGTGCGAGGGGGAGCTTTGTTTGGCTGAATTGGCAGAATCAGTTCTGTACTGAGTGAACGCTAGGTGTGTTAGGTAAAGTGAATGTTCGAGGGGAGTTTGTGAACAGCTACCATATGCTGTTGTTTCCAAGGGGGACCTTATTTTACATTTTGTCGTCTCTGAAATTGAGATGTATCTTACAATGGATGACCTCTTACGACTGCTGAGCTTGCCATTCAAGTCCGGCCCCTTCTTGTCACCCTCTCGCCCTTTGGCGAGTGGAACCGACAGCTGCTAAGGTGAGCACTTGGCATCTCCTCTCCTTGCCGCTCTCTCTTGTCTGACCTAGGCCTCACTCGGTCCTTCGTTTTGTCATTGTGGAGTCTGAGCTTAGAATACCCTGGGCTGTACACTTGGGGATTTTTATGCTGGTCAGACATGCTGCAGGGCAAGGTGGATTTCTCGGTCTGTTGCTTGGCTTGAACATCTGTTAACTGTGGTAGCGAATCTGTTACAGATCCTTCTTTGTCTTGAGTTGGGCAGGAACTCCCCTGGGGCTGAGGTGAAGTCTTAAAGAAAGCTCTGGCCAAGAGTGTTGGCTCTCGCCTGTAATCCTGTCACTTTTTTTGGAAGGCTAAGGGAGGGGGAATGGTTGAGACCAGGAGTTTGAGGCCAGTCTAGGCTACATAGCCAGACCATGTCTCTACAAGTTTTTTTTGAAATTACCCAAGTGTGGTGGTGTATGCCTGTAGGTCCCAGCTACTTGGGATGCTGAGGCAAGAGGATCAATGACTTGAGCTAAGGAGCTCTAGGCTGCAGTTGAGCTATGATAGCACCATTGCACTCCAGCCTAGGTGACAACTCAAGACCTCATCTCTTAAAAAAAAAAATTAAGTTCTGTAATCAAGTAAACAAGGGATCATCAATTTCACATGCTTTCTTAATTGGCAACATTGTTTTTCCTTGATGGTACACAGATTAATAATGCATTTTCAGGCCAGGTGTGGTGACTCATGCCTGTAATCCCAGCACTTTGAGAGGCTGAGGCAGGCAGATGCCATGAGATCAGGAGTTCGAGACCAGCCTAGGCAATATGGTGAAACCCCGTCTCTACAAAGATACAAAAATTAAATGGGCATGGTGGTATCTGCTTGTAATTCCAGCTACTTGGGAGGCTGAGGCAGGAGGATCACTTGAGCCTGGCAGGTGGAAGTTGTAGTGAGCCGAGATCGCACCACTGCACTCCAGTCTGGGCCGGGCCACAGTGAGACTCTATCTCAAAAAAAAAAAAAAAAAAAAAAAAAAAGCTGGGCGCAGTGGCTCGTGCCTGTAGTCCCAGCGCTTTGGGAGGCCGAGGTGGGCAGATCATGAGGTCAGGAGTTCAAGACCAGCCTGGCCAAGATGGTGAAAGCCAGTCTTTACTAAAAACACAAAAAAATAGCCGGGCGCAGTGGCAGGCGCCTGTAATCCCAGCTACTTGGGAGGCTGAGGCAGGAGAATCGCTTGAACTCAGAGGGGCGGAGGCTGCAGTGAGCCAAGATTGTGCCACTGCACTCCAGCCTGGGTGACAGAGTGAGACTCCATCTCAAAAAAAAAAAAAAAAAGCGTTTTCTATGGTGGCTTTGGTTTGAAGAAGTTTATAAAGTTAACAAAAGTTTAGCAGGAAAAGGACTGGGTTTGGAATCAAAGTATGAGTTAGGACCGGGTGTGGTGGCTCATGCCTGTAATCCTTGCACTTTCGGAGCCAAGATGGGAGAATCACTTGAGCTCAGGAGTTCGAGACCAGCCTGGGGGGAACATAGTGATGAGACTTCGAGAACTCACTTTTTTTTTTTAAAGGTATGAATTAGAGTTTTGGCTCTTGCAGCTTGCCAGTTGTATGACATCACTCTGGGCCTCAGTTTCTGCATGTGTAAAGTGAGAGTTAGACGCAATAGTCTCCAAAGCCCTTCTAGCTCTGAATTAATTGGATTTTTAGTGTGCTAGAATGAATTAATTGAAGTATGAGGGCTCTGCATTAAGAACATAGAATAAATGATTCTCCTGGCAAGGAGGGTGTGGCAAGAGGCGTCTGAACTGGACCTCCAGGGGGAGGATGGAAGAGAAGGTATTTGAAGCTGAAGAGACATGCTAGTAGGTCACAGAGCTCCTTGGAAACCATTCATAAATTTAAGTCCTCGGATGCAATTAATTCATCATGCCAGGTAGAGGTTGTCCTCAGTACAAGTAAAACAGTCTGTTGGAAGTAAGGTGATTTTTCGTGGCATTCGAAAAAGATTATTCTTCATGAGATGCTCTTTGTTTTTGGGGTTTGAGAACAAAATAATGGTTCCCCTTTGGTTGGACTAATCAGACAAAGACACTCTAAGAATAAAATGAGCCATCCAAGTACTGGCTGTGGTCATCATTTATATGAGTATTAGGTGGCAAGGTGAATAACACAGCTACCCACTCACATTGTAGGTAAACTATACTTAACTGAGATATGGTTAAATAAAAATTGTTTTATTATGTAGTTGTACGTTTGAAGCACCAATTTCTGTTTTATGAAGGAAATACTGCTTTGCATATGTGTTGAATCACTTAGATGTGTTTTGAATTGGGATTTGCTGAAGACGCAGAAGCTGTTGTACTGACTACATGGCACCTTGAAAAGAAAGAAGAAGTTTGTGTATGAGTAGTCAGCATTGTAGGTAGGAATTGCAAAGGTGAAGTAATTAATCTCGACCAGATGGGCTGTGCTCTTTTTTGGGGTTTATATCCCAAAAAGGCATTAGAATTGGGAGTCAGAAGTGACAGACAATGAGGTTTCTGAGTTAGGTTTTAAAATTAACGAGCATGCTGGGAATTCCATACCCATTGGAATCTCAGATCCACTCTGCCACCTAGTGTTCTCTTGGGAGAGTTGTTTTTAATTTCCCTACATGGTGTTTATTGTGTGTATAAAATAATCCTCAGCTTTTGCTTGATTCACAAGAAAATTAGCTAACAAATGAATGAAGCTTAAAAGCTAAATCCATATTTGTTGAAGTATAAGGCAGCTTTTATTCCTGAAAGGCATATGCTAGATTTTACAAGCTCAGAGATCAGGCAAAATTATTCAGTAAATCCAGCCATGGTCTCCTTGGACCTAAATACAGATTTTGTTTGGCCTTCCATAACACAGCCTTAATTTTTAATGTTTTTCCTTCCTCATCACAGGTGGTCCGTACTGAGAAGAACAGTTTGAACAACCGATTCTTACCCTGGAATGAAATCGAGACAGAGGCCATCCTGTCCATTGATGACGATGCTCACCTCCGCCATGACGAAATCATGTTTGGGTTCCGGTGAGAGACTAATCTCCAGTCAAAACTTTAGGTTGCAAGTGACAGAAAACCTGGATTAGGCAGCAAAATGAATTTCTTGGCTGATGGTAACTGAGAACCCCTTACAGGTAGTCAGGGCTGATGTACGACGTGGCTGGATGCAGGCTCGTAGATGGCGTTGGAGGAGTCCATCTCTCTTCATCTGTAGGCTCCGCTCTGTGTTCCCACAGGCCTTTCCTCTGTGGCCAGGAAGGTGGAATTCTTTGATTGGCTAGACCCTGGTTACCTGCCTGCTCCTGGTGCTGCAGGTGTATCATCCTTAAATCCAAACCATATGGGCAGAGAGTAGAGGCAACCGGTAGGGTAGTTCTCTAAAGGAAATAGGAGAGTTTTGTCTTTAGAGGGATGGGAAGTAACTCCCAGGTAGGCAGAAGTGACATGTTGCTGTGTGTTGGAGCAATGGAACAGTGCCAGGATCCTGGACCCAAAAAGATTTGGGGGAATGAGGGTGTCAGAAGCAGTGATTTAAAAGGAAAAAGAACGGGAGGAGGAAAAGGAAGTGGTGGTAATGATGACGACGATGATGATGCTAAACATATGTTGGACCCGTACTGTGTGCCAGGGGCTAGCCTAGGACTTTGTCTTATCTCATTCATCCTTCTAAAATTTGGTGACATAAATTGTAGCTGTCTCCATTTCATATAGGAGTAAATTGAGATAGAAGAGAACAGAACCACGTAGAAGCTAGAAAGTGGCAGCAGAGCTCTGGGTTCAAACGCAGGTTTGTCACACTCCCAACCTTCACCCGGCCTTCAATTCTCCTGCCTTCTTGAGTCTTAGGAATTGCTGAAGGATCCCACTTTTGAGGGTCACTGCAGGGAAGAGGATGGAGTAGATGAAAGCTACTCCAAGTATGTAAGGGACTGGGATGTTGGTTTAGGGACAGTTTGTTACCTGTTTATGGTGAGGTAAGTACAAAAATTGAGGGTAAGCATTCAGAAACTTGTAAAGCAATTTGACATTTACTATGAAATCCAAGTATAGGATTATTTTTCTTGCAGTTCTTTTTTTTGCGACATTTCTTCAGTATAATTTATACACCATAAAATTCACTCATTTAAGTGTACAATTCAGTGGTTTTAGTATATTCAGAGTTGTGCAAACATCACCATGGTTAATTTGAGAAATCTTCATCACTGAAAGAAACCCTGTACCTATTAACAGCCACTCCCAATTTTTCTCCAACCCCCCTCAGTCCTAGATAGCCACTCAATCTTTGCGTCTCTATAGATTTGCCTATTCTGGACATTTTCTATAAATAGAACTGTACAACCATGCATGGCCTTTCGTGACTCTCTTCTTTCACTGAACATGATGTTTTCAAGGTTCAACCATGTTGTAGCAGGTACCAGTTCTTTTTTTTTTTTTTTTTTGAGATGGAGTCTCACTCTGTTGCCCAGGCTGGAGTGCAGTGGCTTGATCTCAGTTCATTGCAACCTCTGCCTCCTGGGTTCAAGCGATTCTCTCATGTCAGCCTCCCGAGTAGCTGGGATTACAGGTACGGACCACCATCATGCCAAGCTAATTTTATTTTTTGTATTTTAGTAGAGATGGGGTTTCACCATGTTGCCCAGGCTGGTCTTGAACTCCTGAGCTCAGGCAACCTGCCCGCCTCAGCCTCCCAAAGTGCTGGGATTACAGGCATGAGCCACGATGCCCAGCCCAGGTACCAGTTCTTCATTCATTTTCTGTTGATGGATCTGTTTGGGTCATTTCTATTTCTTGGCTATTATGAATAATGCTGTGAACCTTCATGTGCAAGTTTTTGTATGAACATGTCATTCCTCTTGAGTGTATACCTAAGAGTAATGTGGGTGGATCATGATAGCTGCTTTAACATTTTGAGCCTGTCAGGCTGTTTCTCATGGTGGCGGCCACATATTGCATTCTCACCAGCAGTGTATGAAGGTTCTAGTTTCTCCACATCCTTGTCAACGCTTGTGATTTTCCATTTTCAAAATTTATAGCCGTCCTAGTCATTGTAAAGTGACAACTAATTTTATATATGTGTGTGTGCGTGTACACACACACAGAGATGGGGTGTCACACTGTTGCTGAGGCTGGAGTGCAGTGGTGCAATCTTAGCATGTGGTAACCTTGAACTCCTGGGCTCAAGTGATCCTCCTGAGTAGCTGGGACTACAGGCTCACATCACCACACCTGTCTTGTCTTTACATTTTTTTTTTTTTTTTTTTGTAGAGATGGGGTCTCAGTTTATTGTTCAAGCTGGTCTGAAACTCCTGGCCTTGAGCAAGCCTCCCAAGTGCTGGGATTACAGGCATGAGCCACAGAACCTGCCCATACAGTTGTGATTTGCATTTCTCTCAACGATGTTGAGCATCTTTTCATGCGCTTATTGATCAGTTAGCCTTTGTATATCTTCTTTGGAGAAACAGCTTTTCATATTCTTTGTCCATTTTTGTTTGGATTGTCGTTTGTTTTTTTTTTTTCTGAGACAGAGTCTCACTCTGTTGCCCAGGCTGGAGTGCAGTGGCGTGATCTTGGCTCACTGCAAGCTCCACCTCCTGGGTTCACGCCATTCTCCTGCCTCAGCCTCCCGAGTAGCTGGGACTACAGGCGCCTGCCACCACGCCCGGCTAATGTTTGTATTTTTAGTAGAGACGGGGTTTCACTGTGTTGGTCAGGCTGGTCTCGAACTCCTGACCTCAGGTGATCTGCCCGCCTTGGCCTCCCAAAGTGCTGGGATTACAGGCGTGAGCCACCGCACCAGGCCAGGATTGTCTTTTTATTATCACGTTATAAGAGTTCTTTATATATTCTAGATGCAAGTCCCTTTTCAGAGATTGGAGTTGCACAGTTTTCTCCCATTCCATGGGTTATTTTCTTGCTTTCTTGATGGTATTATTTGAAGCACAGGGTTCGTGTTTTGAAGTTCAATGGGTCTATTTTCTTTGGTTGCGTGTGCTTTGGATGTCATATTTAAGAAACCAGGCAGTTCATTTTTGTTGTATTTTACCAAAGTATTAATCTATAATAATTTTGGGGAAAAATTAGTTCTTCCCCACATCATTTGAAAACCACTGGAGGCCGGGTGTAGTGGCTTACGCCTGTAATCCCAGCATTTTGGGAGGCCAAGGCGAGTGGATCACCTGAGGTCAGGAGTTTGAGACCAGCCTGGCCAACATGGCAAAACCCTGCCTTTACTAAAAATATAAAAATTAGCGGGGCGTGTTGGCGCGCGCTTGTAATCCCAGCTACTCAGGAGGCTGAGACAGGGGAATTGCTTGAAGCCGGGAGGCGGAGTTTGCAGTGAGCCAAGATCATGCCACTTCTAGCCTGGGCAACAGAGCTAAAACAAAACAAAACAAAACAAAAAAACACTGGAGTAGATTTCTTTGGCGATCTTGTTCAAATTAAGTGTGGATCCAGGATAGAGAGTTCTTTCTCTGTGCTTCCATTCTGTTCGCTGAAGGCCTAACGTGACCTACCTGGCTCTGGGGCTGCCTTTGGCTTAGGCTTGTAAGAGCAGATGCTCAGGTGAAAGGAGCAGTGGCTTTATTGCTCATCTGTCTTAAATCCATCTGTAAAGAATGATTTGACACATTTCTGAAAAATTAGAACATCTGTTCTTATTCTCCCCCACCCAGCCTCTCACATTTCCTTTGACCTCTTGCTTAGTGTATTATTGAAGCAAGTCTGTTGATAGCTGTGATTTAAAAAAATCCTGGTAAACCGAGGTGTATTTTTTTTACACGATAATAAGTAGCTGACTCTCTCCACTGGTTTTTATGAAAGGAAAAAAGCCATGCAGTAACTCCAGGCATGATCTTTGCTGCTGCAGGTGGTAGCGTTGGGGGGCAGGTGGTAGGGAGTGTTTATGCTGCAGCGTGATGCAGTTTGGAGCGTGCTGAAGGACTGGCGTGGTGAGCATAGTCGTGGGGTGTTAACAGGAGAACTGCCAACCCTTAGATCCAAGAGTGATTTTGATAAGGAGCCCAGCTTTAAGGAGTTTGAAGCTTATTAACATAGCTGGCATTAACATAGCTTCCAAGCCCCTGATTTAGGGACTTCTTACCTTGCCCGTGCTATTTTCCAGCAGATTTGCAGGTGGTGAGAGAATAATGGGAAGCTTTTTAATGTGTCTCTTAACTGTCATTCATGTTTGAGATTTAGCCTGTGGTAATGGAGCTGGTGAATTATCCTGCCCTGACCCTTTTCTCATGTGTTTGGGCATCCTTTGATCTAAAACCTTTCTCTTATTAATCTCCCCAATTTGCTTCTTTCACCTGAGTGGGAATGAAACAGACCTAAGTTCAAAGGAAAGGTTAAGTCTAAGCATTCTTTCTTCTGGCAAAGATAGATCTTGACTCACTTCAACTTAGGTAGCCAAGAAAGAGGCAGATGGAATCAATCATAAGGGACAGATAGAAAAGGTGTACCAAGAGACTCGAGAGCATGTGTCCATACAGAAAGGAATACACGAATGGCCAGAGCAGCATTATTTGTAACAGAAGTGCAAACAACACAGAGGGATAAATACCGAGGTTCCATTATGTGAGGTCCCTAGGTAGTCATTCATAGAGACGGAGAGTAGAATAGGGGCTGCCGGGCTGCGGGAAGTGGGAGTGGGGATTAGTGTTTAATGGGGACAGAGTTTCCATTTGGGAAGATGAATGAGTTCTGGAGATGGATGGCGGGGATGGTTGCACGACACTATGAATGTCCGTAATGCCACTGAACCATACATTTAAAAATGATTAAGATGTTACATTTTATGTTTGTTTTGCCACAATTAAAAAAAAATCAGTTGTCTAAAAAAACCCACCTAGAAGGCTATTACATTGTGATAGAAGTTGTGATTTATCATCTTTTGGATTAGATTAGATGCTTCCAGACTTACTAGGAGAGGAACTATTTTGAAATAAAATCTTCTGTGTCTTAGGAACTGAAGTTCCATGTAAGTGATGAGGGAGTTTGCAGGCAGTTTAAAATCGTTAAATCTCTGGCAGCCCTTCTGCAGGCCTGTCGGGTTCTGTGGAGCTTAAACGCTTTCAGTTCTCCAATTTATCCTGTGAAACTGGGGACCAATTTTATTTGTTCTACTTTACCTATAAATTTGGAGATGATATAGAAGTTTCTACCGAAACATACTGAATTCTCCATTTATTTCTTCCATTTAATGAAACCTTTCAGTTGGATGGTTCTGTAGGCCACTTCTCATGATACATGTTTCTCCCTCAGCCCTGCTCAAATTTGGAATTAGGAGTGGTGCAGTTCAGTAGTCTTCTGTGGTTAAAACAGTGTTCTCTAAACCTTTTTATTATGTTCCTTCTCTGTAAAAGAAAAGTGTGCAATATATGTAAATTACATACATGTCCTACTGAACTAATATGTCGTGCTTATTAAGAACACCTTTCTTGGAAATGCTTGTTCATTCATTTTTAGAGCCAGGTCTTGCGCTGTTGCTCAGGCCAAGGGAGGTGGTGCAATCATAGCTCACTGCAGCCTTGAACTCCTAGACTCAGGCAGTCCTTCCACCTCAGCCTCCCAAGTAGCTGGTAGTACAGGTGTGCTCCACCATACCCAGCTAATTACAAATAAAAATTTTTTTTTGTAGAGACAGGATCTTGCTATGTTGCCCAGGCTGGTCTCCAACTCCTTGCTTCAAGCAATCCTCCCGTGTTGGCCTCCCAAGTGCTGAGGTTACAGGCATGAGCCACCCCACCCGGCCTGTTCTTGGAAATTAAATAAGCTAAAAAAAGAATTGGAATTGATATCATCTTTCTGCCTCTTAGTAGATTATTGTATATACCCCATTCTGGAGCCCTCCTTAGTAGATTATTGTACATATCCCATTCTGGAGATCCCCTTTCCAAACTTACGGCTTATTCTTTCTGGAAGGGCTGGAGGATGCTGACTGCTAGAGGGACAATGTGCAGGTGCTTATTAAGGAAGCTGAATATGGTACCTTATTTGCTTTTATCCTGTTTGGCTTGTTGTTGATTTTGTTTTATTTTGAAAGGATACGAGAAGTAAAAGCCTAAGGGCCAGAGCTTGTAAGGTGGAGGCAATAACTACACTTGTGATGACCCTAGAGCTCTGTACTCAGGTCTGTGTATGCACTTGTGTTTTTCAAGGGTGTGGAGAGAAGCTCGGGACCGCATCGTCGGCTTCCCTGGCCGTTACCACGCATGGGACATCCCCCATCAGTCCTGGCTCTACAACTCCAACTACTCCTGTGAGCTGTCCATGGTGCTGACAGGTGCTGCCTTCTTTCACAAGGTAAGAAAAAGCTGGTAATAATGGCATCGACTTGGTGAGAGTTTCACCTTTGTGTGGTAGTGGAATGCTGCCCTCAGCTTAGCTCTCCTAACACTTCTTACATGTTTCTTTTGTGCTAGAAGTCAGTTTTTTCTATTTTTAGAGACAATGATCAAGATGCTTAGAGCAACTTGGATAAAAAGTCAAGATGAGAGGGCTGCCTGTACGGTTGCACATAGGCCATTTGGAAACCACTTTATCTTTCTGGGCGTTGGCTCTCCCTTTGTAAAACTGAGGGCACTGGGTTAAAAGACACCTCAAATACCTTCCAGTTTCAATACTGCCACCCTAGACATGGCCCAGCCATCAGGTGGTGACCTGGGCACTTTTCTGACTTAGATGTACCATGTCCGTCCCAGGCCCCACGATGAGCCTCTGTGTGGCTCTGCCAGTTCTTTGTGATGCTTTAGTGCTTATTACTTTGACTGTGCCTCCTAATCTGATTTTCACTGAGTATCTGAAGCTTAGGACCCTGCAGTCTTTCCTCCTCTACTGTTCTGTATTCTGTTTTTTGCTCCTGGCCCATCTTCCCTCTCTACCTCTTCCATCCTGTAAAGTGGCCCCTGACCACATGTGGCCGCCGAGCACTGGTCAGAATGGAGACATGCTGTTAACTGTAAAGTGCACAACAGCTTTCGAAAACTTGTAACAAAGGGTGTCAGATAGCTCAGTAATTGTTTATGTTGATTGCATCTTGAAATGCAGTCAGTGTGGATTACTGGGTTAAATACAATTATTGATTTTTACTGTCTCTTTTTACTTTTTAACGATGTGGCTTCTAGAAAGTTTACAGTGCCGTATGTGGTTTGCCTTCTGTGTCCGTGAGTGCTGCTCTCTACCTCCCTCCTGAGGTCTTCCTGGGCCCTGAGGAGTCCCTGTTCTAAGATTACCCTGGCATTACCCCTACTGCCCACCACACAGAGCACCTCTTCTGTGCCCTGAGTCTTCTCTGAGGACAGTGCTCCCATTAGCCTTTTCCTGTAGACCTTGAGGCACTAATTTCTCCACATGTGTGCTTTGGCACAGGGCAGGTGTAGGGAACATTTTCATTGCTTACCAATGACACGTCCCTTCCAGCTGTCACATAAAGTCTCATTTGCAGCTCCTGTCATCTGTCTTGCTGCCATCAACCAGCCTTTTCATCGTGCCCTGACAGTCACCAAAGACGGTGGCACCTGCCTCCTTCTCTTTGTCTGCATCCATGCCCTCCATGGTTCTGGCGCCTTCACTGTCCTCACGGAAGACCCTGCCACCACACTCTCTGCATGGATGGTGAACTGTCCCGGGGTCTAGCCTCTGTTGCTCTTTTTATTTTCCCTAGGCATTCTCTCTCACACACAAGGTTTTGAGGCTTTTCTTAGCATCTGCAGGCTGGTGATTTCCTCATCTGTATTCCAGCCTTGGCCTTTCTTGCTGAGGTCTGCGTTTGTGTATTTCATTGTTTCCAGCATATCTCCCATTTGTCCCTCAGACACTTCAGGTAAACTTTTCCCAGAAAAGCTCACCATCTCTCCCTAGCTCCGTGAAGTCTTTTCTCCCTTACATATCTCCCATCTGAGATGGTGGCATCTTGCCAGTCACCTCAAATAGAACAATAAAATTCATTTTTATAGGAACTTTTTTAATTTTTTAAGACAGGGTCTCACTGTCGCCCAGGTTGGAGTGTAATGGTGGGGTCTCAGCTCATTTTAGCCTCCACCTCTTGGGCCCAGGTGACCCTCCTGCCTCTGTCTCCTGGGACTACAGGCATGCATCACCACACCTGGCTAATTTTTTTTGGTATTTTTTGTAGAGATGCAGTTTTGCCATGTTGCTCAGGCTGGTCTCGAACTCCTGGACTCAAGCGATCTGTCCGCCTTCGCCTCCCAGAGTGTTGGGATTACAGATGTGAGGCACCGTGCCTGACATATAGGGACATTTTGAACCAGCCTAAGCAGTCATTAAACTTTCAGCTGTTCTTTTTCTTTTAAAAACTTAATGTGTGAAGTTGATACACTCATCCCATTCTTGCATTTCACCTCAGGACTTCCTTTCCTTCAGTGGGCCTTGTTTGGGTAGGGGATTGCAAGTAGAGTCAGAGGATTAGGGTGTCAGCAGCTGGCCAAGATTTTCACACTTGCTTAGCTAAGAAGGAGCCACTGATCTTAGCAGTGTCTACTCATACCTTGAGGATATACTTATCTTCTGAATTGTCTTCCCAGATTCAGATTGTTCTTTAAAACCATGAATGGTCAGGTACCTCTACTTTCAAGAAATCATTTACTTAATGAAATTTAGTATTTTTCCTGTGTGAAAATCTATAAAGATTACAGACTAGCAACGCTCAAGCCTCAGTTGGCTTACAGAGAGATTTTTGGGCCCTCTAGTGTTGTCCTATGCACTGACAACTTCTAAAAATCACAAGATTTCACAAAAAGACCTGAGCTGCAATACAAATGAAGATCAGGTCCTCTGAGGCCCTGGCTGGGGCCATGGTGGCTGCTCCTGTAGTTGGGGCCCATGATGGGGCCTTCATGCGCTCACCTGCCTGTGGTTCCTCGTTTTTCTTACACCTATTTCTTTTTTTTATTTTTTTGAGACTGAGTTTTGCTGTGTGGCCCAGGCTGGAGTGCAGTGGCACCAGCTCGGCTCCCTGCAACCTCCACCTCCTAGCTTTAGGCAATTCTCCTGCCTCAGCCTCCCGAGTAGCTGGGATTACAGGAGCATGCCACCACACCTGGCTAATTTTTGTATTTTTAGTAGAGATGGGGTTTCACCATGTTGGTCAGGCTGGTCTTGAATTCCTGACCTCATGATCCGCCCGCTTTGGCCTCCCAAAGTGTTGGGATTACAGGCGTGAGCCACAGCACCCGGCCTACACCCATTTCTTTAAAATGTCACTCATTTGTCTTACTTGCTTGGTCCAGGAAAGCAGTTAGATTGGTCCTCTCTAATCAACAGCTGTCAAGTTTTTTTCTTTTTTTTTTAAATCATAAGTGCCTGTCAATAATACTTTTTAGACCTGTACCTAATATATGTATATTTACTTATAAATTTTATGCATGTGTATATTACTGATAGATATTTTTTAAAGGCTGAAATAACGATGAAACAAAATTTTAAAATAATGTGATCACTAAATTATTAAATTTTAGTGAAAGCAGTAGGATTGAATATGTTTTATTATTTTTGAAAATCTTGATTGGATACTGTGTGTTATAGCAAGTCAGGTCTGTTTCTAAATTAAACTTTTTTTTCTTTTCTTTTCTTTTCTTTTTGAGATGGAGTCTTCTTGCTTCTTTGTCCAGGCTGGAGTGCAGTAGTGCAATCTTGGCTCACTGCAGTCTGTGTCTCCTGGGTTCAAGCAGTTCTTCTGCCTCAGCCTCCCCAGTAGCTGGGATTACAGGCATGTGCCACCACGCCCGGCTAATTTTTGTATTTTTAGTAGAGACGGGGTTTCACCCTGTTGGCCAGGCTGGTCTCGAACTCCTGACCTCAAGTGATCCACCCGCCTCGGCCTCCCAAAGTGCTGGGATTATAGGCGTGAGCCACCACACCTGGACAACATAAATCATTTTTGACAGCAAAACCACATACTGATGGAAATACCTCTGAACAGTTATTCTCATAATGCTTTCATCAGTTTTTTAAAATTATTACTAAAAGGCAATTCTTATTGTTAAAATGTCATTTCTTTCAAGACATGTGTTATGTTAGTATATTCTCATCAGTATACTAAGGACAGTCACTGGCCATTTAAAGGGTCAATAAATTTGAATTACCTTTTTTAAAAAGTGTATTATTTTTTATTTTATTTATTCTTACTCTTTTTTTTAGACGAAATCTCACTCTGTCACCCAGGCTGGATTGCAGTGGCACAGCCATGGCTCAATGCAGCCTAGAACTCCCAGGCTCAAGTGATCTTCTCACTTCAGCCTCCTGAGTAGCAGGCGGTACAGGCACATGCCACTACATCTGGCTAATTTTTTAATTTTTTGTAGTTATGGGGTCTTCTCCCTATGTTGCCCAGGCTGGCCTTGAACTCCTGGGCTCAAGCATTTCACCCACCTTCGCCTCCCAAACAAAGTGTTGGGATTACAGGCATAAGCCACCATGCCCAGCCTGGATCACCTTTTTGTTAAAAAAAAAGTACAATTCATGTTTTTAAGTTCACCAACTCTTAAGTACTTTGCTGTAAGATAATTAGCACATTTATTCTGTGTTACAAAAAAATTTTATCATTATTTCACTCAACAGATTATATTGTAGGTAATGAAATATGTTAATCAGTTAATCAGTTTAACTGGGCACCTCACCTATTCATTTGTTCATTACAGCAAATTGCAACATATAGCAGTTAACATGTGCCTTGTCTTGTAGTAGTTGCTAATTTCTATGGTATAAATACTCTTACCTTGGCTGATTTGAAGTTATCAACATGAGTCACTGAACACGGATTTGGGAAGACACAGTTGTACACCATTACATAGTAATTTCAACATCAACAGTAGATATAGGTAACCTCAAGTTAATAGTAAAATACAAATTAGGAAGTAATGAGTTTAAGGTATTTATTGCATGGATTTTTAATATAATTTTAATTTATTTAATTTGAAGTTTATGTAATTACATCTTTAATAATGGCTATGTTTAACAACAAGCTCACAACATTCTGAAAATGTAGAAATCGGCATTCATGAGCAGGTGTGAGTGGCTCCAACATGCCCGTCTGTGGGCCTTGTAGGACAGTCTGAGAACTTTGCCTTTTACTCTGAGTGAGATGGGAAGTGTTGGAGGCTTTGGAGCGAAGGGGTGACATGTTCAGTTGGTTTGAGTGTTAGTTAACACAATCACCTGCTGTGCTGGGACTAGCACATGGGGAAGAGAATATGGCAGCAGGGAGAATATTTAGGAGCTGATGTGGAGAATCCAGGCAAGAGACGAAGGTGGTTGGCAGCAGGGAGTAGCCAGGGCCGATGGCAAGTACTGACCAGACTCAAGAATCTGTACAGGAGGCAGCGAGGGATCATGTGTTTCATGGTTCTGTGATTTATTGAGGTCTGAGAAAATAACCAGGCTTTTTTCCCTCAATTATCTTTTTTTTTTTTTTTTTTTTGCCATTGTTAGAGATGAAATAGTGTTCAACTGAACCAGCATCTGACCTAGTTTGACAAATCTTTGTATTGATTTCAAAATCACTGTGTACCAGGGAGATGATATGACGTTCTTTTACTAAAGTGGGTGATGATGGCAGTTTGAATGGGATAATTCCTCACTGCAGAAGATCCACACAACAGGATGTCTCGAATCCCCTGCCCCAGTCCCTAACTGCCAGTAATACCTCCTGGTTACTGCCACACCCAAACAGCCCCTCCATCCATGCATATTTTGGCTGAAAGCCAACAACCTGTGTCTTCTAACAGAGCATATGGTTCTTTTTCTTCCCCTGACAGTATTATGCCTACCTGTATTCTTATGTGATGCCCCAGGCCATCCGGGACATGGTGGATGAATACATCAACTGTGAGGACATTGCCATGAACTTCCTTGTCTCCCACATCACTCGGAAGCCCCCCATCAAGGTGAGGTCCCACCACTGGTGGGGCTGTGGATGCGTGCATGTTTACTTCACTTGTTTTGCAGTAGTGCAGCATGTAACTGCACTGTACCTCAGAGTCCTCATTTGTACAATAGGGATGATACTACCTACCTCATCAAAGGATTGTCTGTGGGCTTAAATGAGTTGTTACTACAGGGGCCCTTCATTCTTAAGGGCAATGGATAGAAATCAGAAGGTTGGGAACTTGGGTGGGAAAGATGTTGCATCATTATTTTTATTAATGTCTTACTGGAATAAAGCATTTTCTTCAATTATGAAACAGCCTATAATTCATAAGAGTATTTGTAGTAACTGATTTGTCACCAGTAGAAATCACTGATATCTTCATATCACAATACCTTTGTTGCAATATCTGCAAAAAGTATTGTTTGTATTTGTTACTGCTTTGAATTCACGGCAGTTATTCCTTTTCCCCTAGGTGTTGTTATTTAATACATTAAGAAAAGAGCATGTATGTCACTGTGTTTTACTGTAACTTGTTTCCTTTGTCATCCTATGTATTATAGTTTATATATCTAAAAACATTACTTTGAGGAGTCCACAGTCTTGACCAGATTGCCAAGCCAGAGGCACACGCAATGTCCATCAAACAAAAAACTGAAGAATTTCTGAGTTAATATATGTAAAGCTCTAAGAATAGTGCCTGGCACATAAGTACTATATAAATTATTTGCTCACAACCAAAAATAACCTCAGAATTCTAGAAATTCTGAGGGTATTGTTCTGTTTTTTTCTTGGAGGTATTAAAACATACACTCAGTGCACAGAAAGCCTGGTTCCACCCCCTTCCTGTCATCTTTGTGGGCTCTGTCAGCAAGTTAGAGCATGCTGGTAAGGGTTAGGATAGCTCAGTCCTTACAGAAGCAGATGTTATTGGAACCAATAATACTATAGAATCTGTCACTTCAAATGAATATTTGTAACTGTGCTTCATCTGTGTTTGTCTGTTTCATATTATGTCTGTTTCATAATTGAAGAAAATGCTAAATTCCAGTAAGAGGTTTATACCTGATATCCTTAGAAGGGTCAACAAACTAATGAGGTCTTATTTTCATTATTATCAAAAAGGCATATTATTTAATTTTATGAAATAAGTTTACCTTCATGGATAACATTGCCATGAGTAAATAGTTATGTTCGACTGGGTGCGGTGGCTCATGCCTCTAATCCCAGCACTTTTGGAGGCTGAGGCGGGCGGATCACTTGAGGTCAGGAGTTTGTGACCAGCCTGGCCAACATGGTGAAACCCCGACTCCACTAAAAAATATACAAATTAGGCTGGGCGCAGTGGCTTATGCCTATAATCCCAGCACTTTGGGAGGCTGAGGCAGGTGGATCACAAGGTCAGGAGCTGGAGACCATCCTGGCTAACACGGTGAAACCTTGTCTCTACTAAAAATACAAAAAATTAGCCAGGCGTGGTGGCACGTGCCTGTAGTCTCAGCTACTCAGGAGGCCAAGGCAGGAGAATCACTTGAACCCGGAGGTAGAGGTTGCAGTGAGCCAAGATCGCGCCACTGCACTCCTGCCTGGGTGACAGAGTGAGACTCCATCTCAAAAAAAAAAAAAAAAAAAAAATACACACACACACACACACACACACACTAGCTGGGCGTGGTGGCATGTGCCTGTAATCCCAGCTACTCAGAAGGCTGAGGCAGGAGAATCACTTGAATCCAGGAGGCAGAGATTGCAGTGAGCTGAGATCATGCCACTGCACTCCAGCCTGGGCGACTGAGTGAGACTCCGTCTCAAAAAGAAAATAATAATAATAATAATAATTGTGTTCTAGACTAAGTACCCACCAGCATGTATTAATAACGATAATGAAATCATATCTTTAGAAGCCGGTTGTAGTGGCACATGCCTGGTAGTCTCAGCTACTCAGGAGGCTGAGGCAGGAGGATTGCTTGAATCCAGGAGTTCAAGGCTGAATGTGCCATGGGCGTGTCTGTGAATAGCCACTGCAGTCCAGCCTGGGCATTGTAGTGAGAAAGAAGTCGTAGCTTGACTGCTAAGCAGAGTGGCCACCAGAGGACGCTGGTTCCATGCAGCAAAGCATAACAAAGAAATGCATTTGGAGGCCAACTGTGGCCCCTGGGTAGAACGTCACTCCTGATTGTCCCAGGGTTTCTTCTGTTGCCAAGACTTCTGCGAAAGCCTCACAAGAGAAGAATAATTAGCAACATAATGTATCAATTTTTTTTTAACTGTGAAAAATAATAGTCACAAGTATTTATATAAAAATAGTATGTTTTCCAGGTACAGTGGTAGGTCTCAAACAGTGAAAAGACTTTGTAGACTTTGAGGTAGGGAGGAAAAGGTTTTAGAAAGCAACTAATGATGGGAGCAATTTTTATTCCTTATATATCCTTTCTTATGTAGCCAGGGACTGGACTTGAGTCAAGATGTATGCATCAATTTATGCCTCTCTAGTAGACCAGAAGACATGGTCCATGAAAATTTAAAGTATCTGAGTGATTAGGTACCTAATAATAGCATCAGTTACCTGAGCAGGCACAGACATGGGGAATTCTTCATCTTTGTTAAAGTGTGTTTGTCTACTGCATTATTAGGCCAGGGTTCCATTAGTTAAGCCATCTCTTCAGTGCAGGTAGAAGTAATTTGGACATGGTGCACATGATTCTTACCAAGTGAAAACTTCAAAACTGAGTATTCTCTGTGAATTTTCTTCATCTTTCTGGAATATATGAAGAATTCAAGATTGGGATGACTTTTCAAATTCAAAGGCTGAAATTAAGAGTGTTTTCAAACTCTTAGTAATTCCTTCAACTTATGAATCTAATTCTTCATAATAACCAGTTTGAATTAAATATTTTATTTACCTAATTTTAATGGTATCAGGTATATGTACTATTTTATGTTCAAAAATAGTAATTTTTTTTGTTGTGCTTTAAATACCTCAAATTTTTACTGTCAAACTATTCCTTGTTTGAGTTAGGGAGATTTGACTGCTTTGTATGATTGGCGGTGTTCTTTCAGTAATGTTAATATCTTAATATTGACTAATGAATGGGGAGTTAATGTCGTATTATTATTTTTGAGTAATGTACTACTTTTGCAAGGAGAACACAGAATGTAAATAGGCTTCATTCAGGATAAGAGATTAAAAAATCACCCGTAAAGTTTTGAGAAAACAGATGGCTTAGGTGGTAAGGAAGCCGAAATGCAAGTGAACGTCTTGGTTCTCTGGGGTAATGTAGGTTCTTGGCATCTATCAAGGATTTTCCTCATTGTTACTAAGCATAAAACAAATATTTCTCTTAGATTGAGTTACCTGGAATCTTCCATGTAAACTGTGATCCACAATATTGGTTAAATAAGTAAATATCCAGACTTCAGTTTATATTATAGTTGCTTCATTCTTTTTAAATTTTTTGCATGTTTTATTATGTAACACAGTTATATATTTACAAATATATTGGGGATGCAGTCTTAAATGGTTTTTTGTTTTTTTTTTTTTTTGAGATGGAGTCTCGCTCTTTTGCCAGGCTGGAGTGCAGTGGCGCAATCTCGGCTCACTGCAACCTCTGCCTCCCAGGTTCAAGCGATTTTCCTGCCTCAGCCTTCTGAGTAGCTGGGACTATAGGCGTGTGCCGCCACGCCCAGCTAATTTTTGTATTTTTAGTAGAGACGGTGTTTCACCATGTTGGCCAGGCTGGTCTTGATCTCTTGACCTCGTGATCCGCCAGACTCGGCCTCCCAAAGTGCTGGGATTACAGGTGTGAACCACCACACCTGGCTTAAATGTTTTTTTTTTTTTTTTTTTTACTGATGGATTACATGATTAAAAACATTTGGAAACCACTGCTTCCGTGAAAACAACAGTTATAAAGTCACTTTTTGTGTCACATGGAGTAATGTGCAGGTTAAAGGACATTTCTCCTGGGGTTGGATTCTGGTGTCTGGGATGACGAGAAAGGTTTTTAGATCCAGTGAGAGCCCCATGGAATACTGGACATAGATGTTGTTTGAGAACATCCTTCCCCAGATTCCTGGCCCGTACATCCTGTTCCGGTGGGAACCGTGGAAGAGCAATAACTCAGTGTTGACGTGACCCCGAAGGGTTCTAAGAGAGCAGCAGTGAGTGAGGGGAGAAGTGAGGAGACAGGTGGGACCCTGGAGGGGGACCTGTGGAGGTCATGACTGTCCAGAGACTCGGTTCTGAGGGGAGCCACCCTTCGAGCACTGGCCTGTGTCTCCTCCCAGTTTAAACTCTGGGACCTGGGCTCTGACGGCACATACTGGCTGTACACAATGATTACTCTTCCCCTATTAAGTTATGGGATGTGTCTTTCAATTAAAAAATTTCCCCTTAATTTATAATAGAAATTTAAAAATTATTTGGGAAAAGATAGACATGCAGAAAGAAATCAAAAGTACTAAAACTTTTGGCTTATTTCTTTTGGCTCTCTGGTATCCTGTTTATCGTGGTGACTTATTTATTTATACATACATATATATACACACACATATGTGGTAAAAATACATATATATGTACTTTTTCTTTTTTTTTTGAGATGGAGTCTTGCTCTGCTCTGTCACCCAGGCTGCAGTGCAGTGGCATGATCTCAGCTCACTGCAACCTCTGCCTCCCAGGTTCAAATGATTTTCCTGCTTTAGCCTCCACAGTAGCTGGGATTACAGGCATGTGCCACCATGCCCAGCTAATTTTTTTGTATTTTTAGTAGAAACGGGGTCTTGCCATGTTGGCCAGGCTGGTCTCAAACTGAGCTCAAGTGATCCGCCCACCTTGGCCTCCCAAAGTGCTGGGATTACAGGTGGGAACCACCACATCTGGCCTTATTTTTATATTTTAAATTTATATACTTGATTTGCAGTCTGCTTTTTAAAAACTTGACAGTAGGCTGGGCGCTGTGGCTTACGCCTGTAATCCCAACACTTGGGGAGGCTGAGGCGGACAGATCACAAGGTCAGGAGATCGAGACCATCCTGGCTAACACAGCGAAACCAATCTCTACTAAAAATACAAAAAATTAGCTGAGTGTGGTGGCAGGCGCCTGTAGTCCCAGCTACTTGGGAGGCTTAGGCAGGAGAATGGCGTAAACCTGGGAGGCGGAGTTCGTAGTGAGCCGAGATCACCGCACTGTACTCCAGCCTGGGCGACAGAGTGAGACTCTGTCTCAAAAAAAAAAACAAAAAAAACTTGACAGTAAATTTTTGGGTTTTGTAATATAGTGGATTAGGTAGTTTGAAAACCTGATCACTATAAGTAACAAACTTATTTTTTCGGTATATAGTTGAGCTAATAAAAAGGTAAGAGAATTGCCAGAAAGGAAGCAGGTGGGAGGACTAAAACTTAGGGTGGCAAGCGTGGTGGCATCACTGAGGCCACCATGGGGAGCTGCTCTCACCTTAGCTGTCTAGAGGCTTGGATTTTATCACTCATGTCAAGGAGTGTAGAGCCTGTTAAGGGTGGAGAATTAGAATGGAGATCTCCTACCTGTTGCCCTGGGGAGATGGCACGCACCTTGTTTATTTTAACCTTGGCTCTGACAGGTTGTCGGGGAAGTGTAGGTTGAGAATATTAAATAGTCTTTTGAGCCTCCACGGGCTTAGGGAGTCATTCTGTATGAAATCTAGACCCAGGGTCACATGAGGTGGCTCAAGTCTGTAATCCCAGCATGTTGAGAGGCTGAGGCAGGAGGATTTCTTGAGGCCAGGTGTTCCACACCAGCCTGGGCAATATAGGGAGTCCCCAGGGAAAAAACAAAAAAGAAAACTAGACCCAGTCATCGATACCCTTGGACTGTTTGACAAAATAAAACCAAAAATCTGTTATAAGGAGAAATTACTCTCAGCAGAGGAAGTTCCCACTGAAGAAAAAGAGAAATTTCTTCACCTCAGGCCACATAGGACACACACAGGTAAAGCCTCATTGAAGATGGAGCTTGAAATGTAAAGTCAGCAGCCAGCCACCAAGGAAACAGCTGATCACGAGCAAGAGTGAACACATATAACAAACAGGTTATAGTTCTCCAAGGATTTCACATAATAAAGCCATTAGATAGACTATAAAACAAGTAGGCTTAAAATTAGTAACCTGAAAACATAAAAAAGCAACAAATCACTCCAAAAAGAACAAACAGATTGGAAAGACCTAAATGGAACTATTGAAAATGAGAATCATAGTTATTAAATCTCAGTGAAATGGGATAAAAAGATCAGACTTAGGTGAAAAGAAAAGGAAGTAGAAGATAAATTTAAAGACACTTCCCCATCTTTCTTTGTGTGGCATCCTCCCCTCCCTGCTCCCCTCCATGCTCCCTTCCGTGGAGCCAGTGTTTCCAAAGGCCCCCAGCCCGCTTTGCAGGTGTCGCTTCTCCAGCCCATTTAAAACCCAAGTTCATGGCTGTCTTGCAGGATTTGCTTTTTCATTGTTTGGCCTCTGAGGATTTCATTCATTCATTCATTATGCATGCATGCATGCATGTGTGTATGTGAGTGAGTGACAGGGTCTCACTGTCACCCAGGCTGGAGTGCAGTGGTACCATCATAGCTCACTGCAGCCTTGAACTCCTGGGCTCAAGCAGCCTCCCATCTCAGCCTCCCAAGTAGCTGGGACTACACCAAATAGCTGGCCTGCTGCCACATCCTGCTAATATTTTTATCTCTTGTGGAGATGAGGTTTTGCTTTGTTGCCCAGGCTGGTTTTGAACTCCTGGGCTCAAGCGATCTTCCTGCCTTGGCCTCCCAAAGTGCTGGGATTAATCACCAGGTAATTTCATTTCTTATTACAGGCTCAGCCCTGTATTTAAAGAGATGGTTTCTGTATTTCTTCTTGCATGTTCAGGTGTTCTGAGGGGTTTTTATGCCATTCGGCCTGCCACATTGTAATGAAGCTGTCCCTCTTCATACTTGCTAGTTAGACATTTTCTAATTAATAATAATATGACTAGACTATAGTATGGCCACTTTCCCACGGCTTTAAATGTAGTTAAGCATCTTTTTTATGGACAGTATTCAAGAATGATTTGACTAGCCCCTCTCTGGGTAGTCTTCAATATTTTGATTCAAAACATTGATGAAACAAACAACTCGGTACCTACCTATGGCTCTGCAACCAAGTACATACTAGGAGTAGACTTACTGAGACAGCTGACACTAAACACGTTAAGGCTTTTGGCATCTGAGAAGTGTAGGCCATCTCAGCAGAATACCTGACGATGTTCTGGAGACACCTGGTAGGCAGGAGGCCTGGGGCCGGGCTCTGGCTCCTGCCATGCTCTGCAGGGATGTTGCCCCTGACGGAATCAGCGTCTTCACCATGGACATGGGGGTGTGGGATCGGCTCAGCTGCAAGGGTTCTGTTGGTATTAGCTGGGATTCCCACTCTGTGTCTCTCTCCCGTTTCCAGGTGACCTCACGGTGGACATTCCGATGCCCAGGATGCCCTCAGGCCCTGTCGCACGATGACTCCCACTTCCATGAGCGGCACAAGTGCATCAACTTCTTCGTGAAGGTGTATGGCTACATGCCCCTCCTGTACACGCAGTTCAGGGTGGACTCTGTGCTCTTCAAGACACGCCTGCCCCATGACAAGACCAAGTGCTTCAAGTTCATCTAGGGGCAGCGCAAGGTCTGGGGAAGAGGATGAGCAGAGGGAGGAAGATGGCTCCCAAGGTTCTTAGGCATTGCAGGACCTTGGGCACATCTGCTGGGTGGGTGGCCCAGACCCTCTGCTGGGAGGGGCAGCAGGAAGAGTGGAAGGAAACCGCTGCCTTTATCTTGAAGTCGGCCACACTGGGCCTGGAGCCCTGGGCGGAGGCCCCGGGGTTCCCCACACAGGGCACTGACTGATAGCTTACACTGAGGACTGTGGCGACTCTGCAGAGTCACTCACACCGTTCATATGCCCAGGACAGCTGGTTCGTGGTTTTTAAATTCAATAACAACTATTACGATTATTTAAAAAGAGAAAGTTTCAGATTTGCCATTCAAGGCTTATTTATATATATGTGTGTGTATATAAATATATGCACACACACTTGCATACATATATATTTTTGGCTGGGGGAGTGTGAGTTTTGCCTCTCTAAGGGAGGGACCGCGCAGGCTCCTTTGTTCTGTATTCTGGCGGAGATGGGTCCTGGCCTTGTGTCACTGGCTTATCCTTAAAGATCATCTCCCATCCTCCCCAGCGCCATCTGTGTGCAGAAACCAGAAAGGGATGAACTTGGCCCTCTTACGGGCCTGGACGAGGTCTCTTCCTTACCCTTTCTGTTGCCAGTCAGCAACCTGTAACTCACATTCTCTTTCCAGTGAATCCCTGGGAGCGCCTGACCCTGGTGGGCTGCTCACTTCCTGCTGCTGGGGCCAGTGATTTTTGAGGATTTATCTTAAGCCAGGCTTGCCTCAGTACTTATTCCTGCTCTCCCATTTCTCTCTTGTTTGAGAGAGAATGAGGAAGCAAAGAATGAGATAGAATAGGGCCTGAAGACGCCACTCCCAGATGGCTCTTTCTGTCCTGCTCTTCTGTTGAAACACACGTGCTATGGGCTTCAGGCTTTTCTGAAGTGCTCTTTCTTGGATTGGATAGGAAATCAGTAGGGTGCACATCTGCTGTGGTCTGAAGTGGTTTATAGGTCAGCCTCCTCTCCCTGGTATAGAGCAAGCCAGTGTCCTTCGAGGACCCCACCCGGCTGGCCGGGAAGTTTTACAGCAAGGCGCCTGCCTTGGGATAATTCCTTGGTGAAATTCACCTTCCCCCCGCCTCTGTCTGGAGCCCCATCCTGTGTTATCTGTGGTTTTTGGACCCCTAATGTCAGCTTGGCTGTAGGACCCCCTGAGGTTTGGTATGTGCTAGAACGATGGGAGGCCATGATTTGCTGTGTAAGCTCACATCCAGCCTTGGAGTCTAACAGGCATTCACACCCCGAGTTACCACTTTCCACTCCCCGCTTAGGATTCTGTTCCCTGGGCTGAAACTGAAATAAGCTCATTTTTTGGGTCATGGTGGCCGTAGGGGAACCTAGGAGGGTGTGAGTGGCATTTGTCAGGGATTTAGCCTGTTTCTTGAACCCTACTTTCTCGAAGTGGAGTTGACTCTGGAAGTTTTCTAGCAACTGAACAAAAGCTCAGGTCTGTCCTGGTCATGCACATGCCTTAAGCCAGTTCCGTCTTCCCTAGACCTTGGCATCCTGTGCTTCTATTTCTCGGAATACGTTCTCCTCTGACCTGCCTGTACCACGTGGGTCCTCTTCAAGTACTGTTTTGAAGCTGGGCTCTTTTGTGTCGCTCCCACCCACCTGTAGGGCTAGCTCGGCTTAAGGGAACTCTCCCCATTGGCAAACCGGACCCGGCCACCGCCAGGACTGTGTTTCCAAAGGTTCCCCCTGGCATCAGCCTGTAGCTCCCCTGCTGAGGCAGTGTGGTTATGTTCCCAGCAGTGGGGGGGTCGGACGCCCTTCCTCAGAACTTTCTAGTTGCCCTCTACCTGACTCCTGACTTGTATTCCTTTTAGCAGTAGCCTTCTTCCCTCGGGGAGCCAAAGAGTGTGATGTGTGGCGCTATATTGTAGCTGCTATTTTCTCTGGTTTCTTTTAATGTGAGGAACTCATATACTGACTTCAGCGGGACTCGGTGAGCCAGGGCCATCTGTGTGCTGGGACCCCCTTTAGCGGGACTCGGTGAGCCGGGGCCATCTGTGTGGTGGGACCCCCTTTAGCGGGACTCGGTGAGCCGGGGCCATCTGTGTGGTGGGACCCCCTTTAGCGGGACTCGGTGAGCTGGGGCCATCTGTGTGGTGGGACCCCCTTTAGCGGGACTCGGTGAGCCGGGGCTGTGTGGTGGGACCCCCTTTAGTGGGACTTAGTGAGCAAAGGTCATCTGTGTGGTGGGGCTAGGGCCTGTCCCTTTAGTGGAGCCAGGTTGTCGGGCCCCGAATGTCACTGGTGGATCTAAGAAGGGCTGAGTGGTCTGACACCAAAACGTGCTACAGGGAGGGCTGTGGTGCCAGTGCTTCCAACAAGGACAGCCCTCCTTGACCCTGAAAGGAACACTGGCTTGAAGGACTGCACACAGGCTCTGAGGGGCACGCCCTCCTCAGCGAGAGGCAGCAAGGTGGCCGCAGTGTCACTGGTCAGGTGCTTCTCACCATGGGAAAGTTGCCGACCTGTGACTTGCTTGAGATGGGAAAGCAGCACCACAGACCCCGGGTCTCCTTGGCTGTCTGTGGGCCGCCCCTGGCCACCTTGTCCTGGCTCGCAGGGTGCAGGACTGCCTCGTTCTCTGGGTGGCCGGCTTGCTGCTCTGGTTTGGGCCGTCCTACTGTAATGCCATCCCAGGGCTCCGCAGGCCACTGTGAGCTCTGGCTCCCTGGGTAGTGCTCCTCCATGTGGACTGTGCCTCAGGCCAGGGCTCACCAGCTGGGGTCCTGTCCAGAAGGATGGGATCTTTCTGAGAGCTGCGCCGGACAGAGTGGGGAGCTCCTAGTTCGGAGGGGGAAGCTTTGATATCCATGCCACATCCATCCACCCTACCCCTTTTCGTCATGAGCACAATGGTCTTACATTGGATTTTTGTAAAAAAATAAAAATAAATGGAGACTTTAACTCAAGCAGCTCGGAGGTCTTTTGTGGTTTTCCTCGGCAGGTATGGAAGAGTGACCTGAGAGGAGGCACCTGCTTGATTGCTTGATTCCAGGTAGCCACCTGTGTATGCCAGCTGGGCCTGCTCGCAGAAGATGACGGGAGGCAGCGTGACCAGGCCCTGGTGTGGGCTGTGGACCAGAGATGGGTGAACAGACTCACACTCACACGGGCAGCCTTGTCTGTGCCCAGTTCCAGGGCAAGTCATTTTGACTAAACAGGAACTTAGGGGCTGTTGAGGTGCTTTAAGCAGGATGTGGAAGGGCATGTGGCCCATATATGCAAAGTTAATTTTTTCATGGGAATTTAAAAGAGTGTGTGTGTGTGTGTGTGTGTGTGTGTGTGTGTGTGGAGTGGTTGTGGGGAGCTGTGTGTGCCTGCGATCCCAGGACAGGCGAGGCCTCACTGTCAATGGCTCGATTCGGTCCATAGGTCATGCCCCTGACCTATAGGTCACTAAGGCACCTGTACCTGCACTGAGCTCACACTCCCCGACTGCAGAGCCCCATCCTGTTGGTACCCACAGGCCTATAACTTGTGCTTGACTGTGGGATCAGAGGCTTCCTCAGGAGAGGGCACTGAGCTGTGGGCTTCGGGGAGAAGGATGGAGAAGGGAAAGGGGGTAAAGGCGATTTCTCCTCTCATGGGCTCTGCAGGTAGCAGCTTCGGTCACACTGACAGTTCTAAGAATGGGTGAGACCTAACAGTCAGTGTCCCTCCTCAAGTGGGGTTCACGACTGATCAGGCAGGTTTGCAGCAGCTGATGGGCGAGATGTCATCGAGGGGCATTCCTCTTTGGGTCTGGAGTTTTGGCTGTCAAGCTCCTATTCTTGCAGCCATCCGTCTCCATGTTACGACTGTCCTGGGACCAGAGAGACTTGAGAAGGTGGCATGAAGCTGTAGAAAATGTATCTTCCTATACACAGAGAGATGATGTCTGCTTTGAGTCTATACCTGTCGAGCTGTGTCTTGGACTTGCGGTCTGCCAAGGTGGTAAATGTTAGCTGTTGATGGGATCATCGCCGAAGTGGAAGGCTCCACAAGGTTTACAAAAACGTGTTAAGAAGAATGTTGATGGCAGGGTGTGGTGCCTAACGTCTTCATCTCAGCATTTGGTGAGGCGGAAGTGGGAGGATCACATGAGGCCAGTTCAAGACCAGTCTGGGCAACATAGCAAGACCCCCATCTCTACAAAAAAATTAGAATGTTATGAAGAAACTGAAAAGAAGAAAGGAGAATGTAGCGGGTAAAGGTCTGGGCCCTGGAACAGACTGGGTGCAGATCCTGGGCTGCCCATCACACTGGTGGAGAGCAAGTTATCTATTAATATTTTAGGCTCTAAGCCCACCATACGGTGGCAAAAGTTGTGCCCATCTCTTCAGCATATGTTAAAAGTTAAATAACATAATATATGTAGAGTCCACTGCTTGACACAATAAAAATGAACTATTACTGGAGTAAAATAGTGTCCATTCTTCATGGCTGTTTCTGCCTTCCACTAGGTTTGAGTGCCAGCGCCTGGCTGAGTGCCCTGCCCACCTCCTATTAGAGCCCCCATGCTCTGTCACCTCACCATGCTGTGTGCTGGCCACTGCTCTGCCTCCCACACCGGACTGCAGCCTCTCGAGAACACAGGAGTTCCATAGTTTTCTCATGAATGAATGCTTTGACAAACTGAAGAGAGTCACTTAGAAATCACAGCTTAGGCAAATTGTTTTACCTTTCTTCATCTGTCTTCACGTTTATGAAAGAGTACAGGCTGGGTGTGGTGGCTCATGCCTGTAATCCCAGCACGTGGGGAGGCCAAGGCGGGTGGATCACCTGAGGTCAGGAGTTTGAGACCAGCCTTGCCAAAATGGTGAAACCCCATCTCTACTAAAAATACAAAAGTTAGCCAGGTGTGGTGGCACGTGCCTGTAATCCCAGCTACTCAGGAGGCTGAGGCAGGAGAATTGCTTGAACCCAGGAGGCGGAGGTTGCAGTGAGCTGCGATTGCGCCATTGCACTCCAGCCTGGGCAACAAGAAACTCCGTCTCATAAAAATAAAAAAGTAAAGTACAACTGCTGGTCCTGTTGTAGGACTGTCCTGTTAGCATTGAAACTACTTACGTTCTATTGATTTAAATGATTGGTCCCACATTTCAAACATACGGCAATGTTGAAATCATTTCTAGGGCATAAATGTCTATGTCATTTTACTGGACCCGCCTTGGAGCGTCCCATCTACCCATGCCCCATCCCTTCACCCATCCCGCCATTCATCCTTTCATGGTGCACTGCTCGGTTACGTTTCTGAGTAAACTGGCAACATCAATGCATTTCCTTCTAAATACATGGGCATACAACTGTTCATTATAGGTCAATATTTGTGTTTTTAATGTAAACTTTATTTTAAACATGCACACTGAAATGCACACATCGTAAGTGCGCATTCTTTTGAGTTCTGACAAACGCACACACCTGTGTAACCCAGACCCCTCTCAATATATGGAACACTACTATCAACCCAAGAAGTCCCCTCCTGCTCCTTCCTCCTAGTCAGTCCCCATGTCCTCCATCCTCGGACATAGCCAATGCTGATTGTTTTTTTCATTTTGGATTAGTTTTCCATATTCTAGAATTTCATATAAATGGTGTCCTACAATTTCTACTCTTGTGTGTGTCCGTCTTCTACACACCCAGCATAACATTTTGGAGATGCATCCATCGTTGCTGTATAGATGGTGATTAGTTACTTTTTATTGCTTAGTATTCCCTTGTATGAATTGAGTAAAATCTGTCCGTTCTATTATATAGGTGCTGGGGCTTTTTCCAGTTTTTGGATATTATGAATAAAGTTTCTGTGAACATTCATGTGCAAGTCTTTCTGTGGATTTTTATTTCTCTTGGGTAAACACCTGGGAGTGGAATTGTTGGGTAATATGGTAGATGTATACGTGTTTAGTTTTATAAGAAACTTCTAGACCTTTTCTCAATGCGATCATTCCATTTTGTACTTCCACCAGTAATTATGAGACTCCCAGTTCCACATCCTCACCAATCCGTGGTCTGGTCGGTGTTTTTAATTTGAGCCATTCTGGTGAGTAATGGTGTCTTATCATTTCATTCTGAGTTTTCCTGATGACTGGTGATTTAAGCACCTTTTCATGTGTTTACGCCATTTGTATATGTTTCCTTTGTGAATTATCTGTACACATCTTTTGCCCAGTAAGAAAAACTGGATTGTCCTTTTTTGAATTGCTTTCTTTTCTTCCTACATTTTTAATAGATTTTGGGGGGAGCAGTTTCAGATTTACAGCAAAACTGCATGGGAAGTACAGAGTTTTCCTCTTCTTCCACCTTACCCCTCACTTGTCCTTTATTAACATCTGCCATTAGTGTGATAGATTTGATACAATTGATGAGTCAGTGACGACACATTGTCCACTCAAGCCCATGGTTTACATTAGGCTTCATTCATCGTGTTGTATGTTCTATGGGTTTTGACAAATATGTAATGACACATATTCACCATTACAGTATCATACAGAACAGCCTCACTCCCTAAAAACTTCCTGTGCTGCATCTATCGGTCCCGCCCTCCCTCTCTGAATCTCTGGCAACCACTGATCTTTTTACTGTTTTCACACTATGGCCTTTTCCAGAATGTCACGTAAAATCATACAGCATGTAGCCTTTTCACATTGGCTGCTTTCATGTAATATAATATGCACTTAAGGCTCTTTTGTATCTTTTCCCGGTTTGATAACCAGTTTCTTTTCTCAATGAATAGTATTGTATGGATGTATTTAGTCTTTTTTATTGCTGAGTTACAGGAATTTTTTGCCCTGGACACTAGTCCATTGTCAGATATGTTTTGTAAATTATTTGTTTAATTTGTGGCTTGCCTGATCATTTTCTGTATGGTGTCATCTGATTAGCAGAAGTTTTCAATTTTGAGGAGATACAGTTCTCTTGTTACTACTTTCTGTGACCCAAGAAACCTCTGCCTACCCAACATCATGAAGATATTTTCAGTGTTTTTCACCAAATGCTTTATGGTATTAGCTCTTATAATTAAAGATCCATCTCAATGTTTATGGTGTGTGGCAGTGGTCAGGTTTCTGATACTTTTTCTATATGGGCATTGCAGCACCATTTGTTAAAAAGACTTTCCCTTCCCTTTGTTGAAAAGGTGGTTATTATAGAAGTGGGGCTCTATTTCTGAGCCATCTTTGTTGTTATGCTGCTTTCTTCATCCTCGTGCCAGTTCCATACTGTCTTGATGAATGTAGCTTTCCAACTTTGTTCATCTCCAAGATTGCTTTCAATGTTATAGTTACTTTGTATTTCTCTGTAAGTTTCAGAATTAGCTCTATGGCATTAGCTCTTATGCTTACATAAAATTCATCTTGATATTGCCAGTCTCTTCTAAGAAACCTGGGATTATCAGATTAAAAAAATTTAAACATAAAACTTGCCATGTTAGCCATTTTGGAGTGTACAATTTAGTTACATTAAGTATATTCACAATGTTGTGTAACCCTCACCACTAGCTAGTTATAAAACTTTTTCATCGCAAACAAATTCTGTACTCATTAAACAATAATTTCCCATTCCCCCACTACTTCCAGCCTCTGATAACCTCTATTCTCTCTATGGATTTGTCTATTCTGGATATTTGAATATAAATGAAATCATAAAATATGTGGTCTTTTGTGTCTGGCTTATTTCACTTAGCATGTTTTCAAGGTTCACCCATTGCAGCATGTATCAGAATCTCATACGTTTCTATGGGTGGATATTTCATTGTGTGTATATTCCACATTTTGTTTATCTGTTCATCTGTTGATAGATACTTGGGTTGCATCCATTTTTTGGTTACTAAGGTGGTGAATAATATTACTAAGAACATAGGTGGCCAAATATTTGAGTCCCTTCTCTCAATTCTTTTGGGTATCTATAGAGGAATGGAGTTGCTGGACAATATGGTAATTCTGTATTTAACTTTTTGAGGAACTGCCAAACCATCTTCCATAGCAGCTTTGTCATTTTACATTCCACTAGCAGCGTATGAAGGTTCCAATTTCTCCATTCTCCCAACACTTACTTTCTGATAAAAATTTTAAAAAACGTTACAGCCATCCTAGTAGGTGTGAAGTGGTACCTGGTCATGGGTTTGATTTTCATTTCCCTAATGACCAGTGTTGAATATCTCTTTATGTGCTATTGGCCATCTGTGTATCATCTTTGGAAAAATGTTTATTCAAGTCCTTTACCTACTTAAAACATTGGGTTAGGTTGTGGTGTGGCTGTCTGCTGGGATGGTATTGTATCAAATCCGTAAATCAATAGGCAGAATTAAAATGTTAGTATTGAGTCTTCTAATCCATCAATATGGTATATTTCTCCATTTATTCAAATCGTTAATTTCTATCAGCAAGGTTTTGAGACTTTTAGTGTAGAGATCTTACATATTTTTTCAAAATTTATCTCACACTATTATGAATGAAGTTGCTGTTTTAAAAACATTTTATTTTCTGGCCAGGTGTTGTGCCTCACACCTGTAATCTGAGCACTTTGGGAAGCCAAGGTGGGTCTCTATAAAAGTAAAAAGAAAAAAAAAATTAGCTGGATGTGGTGGCATGTGCCTGTGGGCCCAGCTACTCAGGAAGCTGAGGTGGGAGCATCACTTGACTCTGGGAGTTTAAGGCTGCAGTGAGCCATGAGTGTGCCACTGCATTCCAGCCTGGGTGACAGAGTAAGACTCTCTCTCAAAAACTTGTTAATATATAAAATACAGTTGACTTTTGGATACTAACCTTGTATTCTGCAGTCTTGTGAGCTTATTCCAGTAGTTTTCTAGATTTCTTAGAACTTTCTATGTAAAAAGTCTCATCTGAAAACAGTTTTACTTCTTTCCTACCTTTATGCTTTATCTGTATGCCTGCCTTCCTTCTCCTCTTCATTTTTGCCTTATTGCAATGACTGGGACTCCAAGAACACTATAGAACAGTAGTATGGATCGGCACCTTGCTTTGCTCTCAATATTTGGGGAAAAGCTCTAGTATTTCACTGAGCTGTTAAGTTTTTCATACATGACCTTTATCAGGTTGAGTATGTTCCCTTTTATTCCTGTGTGCTGAGTGCTGTTAGAGAATTTCATCAAATGCTTTTTTCCTGTACTATTGAAATGATCCTCTATTCTATTATAAATTAGATTGGCTTTCAAATATTTAATTATCCTTGCATTCCAGGGATAAACCCTACTTGGTCATGTCATATTATCCTATTTGTGTATTGCTGGATTCAGGTTGCTGGTAAGTTTTTTTTTTTTTTTGCATTGATGTTCATGAGAGATATTTGCCTCTCATTTTCTTTTTTGGTAATGACTTTGTAAGGTTTTGGTATTAGAGTTATGCTGGCCCCTTAAAAGGGATTGGAAGTATTCCCCCTTCCTCTTTTTGATAGAAGTTATACAAGATTGGTGTTATTTCTTCCTTTTTTTTTTGTCATTAACATTTATTTCAATTAAAGAAATGTGAATCCAGGATTAATGTAAGGTGAAATATTAAAGTATCTGGCAAAAGAAATGCTATTAAGAGTTTAAGTATAAAATGTTTGCGGTACCGGTGCTATGTATAACAGACAAACATTAACAAAATAAAAAACACATTCTTTTTTTGTTTTAAATTGAGATGGAGTCTCGCTCTGTCGCCCAGGCTAGGAGTGCAGTGGCATGATCTCAGCTCACTGCAACCTCTGTTGCCCGGGTTCAAACAATTCTTGTGCCTCAGCCTCCCGAGTAGCTGGTACTACAGGTGTGCACCACCATGCCTGGCTAATCTTTTTGTATTTTTAGTAGAGATGGGGCTTCACCACGCTGGCCAGGCTGGTCTCAAACTCCTGACCTCAGGGGATCTGCCCGCCTCGGCCTCCCAAAGTGCTGGGATTACTGGCATGAGCCACTGCACCTGGCCAAAAGCATTCTGTAGAGAATCAAATTCTGATAAACTCTGGTTTGTAAAAATCAATTCAGTGGTACAGTCCTCCCAGGGGAGAAGCAGTTTGCCTTTTTACCATCAGTTAAAAATCAAAAGAGCATATGTATTTTTTCCTTATCTAGTTGTAACCATTACAGCACTGTATTTCTTCCTTAAATGTTTGATAGTTTCCCAGGGAAACCATCTAGGCCTGGAGTTTTCCTTGTGAGAAGATAATAAATTTAATTTAAGTGAATATCAAGTTCTTTTTCTTATTGAATGAGCTTTGTCTATTTGTGTCTTCAAAGGAAATTTTCCATTTTATCTGTGGTGGTAAATTTGTTGGCATAAGTTGGTATTCTTTTTATCCCTTTAATATTTGTAGGCTTTTTAGTAATACCCCCCTTTTGCTTTCTGATTGGCTGTCTTCTTCATATCTGTAGGATCTGTAGTGATAACCGAAGTTTTTTCACTGCCCGTATGGGCAGTCGGTCCTGTGTTTCCTTGATCAGTCTAATGAGATGTGTATCAATTCTGCTGATGTTTTCAAAAATCAGCTTTTGGCTTTGTTAGTTTTCTCTATTCTGTTTTGTTCATTTGTCCTTATTTTTATGATTTCTTTCCTCTACTTTCTTTGGGTTTATTTGGCTCTTTTTATAGTCTTCTAAGGTAAAAATTTAGGTAAATTTTAGGCCTTTTCATTTTTTCTGTAAGCATTTAAAGGTATAAAATGACTTTTAAGCACTACTTTAGCAGTATCCTGTAAATTTTGAGCTTTAATTTTCTGTTCAAAATACTTTCTAATTCATTTTGTGATGTCTTCTTTGATCCATGAGCTATTTTAGAAGTGTTTAATTTCTAAATATTTGTGGTTTTCCAAAATACTTTGTTGAGTTTGAATTTACTTCCATTGTGGTGAGAGAAGGTTTTGTGTATGCGTTCAGTCCTTTTAAATGTAATGAGATGTGTTTTATCACCTAGCATATGGTTTTCATAGTAAACATTCTGCTGCTGTAGAGCAAGTACCCTAAAAAGTATCAATTAAGTCAAAGTTTTTGACAGTTTTGTTCAGGTCATCTATGACTTTACTTTTTTTTGTCTAGTTGTTTTAATAATTATTACAAGGTGATAAAATCCCTAATGGAATTGTTTTTTGTGGTAGGTTGTTCTAGCTACCTACTTACCTAACTACATACATCTGGAGTTTATAGTTTTACCTCTAGAAGGGTCAGGTCTGATGGGAGCTGTTACATCGCCATTCCACTATTTGACCTTTACTTTAATCAACTACAGAAATGTTTGAACACACAACACTCGAGCAGGGATTGGCATACTTTTCCTGTAAAGGGTCAGCCAATGTTTTAGGCTTTGTGGGCCACATGTGATTTCTGTTGCATCTTTTTTCTAACAACTCTGCTTGTGGGCCACATTTGGCTTGTCGGCCACAGCTACCGACCTCTGATTCATCTCATCAGGAAGCTGCCCACTGAATCAAGTAGCTATTTTAAAGCATGGGCTAAATGATAGGGATTTTTACACTTATGTGCAGGTTCCCATGTTTAGAACATTGCAGTTAAAAAACTGACCCACTAGGAAATGTTGTTTTGGTCTGTAATTCCTAAATATTTCTGAAATTTTCTCTCCTTACCTTCTTCCACAAGCCTTATGCTGGGACAAGGTGGAAAAAACAGACCCTGACCCCAGGGTGCTCATGGTCCTGGAAATGTGCTCCTCCCTAGCTGTAAGTCTGGGGGAAATGCTTATCTGTGATGGTGAGCTAAAGCCATGAGATAGAGCACAACACACCGAATATGTGAGCAGCTGCCGACTAATGCCCACTGATGACTGGAAGCTGCTTACTGATGACTGGGAAAGGCTTTGTGAAATGAAAGTCCATTATTTCCAAAGTATGTGAAGCAAGTGTAAATAGTTACTAGAGTAAAAACTTATATTGGATAATTTAACAAAATGTTAGCAAACTTATTTTAATTGATAATGTGGTAACTCAGAATTTATTGTATGAGAATTAAGTTACTTTTTACTGGTGATTGATTTGATAACTACATCAGGGAGGCTTACACATGGGTTAGGAATGTTTATTGTAGAGAAAAGTAAAGGGTAAATCCTTCTAACACAAACACCATTACGCGGGGGCTTTGCACATTTTTTTCAATGGCCTGCAATACCAACATAAGAGAAGCAAGAAATATTCTACGTGCCTAAGGAGATGGGCGTTTATACCCCTTTCAAAGATCTGTGGTCCTGTGACTCAAAAGTTTACATTTAATGTGTGTATGTGTGTGTGTATATATATACATATAGATAAGTTTTTTTTTTTTTTTTTTTTTGAGACACAGTCTTGCTCTGTCTCCCAGGCTGGAGTGTGGTGGTGCGATCTTGGCTCACTGCAACCTCCATCCCCCCACCCCCTCCCGGGGTTTAAGCATTTCTCTGCCTCAGCCTCGCAAGTAGCTGGGACTACAGGCGCCTGCCACCACGCCTGGCTAATTTTTGTATTTTTAGTAGAGACGGGGTTTCACCATCTTGGCCAGGCTGGTCTTTTCTGACCTTGTGATTCACCCGCCTTGGCCTCCCAAAGTGCTGGGATTACAGGTGCAGTTGAACTTCTGACCTTGTGATTCACCCGCCTTGGCCTCCCAAAGTGCTGGGATTAGAGGTGTAAGCCACTGTACCTGGCCATAATGTATATAATGTTTTATGATGTGATTAAAACCCATAATGGGCTGCCAAGGAGCAGTAGAGACTCTGGTATTTGATCTTCAGAAGATCAGTTCCTGATGGAGGCTGGCTCAAGTCTATGGTGAGACTGGCCCTCTGGCTCAGCTCGGCACTGTTGGTCTCCAGGATTTACCTGTGACTTCCTCCAGAATTGTCATTGGTTATTTCCACTCTATTTTAGGTTCAAAGGAGACTACTGTTATTTATGTGTAGTCCCACTGCAGTGCATTTGAAAGATAAGTGTTGTCTACATTCTTATAGATGGCATAAAGCAGTGAGACAGCACTAACTATTCCTCTTGGCTGCAGGAAAAAAACTGGACTTGGGGCCAAAGGAAAAGTGTCCTCCTTCCCTTCCCACTGGTTACTTGGCTCTTGTTAATATGTCATTATGCAGGTTTAAAGGTTTCTTCACTATTGCTTCTGTTGATACTTCATTACAGTTTGGAAATGCCTTTATAGGATAACTGTGAGGGCCAAAAGCTTCAAGCTCTCCAGGGATCAGGAGAGATGGAGTAGATGTGACTTGAAAAGCAATGGCCTAAAAGACAGATTTCCATTTCCTGGCTGGCTGCTGACCTGATACTCACCCACGGTGTTGCGGTAAGGCAGAGGCCACTCACTGGCTGTTTTGCGGAAAGTTACTTAAGCTCTGTTCCCTCACCCAACACCTGACTGCAGCCGTGTGAAGAGGAGACCCTGAGCCAGGGTCGACCAGCTAAGCCACACCACACCACACCAGATTCCCGACCATAGAAACAGTGAGATGAGAAACGTCAGGTTTTTTTTTTTTTTTTGAGACGGAGTCTCGCTGTGTTGCCCAGGCTAGAGTGCAGTGGCATGATCTTGGCTCACTGCAAGCTCCACCTCCCAGGTTCATGCCATTCTCCTGCCTCAGCCTCCCGAGTAGCTGGGACTACAGGCGCCCACCATGCCTGGCTAATTTTTTGTATTTTTAGTAGAGACGGGGTTTCACCGTGTTAGCCAGGATGGTCTCGATCTCCTGACCTTGTGATCTGCCTGCCTTGGCCTCCCAAAGTGCTGGGATTACAGGCGTGAGCCACTGTGTTTTGGGGTAATTTATTGTGCAATAGATACCTAATATATCACTTTGTACTAAGACTTAACTAATATGAAGTCTCTGCACTATTAAGTTTTTTTCAATTAATCATTAGGATTCCACTGGGTTTGAGTACAAACTTTTATGGATGTCAGAGTCTTCGCCAGGTTGGTGTCAATGTCAGTCAATGTCAGTTAATGTCGGTGGGCTGCATCTCTGATAGAACCAGGCCACGTCTGACACTTATGCCACTTCTTTTGAGTCTTCTAACCAACCTGGCACGGTATCCAAATACCTGAACTTTAGGCAGGTACTCATAACTGCTCTTCTCATACCTGGAAAGGCCGGCTCTGGATTTTCTCTCTGCTTTTTATAAAGCGTGAGTCTTTGCTGCTTCCTGCCTCTGACTTCTGCCACTAAGTGAGTGGTGATGACTTGATTAAAACCTACTAAGTTGCACCTTGCTCATTGGGCACCCAATGACTCACTTGCTCTTACTGCTCACTTCTTTTGCAACCCCCCTCAAGGGACCAGCACTGGGCTCTCTGATCAAGCCCTTTCACAGCAGATAGGCTTGACAGATCCCATCATTCCTAGTCAGTCCTAGACAGCATTGCTAGGACATTTAAATAAAATAACCATTTTTGGTTTCTCCTGAGCTCTAGTTTACACTGTTTTTGCATTTCAGATTTTTTTTTTTCGATATGGAGTCTTGCTGTGTTGCCCAGGCTGGAGTGCAATGGCATGATCTCGGCTCACTGCAACCTCCACCTCCCGGGTTCAAGTGATTCTCCTGCCTCAGCCTCACCAGTAGCTGGGATTACAGGTGTGTGCCATCATGCCTGGCTAATTTTTTTTGTATCTTTAGTAGAGACGGGGTTTCACCATGTTGGCCAGGCTGGTCTCAAACTCCTGACCTTGTGATCCGCCTGCCTCAGCCTCCCAAAGTGTTGGGATTACAGGTGTGAGCCACCGTGCCTGGCCCTCAGATGGTTTTTAAAATTTAATTTCACTTGATTCTCTCAAAGGTTCTGTTGCAAGTATGCCTGCTTGGGATGCCTACTTGCAATTCTAAAAAGAAAACTAAATGTTCATAGCCATGGCACATTCATCTCTTGTAATGTCAGTCCTGCCCCATGGTTGGAAGCCTCTCATTTATTCTGTAGCCTATCCCTTGACTGGAGTGGACCCAAACCTTGGAAAATAGAAACCTACTTAAGCATTCCCGTGCCCAGGTTTGGCAAGGTTGGAGATGGCAAACATGAAGTAGTCTTTTCCCTGCTTTAGTGAAGCACTCATTCCCACCGATACGATCGTTCCAAGAGGAGTGATAATGTGCCATAAAGCCAGAGCAGTCAGTTCTGCAGCTGTTCATGTTATGTATTTATTGGGTCACTAAATCCCTGTGTGCTGTTTAGTTGTTAGCCGAGTTGGAGGACTGACTGCTGACTGACTGAATTTCAATCACTCCAACAAGATAATGGTTAAGAACAGCCTGCGCTGGGCATACTACCTAGCATGGCCCGCCAGGGCTAAGACTTGTTCTTAATACTTGCAAAGTTGGCCTGCGTGTCACAGCTCATGCTATCTGACCTGGTAACTGTCGGTTTTGTACATTTCAAAAGCGGTCATCTTTTGTGAGGTTACTTTTGTCTGAGAGCTTCCTATGACCAGTGGCTCTGAGGGTATCCGTGAGTAACGCCCGGTTTAACGCAGAGACTGAGGATCTGTGGGAGAGGCGGTGCAGGTGGAGCCTGAGGCTGGTGTACCAACCTGCATCACTCTCCATGCAGCCACAGCTTAAAGGTGAGCACCTTCTTATGCAATGTAAGGAGAAGAACAGATCTGTGTTTTTATAAACAGTGTAAATTATATGATTTAACATACACATCAAAATTCAATTTCCTGTGGTGGTTTCTAAGTTCATGCTGTTCTGTATATTTTCATATTTTTTCAGCTACTAAATCAATATATAGATTGTAGGTTCAACAGAGGACAGCTAATTATATAAAAATAAGTTTTTATTAACAAATGGGCTCAGAGTAGAAAATGCAGACAGATGGGTTCACTTTACCGTATTTTGGGATCATCTTATTGGGTACAGCACTGTAGGCAAGTAAACGAAACCAAAGGCTGGCTCCCCTGCCCGAGGCCTGGGACTCATGCAAGACAGCCAGCCAGTCTCCTCTGCCTCCCTGACTCCTACGAACCTCTTGGAAAACTGCTCCTGTCCCACTTCTGCCACCCTCCAGCATCTCGAGAGAGCCACAGTTGAGAAGAAAATGAGCCTGAAGTTGAAAGGGAAAGTTCTTGCCTGAAACAGTGCTGGGAATAAGTCCAGACCATTTCCCTCAAGAGCCACCTCTTCACTCCTTAAGCCAGAGGACACCACAAAGACACGGTTAATGGCCTCTCATGCCACTCCTCAGGTGGCTTGTGAGGGCAGCCAGTGAGGGACTGCAGGATTTCAGGGAAGTGGCTCAGATGGCCCACTCAGAACTTCTGTAAGAATTTGAGGACAAGGTCCCGCAGTCGCACTCTGAGCAACTCGTCATTGTCGCAGATGATATGGGTTGAGTCTTCTTCAATCTGGATGAGCGTCTCAGCTTCCTGGAGCAGGACGATATGGCCCTTGGCTGTGTCCTCCACCTTAATATCACTGAAGCCATGCTGCTCCAGAAGAAAAGAAAGGGGAGGGGTGGGTGGACTGCAGCTGTGAGATCTATATATGACACTTTGCAGACTCGGCTGAACTTTCTAGAAACTGACATGTCTCAACACAATTCTTCAGACTAGTCATAGGCCTATGATAGTGATAGTTTCATATACTTGAAAAGAGACCCTAAACATGCAAAATCTCATGCAAAACAGAACAGAATTTTCACAACCTGCCTAAGCTTTTGTGAGTTCTTTGAGGGCACGTCCAAGCACTGTGTTCAGGAGTCTGGGACGCTTAGCTGCTTGCACCATGCCGTTCCCTGGTGACAGCTCCCTCCTAAGTCTCAGCTGTCTGAGCTCCCAGGAAAATGCCAGGTGACACCAAGATACCCCTGTGGGACTTGGCAGAGCCCTCTCAAGAGTGAAGGAGAGAAGGCAGCAGTGCAAACTTCTCAGCTATTGCTAATGCTAAGGACAGAAATTCCTTACAAATCAGACGTGACATGGAAAGGAGGCATGTGCCTGAAACAGACACACAGCAGGTGAAGGGCCTCGGTGTGGGGAGGCCACCTGTACTTCACGGCTGCAGGCTCCCCTAGGGACTTGGACAGGTGCTTGCTCCTTCTGCAGAGAGGAGCCGAGGTGGATGTGCCGGGGTGGAACACTGGGTCAGGACATAGGCTGGGCCAGGCAGAAGGTCCTCATCTTAAGTTTTAAAAAGTCCAGCTTGAGGCCCATCGATAGGGCCCAGGAGCCCTGCAAGGTCTTGGGGGAGGGTGGAAGAGAGCCGCAACCACCCAGCCAGAGCCTTTTCCCTACAGGAAAATCAAAGACAGGTGGAGAAAACCAATCCTAGGAAAGAGAAAGCCTTTAAGATTTGAAAGTCGGCAATTGTGATATTTACATTGGATAGAAAATTCGTAGAAATCTCCTTCCTTGTAATGATTATAATTTGTTGCAGTTCTTGCAAGCAGCAGCATGAAGAGTATTACCTTTAGCCAATTCCTTCTCTTTCCTATCAAAGATTCTATAATCCTAATAAAGTCATCTCTGAAGTCCTGTGACTGAAGCCAAAATTACAACCTTTAAGGTTAGATTTTTTTCTTTTAATCATAGTCAAGAAATCTCATCTCTGGGAGAAGCAGCCATCAGGGCTGCTGAGACAGAGGGGAAGGACCAGTGCCCCCTCCCCCCACTGCCTCCTGCAAATCCTGACACTCAGCTGGAGCCTTGGCTCCCCTCTGACAGCAAGGAGTCATCTGTGGAAGCGCAAGACTCTGGCAGGGCGGGGTCCTTCTTTGTCCTGGCCTCACTACCCTGGCCCACTCGTCACATGTGTGTGTGGAAGCAGCTTTTTCTTCAGTCTGGAGAGGCCTTCTGGTGACCTCGTGCTGGGAGGAAGGATGGGGCACTCCTCACTCTGCTTTCTAATTTTCTCCTGGGTCTCCCAGCAGGACCTTAGACCAAGCAGATGCCACAGGACAGTGGGGACTAAGTGACAAGCAGCAACATCCACTCCCTGCGGCCAGGGGGCCATAGTGAGCCAGGGAAAGGCTGCCACATGTGGAGTTTCCACGGGGCCAGCGAAACCTGCTCACCTTCTCCAGGGTCTGCACGAACTGCTCCACGGGGATGGAACCGCTCAACAAAGGCTTCAGAACTTTGCAGTCCGGTACGTCATCGCTCACCCGCTTTCTCTTCTTCCCGCTCGTGGGCTGGGCGGGCCGAGGAGGGGGCTAGAGCAGAAGGAAAGAGTGGCTTTCATGAGCTTCCTCTCAGCAGCAGGGGCCACCGCGGGCCACATTGAGAGCCTGGGACTATCCTGTCCTCACAGGCCACAGAGCCCCGGCCCGGTTTCCTCAGCCGGCACTCGGTTCGGGTTCCCTGGCTGCCGGGAGCCCCAGATCCACGCGCTGTAATGCTCAACTGTCCAGCTGACCAACACCTTATTCGCTAAGATCTCTGCCTTCTATCAAGATCCATTTTAAAACTTTCAGGTGGTTCACTTCAGTATCTGCTGAGTAAATTCTCCACAATACACTGTCGTGCTGCAGGTACAGTCATGACCCCGTGGCTGGGCACACTGGCTGTGGGGTCAGACCAAAGGGGGAAACCCCAGCTTTGCCACCATCTGGCCAAGGTTAGAGAAGCTACCTACGAAATGATGACAGCAGCGAATTCTGAGGGCTCAGTAAGACAAGGCAGGTCAAGCACCCAGCACAGGGTCTAACAGACTTTAAGTGGTAGCTAGGAGCAACTCTACGTATGGCATAAAGGTGACACAGTCCAGATCTGAAAGGAATTCTTAAGACACAGTGCCTGCCCTGGAGCTGAAGTGCCACCCACCTGTGTGTGGGTCAGTGGCAGGGCCAGGCGCTCAGGCAGCCACAGCCTCACGCAGGTGCCCTCCGGTTCCAGCCCCCAAGGGCAGGGCTGCACCTGCCACCCTGCACATCTCGCCACAGCCCTGCCTCGCGTGGCAGCGCTCCCCAACGGAATGTGCCTGTAGCAGCCCTTGGGATGATGTGCGGCCTCATCTCTGGGCACAGCAGCCTCTCTGAGGCACATGGCCAGGGAAATAATTCTTCAAGAATTCATATGAAGCGCTGTTTCAAATATAATCTGTTAAGTGGTCTGGTTTCTTGCTGGGGAGAGGGTCCCCTGCACTCCCACCCAGCACCCCCTACCTGAAGCAAGTGCTTGTTATCTTTGGTGTGCAGCACGGCCGAGACAGTTGCCAAGGAGATGCCAGGCTTGATCTCCATGGGCACCAGTGAATCTGCGAGCTGAAAGCAAAGGGCGCAGTTCAGGCTGGGGGCCTTTAATGATGACCATTACTCTTCCTTTCATCTGTATTTACGTCACTGCAGTCTAAAAAGACGAAATAACTTTAAAGGTAAACAATTTTTTTTTTTGAGATGGAGTCTTGCTCTGTCGCCCAGGTGACACACGAAGTGCAGCCTTTCATTCATTCTGGCCTTTACTTCACCCTCATCCCCTCTCCAGGTGACTAGTGGCAGGAAGGACGGGGACAGCAGCATGGCGGTTGAGGGAGCTCTCTGCTTCCTGAAAGTCTGACTTCTCCTGATGGTGGGAGCCATGGCTTTACCTGGGGGGTGGTGTCTTTCCGACCACCTGCACCTGATGGGTGCCCTGCCGTGCAGCCTGACCTTATTAGGTGCTCTGTTGCTGGGTTTAGCTGCATGGTTTTTAAGACATGTAGACCCCTACCTAGCCAAGCCACTTTTATTTAAAAACGAAAACATGCAAGAGGCCATTATGTAAACACGAAGATCAATGCCAAACGGGCAGAGGAAGCAGCTTAGGATAGTTAAGCAGATTGGCAAATGGTACGTGAGGCCTGTTTCATGAAATAAGAAAACGGCCTATGGTGAGCGTGAAGCGGCCCTTGCCGAGGAGCAGGGTGTGCGCCAGATCCCGTTCTTCACCTCAGGCCTCCTCCACACGCAGGCCCCTCCTCCCTGCACGAGGCTGGGGTGGGAGCTTTGGGGATGGCGTTCTACACTCTCCCTGGGCAGCCGTGCACTATTTCCAAGACGACTCTGAAGGAGTCTTTATTTTTTTTTTGAGATGGAGCCTCACTCTGTTGCCCAGGCTGGAGCATGGTGGTGTGATCATAGCTCATTGCAATCTCAACCTCCTGGGCTCAAGTGATGTTCCCTCCTCAGCCTCCCCAGTAGGTGGGACTACAGGCATGAACCACCACGCCTGGCTAATTTATTATTGTTTTGTAGATATGGGGGTCTTGCTGTGTTGCCCAGGCTGGTCTTGAACTCCTGGCATCAAGTGATCCTCCTGCCTTGGCCTCCCAAGGGCTGGGATTACAGGCCTAAGCCAATGTGCTTGGCCATAATGTCCATTTTAAAGGCAATCACTGTAGCAAGTTGGATTGAGACAGTTATCTCCATTAATTATCAAAGACATACAATTTGGCTGGGTGTGGTGGCTCACGCCTGTAATCCCAGCACTTTGAGAGGCCACGGTGGGCGGACTGGAGTTTGAGACCAGCCTGGCCAATATGGTGAAACCCCATCTCTACTAAAAATACAAAAATTAGCTAGAATTGGTGGCATGTGCCTATAATCCCAGCTACTCGGGAGGCTAGGGAGGAGAACTGGGTGCACCCGGGAGGTGGAGGTTGCAGTGAGCCAAGATTGTGCCACTACACTCCAGCCTGGGCAACAGAGCAAGACTCCGTCTCAAAAAAACACATACAGCCGGGCACGGTGGCTCATGCCTGTAATCCCAGCACTTTGGGAGGCTGAGGCGGGCAGATCATGAGGTCAGGAGATCGAGACCATCCTGGCTAACACAGTGAAACCCCGTCTCTACTAAAAATACAAAAAATTAGCTGGGTGTGGTGGCGGCTGCCTGTAGTCCCAGATACTCGGAAGGCTGAGGCAGGAGAATGGCGTGAACTAAGGAGGCAGCACTTGCAGTGAGCCGAGATCATGCCACTGCACTCCAGCCTGGGCGACAGAGCGAGACTCTGACTCAAAAAAAAAAAAAAAAAAAAGACATACAATTTAAAATTAGGTATCAGTGTATACTTATATAACTGAAAAAGACTTGAATAAAATTGGAAAATAACTAAAAAAGGACAACATCCAATATTAGCAAGGAGGCAGAAATAAGAGCTGTCTCCAGCTCTGCTGTGGGAGTATAAACTATTGCACTCATTCTAGAGGACAAGCTGGCAATATATAGCCTCGAGCCAGAAAGGGATGTTCATAATCTTTGACCCAGAAATTCTAATTTCAGAAAATTTTCTTATGGAAATAAACATATATGGACAAAGGTTTATGTAAAAGGATGCTCCTAAAAGTGTTATTTATAACACAGAAAAACCAGAAATGAAAATCTATGAAAAAAGGGGCCGGGTGCAGTGGCTCACGCCTATAATCCCAGCACTCTGGGAGGCCGAGGCGGGCTGATCACGAGGTCAAGAGATCGAGACCATCCTGGCTAACACGATGAAACCTCGTCTCTACTAAAAATACAAAAAATTAGCTGGGCGTGGTGGCGGGTGCCTGTGGTCCCAGATACTAGGGAGGCTGAGGCAGGAGAATGGCGTGAACCCGGGAGGCAGAGCTTGCAGTGAGCCAAGATTGCGCCACTGCACTACAGCCTGGGCGACAGAGTGAGACTCCGTCTCAAAAAAAAAAAAAAAAATCTATGAAAAAAGGAACTGTTAAATTATGACAGACCATTATGCAACCATTAAAGCTGAAGCTTTTGAAATATCTTTTTTTCTTGAGACGGAGTCTCACTATGTTGCCCAGGCTGGAGTGCAGTGGTGCGATTTTGGCTCACTGCAACCTCAGCCTCCCGAGTAGCTGCGATTACAGGTGCCTGCCACCACGCCTGTGGCTAATTTTTGTCTTTTTATTAGAGACAAGGTTTCATCATATTGGCCAAGCTGGTGTTGAACTCCTGACCTTCAGTGATTCACCCCCGCCTCAGCCTCCCAAGTGCTGGGGTTTATTACCCCCGCCTCAGCCTCCCAAGTGCTGGGGTTTACAGGTGTGAGCCACTGTGCCCAGCTGAAATATATATATATATTTTGAGACAGAGTCTCACTCTGTCATCCAGGTAGGAGTGCGGTGGCACGATCTTGGCTTACTGCAACCTCTGCCTCCCCGTTCAAGCAATTCTCTGCCACAGCCTCCCAAGTAGCTGAGATTACAGGTGCGTGACACCACGCCCAGCTAATTTTTTTTAGTAGAGATGGGGTTTCACCATCTTGGCCAGGCTAGTCTTGAACTCCTGACCTTATGGTCCACCCGCCTCGGCCTCCCAAAGTGCTAGGATTACAGGCGTGAGCTACCATGCCTGGCCGAAATATCTTAAATGATATAATGTACTTACTGTTAAGTGAAAAAGACAGTGTATGAGGTGTGATTCCAGTAGGCACACACACAGTGAAGAGACAAGGCAAATACATCAAAATCTTAACATTTATCCCTGGCACTGGGACTGATTTTTGCTTTTGTCTTTATCCCTTAGTTATGTTAACATATAATAGGTTTGTATTATTCTTAAATGAATATTTTTAAAATGTCTTAGTTTTAATTTCTCATATAGCAAACATCAATAGACATAACCCACATAAACAAAACCTCTTTGGAGTTCTATTTGTAAGGATGTCTGAGACCAAAAGGTTTAAGGAATGCTGGCTTAGAGAGTTGAAATCTAAACCAAGGCCATCAATCCCAGCCCCTGTAAAATACCAGACAAAAACAATCCAGAGACATCCAGAGAAAGTGAAAAACAAAATCATAACAAAATGATAAAAACATATTAAACATTAAACAACCATAAAGATGGCACCTGGTGGTCCCTAGCAGCCTCTCCAGGCTCATGGAAATGAGTCACATTCAGGAGCGGAGACCTCCAACCCAAGGTCTGGAAGCCATTTCTGAACCTCAAACTCCAAAAGAAGTTTGGGCACACTGGTTTTAACAATAAGTTTTTATATTTCTTTTTCCTGTCTGTTGAAAACACATTCAAGTTGCCTCAAGAGGTGAAAGGAAGCCAGAGGTAGCCTCCAACCGTCCTCAACGCCGTCTTTCAGGAGAGGCCGCGTCCCTCTGTCTCCCTCTCAGAGGAGCGGCCCAAGCGCAGCGTGCCACAGCTGTTCCACATGGACAGCATGCTTTGGCTCTTTCCCTGCTAAAACTGAAGCTAAGAGTTCACAGACCTATAAAATAGTTAGACTTTGATAGACCAAAACCTGCAAGTATGCTCAAGAGGATATAAATAACCCAGTTTACAATCCTTATTTTTTGGTTCCTGTTATCTCCCCCATCTACCTCTGAATTCAGCGAACTCTGACACTCACTCATAACTGAGGTGCAGGAAGGAAGAGAAAAGTCACCACCCTATGGTATTTAGGGACAGAGCGGGTGTCAGCATCTCCACTCCCCAGGGCTCTGACCCGTGATGTGGCCCAGGGGTCACACTGCTGAATGCTAGGTAAGGAGCAGTCCTGACTAACAGCTGTTATTTTATTACTTGAAAAACAAGAAGGCCCTGAAAATCCCCCCTCTTCCTGGTTACTTGGTTAAGGGTCCATGTTCTTTGTTCATTCATACTTGGAGTCTCACTCTGTTGCCCAGGCTGGAGTGCAGTGGTGTGATCTCAGCTCACTGCAACCTCCACCTCCTGGTTCAAGTGATTCTCAGGCTTCAGCCTCCCAAGTAGCTGGGATTACAGATGCGTGCCACCACACTTGGCTACTTTTTTTTGCGTTTTTAGTAGAGATGGGGTTTCGCCATGTTGGCTGGGCTGGGTTGGCCAGGCTGGTCTCGAACTCCTGACCTCAAGTGATCCGCCCACCTTGGCCTCCCCAAGTGCTGGGATTACAGGCGTGACCTACTGCGCCCAGGCTGGTTCACTCATACTTGACATAAATCCAAAAGAAGGCCACCCCTGCACGATCTCCAAGAGCCTCTGTGGAAAGCTCTAGTTTAACCCTAGGAAGGAGAACAGCTCACCTCTGGCATGATCTCGATCTTCTCATACCGACGTTTGAAGGGCAGGGCGAGAACCTCGGCCCGCCGATAGGACATGGCGGGGGGCTGGCAGTCGATCATGAGGTCCATCCTGTGGGACTGGGCTGGGGGCGGCTGGGTGTACTGCTCGGGACACACCACGTGCAGGGGCTGAGGAACCAATGGGACAGGTGAGAAAGGAGGTGTGAAGTACAGTGGTCCCTGCGGAAGGCCCGTTCCTGACCCCGATCCACTCCCCGCCATCACAGGCTCACCACTTCCAGGTCAAGGTGAACTTTCATCCTCTCAAGCCCAATGAACCGTAGACAGGAGAGGGAACGTGAAGGCACTGGGGCAGAAGAATCCCTAAACTGGGGCAGAGGAAACCCCTAAACTGCCTCAGCTTAATTTGTTTTATCTTTTTTACTGTTTACATAAGTTTCATGGTAACTTCCATGTGTCTGCTCCCAGCGGTCTCTGGGCTTCCTCGGGGCACGGTCTTTCTCTAACATTCCCACATGCCTGCTATTATAAGCTCTTGGCTGATTACCAAGAACAGTAGCTTTTCGTGCCGGGCTGGCACTGTGGGTTTGGAGTTTCTGCCGGATCTGCAGGTCAACTGGTATTAGGCAATGGGCACTGCTCGGGTCATGTGCTCACCGTGTACAACTAAGAAGCAGAGACAGAATTTTTTTTTTTTTTAAACAAAATGTCTCTTTTTCTTATCTTGAGAAAAAAAGATTAGTAAACTAATTTTTATTTTGCACAAATATCACCCAAGTGAAAAGAAATGCTGGCAGCCCACAGGGGCACTGTGTCGTGCCTGCTTCTACTTAAGACCTTGGACAAAGCCCTGAATTCGGCTTTCCACCAGGCTGACCGGGCTGAGCTTCCAGAAGCACCTGTTCCTTAGGGCTAATACTTTTCTCCTCCAAACTGCCCTTTGCTCCTCTTCTTGACCTGTCTCAAAGCATCTCATGCCACAGCTGCAGCCTGATGGCTTCTCCCAGGTTTTCCTCATGTAAAGTGGAGACCAGGTGGCCTCCAGTTTCCACGATTAGCACCTGACAGAGGGGGGTCAAGAGCTGGTTTAGGTTCTGGGATTTGAAGTTAATAATGAAAAGCAACACGCCCTTCACCGCTGCTTCTAACATGTGGATGAGCATACAGCGGGGTAGCGAACCATTGCAGACAGGCCCCACGTTTGCTGTCTGCTCTCATCATGCCTAGAGAGTGCCAATATTCTTTCTTCATTGGGCAAGAACATTAATAATCACCAGAATCCGCTCTTGGGGCTCTCCTGGGGTTCTCCGGCTTTCTCTGTTTCTTGTTCCCCTGCCTTAGAGTTTTGTGAAAGGGCCTCTCTCATCCTGAGGTTGAAGGTGCTGTGCTGGGACCCTCGGCCATCATCTCACTCCTGGGAACACCAGGGAGTGGAAAGGGAGAGCTCTTCCTCGCCGGTGTCAGCTGTCCTCCTTGCTAATTCCAGTTCCTCTCCTGACTCTCAAGAGCCAGAAACCCAGCGAGCAGTGGCTGAGCCAGCACAGTGGCTCCTTGCTAATTCCAGTTCTTCTCCTGACTCTCAAGAGCCAGAAACCCAGCGAGCAGTGGCTGAGCCAGCACAGTGGTTCCGTGGCCCTGCCTTCCTGCTATGCGCTGCTCCTGTGCGCGGATTCTCCTGGTCTACACTGCACCCCAGCTACTTCTTCCCTTTCTCCAGGGCAGAAAATGCGAAGTGAAACAAATGACCAAAAACTACCACAAAACCCAAACCCAACAGCACTGTTTGTGGTACCAGCCTACACATGCGACACGGCCCCAGTACGTGTTTCAGTTAAACTGTCTCAGCTTGGTGAGTATGTTTCTAGAATGATCTTTTTTTTGGCAAGGGTGAGAGGGTTTGCTTTTTTTATTATTATTATTATTATTATACTTTAGGTTTTAGGGTACATGTGCGCAATGTGCAGGTTAGTTACATATGTATACATGTGCCATGCTGGTGCACTGCACCCACTAACTTGTCATCTAGCATTAGGTTTATCTCCCAATGCTATCCCTCCCCCCTCCCCCCACCCCACAACAGTCCCCAGAGTGTGATGATCCCCTTCCTGTGTCCATGTGTTCTCATTGTTCAATTCCCACCTATGAATGAGAAAAAATTTTTGCAACCTACTCATCTGACAAAGGGCTAATATCCAGAATCTACAATGAAGTCAAACAAATTTACAAGAAAAAAACAAACAACCCCATCAAAAAGTGTCTGTTCATGAACAGACACTTCTCAAAAGAAGACATTTATGCAGCCAAAAAACACATGAAAAAATGCTCACCATCACTGGCCATCAGAGAAATGCAAATCAAAACCACAATGAGATACCATCTCACACCAGTTAGAATGGCAATCATTAAAAAGTCAGGAAACAACAGGTGCTGGAGAGGATGTGGAGAAATAGGAACACTTTTACACTGTTGGTGGGACTGTAAACTAGTTCAACCCTTGTGGAAGTCAGTGTGGCGATTCCTCAGGGATCTAGAACTAGAAATTCCATTAGACCCAGCCATCCCATTACTGGGTATATACCCAAAGGACTATAAATCATGCTGCTATAAAGACACATGCACACGTATGTTTATTGCAGCATTATTCACAATAGCAAAGACTTGGAACCAACCCAAATGTCCAAAAATGATAGACTGGATTAAGAAAATGTGGCACATATACACCATGGAATACTATGCAGCCATAAAAAAATGATGAGTTCATGTCCTTTGTAGGGACATGGATGAAATTGGAAATCATCATTCTCAGTAAACTATCGCAAGAGAGGGTTTGCTTTTAAGTGGACACAGATGGTTTTCTTTCCCTTCCACATCTGATTTCTTTAGAATGGAAACTGCGGTCAGGGTGTAAAGACCACTCCTTTTCAGTGTGGAGGGGGGCTGGCATGTGTCCCAGCATCCTGCAGATGCATGAGAACTGAAGACAAGAATCAAACGCAGCTAGATCTCTCTCCCCTCACCCCACACAAGCATGAGCCACACCAAGGTGACATGACTATGTGAAGGCACGAGCAGTGTCCTTCATTACCTGCACTTCTTTAAGCAGCTTTGACACCTGGATGAAGTTCAGCCGGGTGTCGATGGGGCAGTAGATGCATTTCATGGCCAGCGGCTGGTAAGGAGCCAGGGCTTCCAGGTAGGAGAAGTCTGGTTCTAGGGAAAGTACAAGAAAGAAATCTTACAATGCAGACTACACAGGAGCTGCCGAGCCAGACGGCGACTGGGGCGCTGAGGGCCCACAGACAGTCAGGGGGTCAGGAGGGAGCCAGGAAGCACACGCGGGGGACGGAGGTCAAAGGGGCCCCGTGGAAGGAGGGGCAGGCTGGGATGGACCCTGTGGGTGGGCTCCAAGCTTCAGCAGAGGCAGATGAGGTAAATGAGGGAGAAATACGTATGTGGGGGAGAAAAGAAAGCTCTTTTTACAACGAAATGCCAAGAAACGATGAAATAAAAACCAAAACCACCATTTGGCAACCATTACAGTTCACTACTTATTCAGATGAGAATCATCAATAAATGCTAAAAATATTAGATACCATTTTGAGGGAGAACAGAATATATATATAGTTTCAAGGAGTCCCCCACAAGGTACTGATTTAATACAATGAGAAAAACAGTGACTTCACAGTGGAGAGGCCTGGCACAGACCCCAGGAACCTAGAATCAGCTCCGAGTTAACGCCCAGGTGTGAGATGCACCCGGAAGACAAGCGCACGGCCCCGCCGCCAGGCCCGTGAATGGTCTGTAGACTGAGACTGTGATGCCCCCCAGCAGGCCCAGCCCCTCTGACCGGGAAGAGTCCTCGCCCTCTGCTCAGCCTGTCTGCTGAGGGCTGCTGCAGCCTGCTTGGCAGGGAACATTCTCCCAACTTGAGGGAGCTGCCCGCCTTGAGCTAGAAGACCTCGCTCGGTCCTAACTGATGTGACGCTTTGATTCCCAGCACAGTCTGTGCCCAGCGACGAGGGACCCTGGCTTAGGCACACCAGACACACAGACGTCTCCACTGTTGTCAGGACAAACTGGCAGAGCTGCCATGTACGTAAATGCCCATTCCAGTGGATCGTGCTTCTCTGAGAATACTGACCCCCTTTTCATGTATCCAGAAGTCACAAAACAATAAAAAAAGGTGGCCCCAACCTCTCCCAGACACAACTTCTGCCCTGGAAGCCCCATAAACCAGTTTAAATGCAAACCCATTATCCAGAGTTGTCATGGGAAATCACATAGTCCTGGTTTCCTTTTAGCTGAAGTAACATTTGTACTAAAGCCAGGTTACCTACGGTGCTGTGTAGATGCTGTCACCACTGTCATGTCAAATGTCGAGTCACCACTCAGCAGCAGGAGCAGGAGACACCAACCTCAGCCTCACTATGTAGGACATTCTCTGGACAACCTCCTGATTAATGAAATCTTGGCAGCTATGAAGTTCTGGGTGTTGTGAATCAATATCTTGTGGCCCAACTTCCTCCACCTTTAGCCCAAAGCGGGCCTGAGAAGAGGAAAGCAGTCCTGGTGACCGGGGCCTCGCCTGACACTTTCTGCCTGGCCTGGTATCAGCAAGAGCCGGCCTGGCACCCACAGCAAAGCCGTGTGTCCTCCTGCTGTGTGAATGCAACTTCCTGGAACACCAACACCTTGTCTGACAATGATGGATCCGGCCAAAGACAAGACCCCTCTGTAATCATCCTGAACACGGAACACAGAACTGTCCTGACCACAGCATAAGCAAACTTCCCGCTATGCCGGCTCCATTCTTCCTGTGTTCTAGATAAGAATGAGTTAAGAAACCCATCGCAGAATGACCCTGCATCCTGACACCACCCCATACAGGGTGACGCCTCACCTCCGCGAACACCCGCGCATCACCGAATACCAGCCTGAGTCCTACAAGGTCTTTTTACCTTGCTTTTATCCACGGTGTGTGTTCCCCTTGCTGAAATGAGGCAATAAACCCAACTTGGTTTGACCACAGGCGTGTTCCTGGTGGCCTCTAGGTCACAAATAAAATCTGGGGGAAGGGCCGAAGCATTCCTGACCCCTGTGCTTCTGGTGTAACTGGACTCCCAGCTCCTAAAGCTAGGAAGGGAGCTGGTGACGACACTTTCCCAACAGCCGCCATGTGCCGGGTGCTGTGCCTGGTGCCCAGAGTGACCCACAGAGGTAGCTACTGACAGTCCCATTTACCATGGGGACAGTCATGCTTGCTGGTGAATTGGCTGAGGTCGCTGCAAGCTCGGCCAGATTTCAAATCAAGGTGTTTTTTTTTTTTTTCTTTTCTTTTTTCTTCATAGCCTGTAAGATTTCTAAAACCCAAGGCCGACTGAAGACCCTAACCCATGGGTATCCAAGCTTTTGGCTTCTTTGGGCCACACTGGAAGAAGAACTATCTTGTGCCACACATAAAATACACTAATGACGACTGATGAGCTAAAAAAAAAAAAAAAAGATCTGTGCATAATTTCCAAGATATCCCCCATCAGAGATAAGCAGAAAAGACCTAGCATTCAAAGGGCTGGGCGTGCTACACTGATAAAATGATACAGTGATTATCTATGTAAACACTTTACTTGACCTTATCAAAGGAATTCTTTCCCCTAAGGGATTTGTCTCCAGAAGAAAATCCATAGTTAGAGTAAACCACAATCAGAAGAGAAAGATCTACCTCTGTAAACAATTCCTAACAGGTAAAACAAGACCGTTACTGAATCACTGCACTTCTTGAAATGGCTGATGATATCCTAGCAAAAAGCACTCGGCAGGATTCTGTCTTGGAGAAATCTGAAAACACAGGCATGAAGGCCTCGCTGGATGCCCAGCTGTCCAATGGCACACGCTGCTTCACTCTTTCTCTGCGGTTTCTTCATTCTTTGGTACCTACAGTATTTATGTCTCACTGCAAACTCCTTCCCTGGGTCTCTACCTTGTAGGTGCATTCACTCATGGCCTCAGTGGAGAGAACCAATTTGTTTCTTTATTTTTTTCACTTACCCGTGAATATGACGGTGTTGAGACTAGATTTTCCCCAGAGCTCCATGAAGTGGACCACGTCCCCGAAGCGGAGGGAAGGGTGCCCGGTGAACACCACACAGGGCTGTCTGAAGTCGTTGCTGAAGTCTCCGTGGATGCTGGGGTAGTGCTTCAGCTTATTGGTCTGAATGAGCTGGAAAATATAGAAAAAATACAAAGAGATGTGAGCCTGCCCAGGCTGAAGGGGGAACCAAAGTACGGGAGGGTGAGTGGGACTGGATCTAAAATACCAACAAAGAAGACAAGCCATGGATTGGGAGAAAATACCTGCAAAAGTCACACCTGAGAGAGGACTGTGACCCAGAATCTATGAACTCCGAAACCTCAGCAAAAAGAAATGAACAGCCCTATTAAAAAGTGGGCAAAAAACCTAAACAGACACCTCATCAGAGAAGAGAGATGGCAAATGAGCATATGAAAAAATGCTCCACACCGTATGTCATTAGGAAACTGCAAATTAAAATGATGAGATACCACTATACACCTGTTATAATAAAATGGCCAAAATCCAGAACACTGACAGCACCAAATGCTGACAAGGATATGGAAGAACAAGGACTCTCATTCACTGCTGGTGGGAATGCAAAATGATACAGCCACTTTGAAAGATATTTTGAAAAATTATGTCCACAAGAAACCTGCACATGAATGTCCTAATTGCTAAAACTTGGAAACAACCAAGATGTGTCCTTCAGCAGGTGAATGATAAAACTGTGATGCATCCAGACAATGGAATACTATTCAGCACTGAAAAAAAATGAGCTGCCAAGCTATGAAAAGACATGAAGGAACCTATTCCTAAGTGAAGGGCGCCACTCCGAAAAGGCAAGGCCCCTATGATTCCAACTGTATGACATTCTGGAAAAGGCAAAACTATACAGATAGTAAAAGGCTCAGCGGTCACCAGGGATTCGTGGAGGGTGAAATGAACAGGCCGAGCACAGAGGATTTGCAGAGTGAGGAAGCTACTCTGTGTGATGATGTCATGGTGGATCCAGGTCACTGTTCATTTGTCCAAAACCATAGAAAGCACAATGCCAAGGTAACCCCTAATGTAAACTCTGGGCTTTGGGCGAGAGTGGCGTGTCAATGTGGGTTCATCGGCTGTAGCAAATGCACCTCTCTGGTGTGGGATGGTGCAGTGGGCAACTACGTGTGTGGGCAGGGGCATATGATTGCCATGAACCTAAAACTGCTGTGAAAAGTAACACTTATTAATTTAAAAAAATACAAGTGAATCTTATTAAAATAGTTTTTACCCAGAATGTGATTTGTGGAACACATGGGCAAGTCAAGTCTTTCTGGTAATACTGACATACTTCCTGGAAACTTATTCAGATTGTTATGGCCTGATTTAGCTGGACTCTTCCTTTATAAGCTGCCTGATACCCCACGCCAGGCCTGAAGTTCTCATTATCACTTCTTGTTTGAAGTACAAGTGACTTTCCCAACACTAGTGAATCACCAAGTCCTGGTGACAGTAACCACATCCGTCACGCCAGAAACACTGTTTGCCAGTACAGGACCTCCTCCTGCAAAGCTAGAGCTGTGTTAAGCTACTGCAGCAACTGAATAAGGACCAAGACCAAAGACTGTGCTTTCAGGGATCATTTCTGTTGTTTGCTACTAGAGAAGCTTCTCTGAATGTGTACAGCATGTGGATGTGTGTGCACACATGCACACATACACGCACACACACATGCACGACAAAGATCAAATTGGCTTTTAGAAATGTGATGTCCTGGTAACACAGACAGTTATATTAAGAAACGGGCCAGGCACAATGGATTACGCCTGTAATTCCAGCACTGTGGGAGACCGAGACAAGAGGATTGCTTGAGCCCAGAAGTTTGAGACCAGGCTGGGCAACAAAACAATACCCTGTCTCTACAAAAAATAAAAAAGTTGTTGGATACTGTGGCTAGAGCCCAGGAGTTTAAGGTTGCAGTAAGCTATGATTGCAACGTTGTATTCCAGCGTGGGTGACTGAGACCCTGTCACTAAAAAAACCCACAAATTTAAAAAAAAAAAAAAACAGCACTTTGGGATGCTCAGGTGGGCAGATCACAAGGTCAGGAGATTGAGACCATCCTGGCTAACACGGTGAAACCCTGTCTCTACTAAAAATACAAAAAATTAGCTGGGCCTGGTGGCGGGCACCTGTAGTCCCAGTTACTTGGGAGGCTGAGGCAGGAGAATGGCGTGAACCTGGGAGGCGGAGCTTGCAGTGAGCCGAGATCGCGCCACTGCACTCCAGCCTGGGTGACAGAGTGAGACTCCATCTCAAAAAAAAAAAAAAAAAAAGAAGCAGGTGCCCCACAGCTTCAAAGCTTTCTTTCAAGTGTACGTTTTGAACCAAGAGTCTCCCCTGCAGCACAACACTTGACAATCATCTCCCAGTGTCAGGCCCATTCAAGGCAACAGCAAAGACAGTTATGACTAGATGGCATCTTGTAACGTCTCAGACACTGTGCCTGCTGCCCAGGCCTCCTTGCCCCACCCCAGCATCCAGAGGGTAGACACCCAGACTTCACAGACCCTAAATATCAACAAGGGCAAAGGAAGCACTGCTCTGGGAGGCTGTTTCATGGATAAAGCAATGGCCTGTGATAGGCTCAATCCTGTGGCCACACGTTGTGCATGAGAGGGCCCTGGGCAACACCTTGAAGTGCAAATGAAGTCACCCTAAGGGTGGGGATGTGGCCAGAATGGGACATACCCCAAACAGAAGCCAAACTCTCTTCACCTTGAAGACCTCATCTTTAATTAAAGAGACCTGGTTGTATTAGGAAGACACTAACACCATCCCGGAGATCTTCATCAGCTGTCGCATGCTTGGATGGAATATGAATAGTAAAGCGGGAGCAAACATCGAATTCCCACTTTCCTTCCAGGTAGTCTGCAAGTTGAACTGACATTCTTTTTATAAACTATATGGCCAAAATCATTAGTTGTCTCAGTTAAATGGGTGAGCGGCTGTCAAAAGGGGTCTATTGTATCCAGAGATGTCAAGGTGAATGTGATTCTAAGAATAGCAGCAGGTCTGTGCACACTTAAGTCACTTTTAAGCATTATCTATAGTTCCTGTAGCTCTACTGATCAATGCACAGAAACTAAGATAAATTCATCATTTTTTGCCAATTGGATCTACCTTTCTAGCCAACTTACTGCATTTGACCAGTGGAAATGAAGCTGTGGGGCAGGAATTCTGAACAGTAATTTGTTACCAGTACTAAGGGCGGAACCATCGTTTCTCATGGGCAATGGTAACAATACCAAGGATTGACTCCCTCATGCCCTAACAATGACAAGTGCACCTGAGGAACCCTCATGGTACAACCACAGTCTACTCACATTCCTAACTCTAAATGGCACCAGGTCATCTGTGACAGGTGCGTGAGTGAGAATGCAATCACACTCCTAGAAAACAAGCTCTACAGCAAGGCTGACTGCAAAGGAAGCAAAACAGACATTCAAGAGCAAGTCCACCACAAGATATTTTGCCACACTTAATTTTCTGACATTTTTATAATATTTCTAGCCTGTGTTTCACTATGGCATTGACACAGCTTGCAAAAACCCTGGCTGCTAAAATACTATTCAGACTACAGGGACCAAAAAATAACTTCTTCAAAACCTTCTACTTGGCATCCTGGTTCATAAAAGACCTATCCTTTACAATATGAAAACAGCAATTACATTTAAACTAATTAGCAGGACATTTGTTGAAATACGTGTTAAATAGTTAACTGTAAAACAAAACAACTAAATCCCTAAACATATCTATCTGCACTGACATGCTTTAAGTAAAAACAGTCTATCTGCCTTAGTTGAGGAGGGGTTGTAAATATGACAATCAAAGAAATGAGTGTGGGGAGATAATCGCAGTTAACATGAATGTATTATAACATAGTACAACCACCAAAAGCAGGAAATGAACAGTGACACAACACTGCCCCCTCTCATCTACACACCCAATTCAGACTTTACCAACTGTTATCAATGCTCCTAACAGCAAACAAACTAGATCTTTCTTCTTCCATTTCCAGATCCAGCCCATGGCCATGGAGTACATCTCTCTGTCACATCTCTTCATTCTCTCAGCAGTTCCTCAGTCTTCCCTTGTCCTCTAGGTCTCTGACATTCTCAAAGGGTACAGGTCAGTTATTTTGTTGAGCATCCTCAACTTGGGTCTGAATGCTCATTAGATTCAGGTGAGGCATTTTTAGCAGCAAGATCACAGAATCATGCGGCTTTCTCAATAATTTGCGTTAAGAGCCACGCAATGTCAATTAGTCCAATTACTGGTGATGTTAACGTTGATTGCATATATGTCAAGTTTGTTCAAACTCCAGTTACTATTTCTCTTTGTAATAAACATGACTTTTGTGGGGACATACTTTTTGGGACTATAAATGATCTAGTTCTTCATAAAATTTTCACCCACTGGTTTTAGCACCCACTGGTGTTTCTTGCAGGAATAAATTACTACTGTGGTGGCTGCCAAATGCTGATTTTCTAATTCTAAGGTTCTTTCCTACATTAATTATGTGAGTTTACTGTTGGAAGAACTTTCCCCTCTTGCCTACATACTCAGTTACCTCACTATGGATGCGGGAGTTTCTGTTATTCAGTGGATTATATTCATTACTAGCATTATTTATTTTGATGTTCCAGTGATCTCAGATGTGGCTTCTGACATGTCCCCATCATTCTCTGAGCATACAGCAAGATCTTACAGCCTCATCTTGTATTTTCCAAAGAGGCCTGGTTCCTTTTAGTGGAGAATGGTATCTAGAAACCAATATCTGGGAGCTAAATGTGTTCCTCAGTTAGTGGCATGTCACTGCTCCCAGGCCCTCTCTGTGGCCAGAGCTGGAAGATACGTATGTGCACAGACACATGTATACACACACACGCACAAGTGGATTTCTTTCTGTGTCTATCTACATATATTGAAAACAGGAGTTCACACCAACACCATCAATTCTATCCAACAGCACAGGATTCATTCCAGCCTTCACTCTTCCCTTATATCTAACTCTCTACACCTTGATGGATTTTTTACAAGGTGAACACATGTACATTAAGAAATAAAGCATTACTAGCTCCTCAGAAATCCCTCTTTGCCCCCTTCCTGTCACTACTGTCCCCTCCCCTCCAGGATCGCTACCACACTGGCATCTAATACCACAGATCAGTTTACTGTGTTTTTGAACTTTTATATAAATAAAATCATCCATATCTACTCTTTTATATCTGGATCTTTCACTCACATTATGTTTGTGAAGTTTATCTACACTGCATATAATTGGAGCTTATTTGTTCACAGTGATGTAAGGGACTGTGTGAGTATACCACAAAATCCATGCTATTGTTCATGGGAATTTTAGTATATTTCAGTACTATTACCAAAAATTTTAGATTTTTTTTTTGAGACAGGGTCTTACTCTGTCACCCAGACTGGTGTGCAGTAAGTAGCACGATTGCAGTTCACTGCAGCAGCCTGGAACTCCCTCGGCTCAGGTTATCCTCCCACCCCAGCCTCTAGGGTAGCTAGAACTACAGGCATGTGCCACCACACCCGGCTAATTTTTTGTATTTTTTTGTAGAGACAGGGTTTTGCCATGATGTCAAGGTTGGTCTCAAATTCCTGGCCTCCAGTGATCCTCCCACTTCAGCCTCCCAAACTGTTGGGATTATAGGTGTGAGCCACCACACCTGACCAAATCCTAGATTTGTGTGTGTGTCTTTTGGTAACATCTCTATGCATTTCTGTTCGATGTATACTTTAGGAACAAAACTGTGGAGGCATAGAGTACATTGTTCAGCTTTAGCAGATACTGTCAGTTTTCTTTTTTTTTTTTTTTTTGAGACGGAGTCTCACTCTGTCACCCAGACTAGAGTGCAGTGGCGTGATCTCAGTTCACTGCAAGCTCCGCCTCCTGGGTTCACGCCATTCTCCTGCCTCAGCCTCCCGAGTAGCTGGGACTACAGGCGCCCGCCACCACGCCTGGCTAATTTTTTGTATTTTTAGTAGAGATGGGGTTTCACTGTGTTAGCCAGGATGGTCTCGATCTCCTGACCTCGTGATCCACCCGCCTCGGCCTCCCAAAGTGCTGGGATTACAGGCATGAGCCACCGCGCCCGGCCGATACTGTCAGTTTTCTAAGGTGGTGATACCAATTTAGAGAATCTTTGAGTGAAAATATAACCAAAAATGAGGAGTAACTATTGTCTGTTAGCTTCATTGTAGTAGAGCAATAATAACATGAGACACAGAAAAACATTCATAATATACCCTTGGGTGAAAAGAACCTGACAACAAAGCTGGGTATTCAGCTATATAGAAAACACCCATTTGTTCTGTGAGGGAGGAAGTAGCCTTTTATTTTTTGAACTGAAATGTTATTTTCATCATTAAAAATGTACATATATGACTGACGTAACTGGAAAGAACACTCTGACAATACATAAACCCAATTTAAAAAGGTAGTAGTATGTATCAAAATACCATTCATCATGCGGTCAGTAGAACAGAAGCAGGCTATGAATTGCATGAACATGGTACAGGCTGAGCATCCCTAATCCAAAATGTTCCAGAATCTGAATTTTTTGGGCACCAACATGATGCTCAAAGGAAATGCTCATTGGAGCATTTTGATTTCAGACTTTCAAATTTGGGATGCTCAAACCAGTAAGTATATTCCCGAATCCCAAGTCTGAAACAATTCTGTGGTCCCCAACATTTCGGGGAAGGGCTGCTCCACGTGTGCAATAGAAAGTGTTAACAGGAGGAAAGCAAGTGAAGCTTGAGTTAAAATACTTCCCTGTGTCTGACTTGGGAGGCAAAGGGGTCTACAGGTTTACATAGCAATCTATTTTATCTAACGACCTGCTTTCTGCATCTGCATCAGGTTATTCACATTGCTTCCTTTCCATGTCCCAGTGATTTTGTTTTCTTACCTCTGCATGAGGAAAAGGTGGTTCTGGAAGATACACCTTACTCTGTTTGTTGTGACAAAGCCTATTAAAGAGGAAAAACACATCAGCATGAGAGGAAGAGCATACGGTGGCATCTGTTGCCACCTAGTGGCAGCAGTGCAAATATTAAATACTGAAGTTTATTTAAAAATTTCCTGCCAGTGAATTTCACTGTGAATGAAATCCAGTGCCTACAGAGAAGAGATGTATCTTGTATTTTTTTAAACTTTAGAATTTCTCAATACATTTTTTCTTAAAACATAAACTTGTTATTTTGGAATAATTTTAGATTTAAAGAAAAGCTGCAAAGACAGTATAGAGTTCCCATGGCCCCTTCACCCTATGTCCGCAGAGTTAACATCTGATATAACTGGCACAGTCGTCAACTAAGAAATTAACATCAGGACATGACAATCAACTAAACTCCAGACTTCATTCAGATTTCACTAGTTTTTCCAATCGTGTCCCTTTTCTGTTCCAGGATCCAATCCATGATATCATATTGCATTTAGTTGTGGTCAATTTCACAAAGAAAGTGATCTACACCTTGAGACATGGCTTCTGTTTTTGTCCATGCACTTTTTTTTTTTGAGACAGAGTTTTGCTCTTGTTGCCCAGCTGGAGTGCAACGGTGCGATCTCGGCTCACTGCAACCTCCACCTCCTGGGTTCGAGCGGTTCTCCTGTCAAAGCCTCCCAAGTAGCTGGGATTACAGGCACCCGCCACCACACTCGGCGAATTTTTGTATTTTTAGTAGAGACGGGGTTTCACCATGTTGGCCAGGCTGGTCTCAAACTGCTGACCTCAGGTGATTCGCCCGCCTTGGCCTCCCAAAGTGCTGAGATTACAGGCGTGAGCCACTGTACCTGGCCCTCGCACTCTTTTTAACAGCAGCATTGCTAACTCCAACTAGAGAAGAACGAAGGATCACAGGCTAGAGACACTGTGAATGTTTTTGGTAATTTACATTTGCTTTTTCCTAGTCAGTTATGACTTTATAATACTGAGATGTCTGGATAAAGCAAATGTGGCAAAAAGTTTACAGTTGATAAATCAATATATGTGGGTTTTGTGCAGGTTTGACATTTAAAAAAAAGTCACTACTTTGAGGGGAGGAGCTCAGGACTTCAGGGCTTGGATTTTCTATTAATACATTGTATCTAATTTTTCCTACCCTTAGTTTCGTTTAAGTTTGGTTTAAAAAAAAACATCACTTTATACCCTACTTGGAAGATATAAATATGGAAGAGCAAGATGCTTTTGGAGGGTTACCTTATATTATCTAAATAGACACTAGTTCTCTCTTTATTTCTAGCTCAGGGAGACAAATATAAGAGCTTGGTTCTAAACTTATTTTGATTGTTCCAAAGGACATTATCCTACATGCATTAAAGGCAGAGATTAGGGATACAGAAGAGACTACAATATGATTAGAGATTGTGAAGCCCACCTATATAACACTTAGGCCAGTTCTGCTAACAGATCCTTCATGCTCTGCTCCAGAATCCTCATGCAGGCACAGTAGATAGGGACCCACCCCCTTTCTAAGACAGAGGCTGAAGGACCTGATTAAGAGTTTGCTTCTTCTGGGGATAGCTGCTAGAGTTCAAAAGGAGATCTGTGTATACCAGATTATCAGGAAGAATAAAGAATAAATGCCACTTCTAGGATCATCTCTAATTGGGAATGTGACAGACCCTCCTGCTCCCTGATGGCCAGACCTCAGGTACCGCACACTCTTCCACTGCTTGTTCAACAAAGGATCAGAGCCAGGCACTGTGGCTCAGGCCTGTAATCCCACCACTCTGGAAGGCCAAGGTGGGCAGATTACTTGAACCCAGGAGTTCATGGGTTCAGACGAGATGAAACCTTGTCTGTACAAAAATTAGCTGGGCATGATGGTGACACCTGTAGTCCCAGGTACTCAGGAGGCTGAGGTGGGAGGATCGCTTGAGACCAGGAGGTTGAGGCTTCAGTGAGCCGTGATCGTGCTACTGCACTCCAGCCTGGGCGACAGAGTGAGAGCCTGTCTCAAAAACCAACCAACGAACCAACACTCCAAACCCCACAAAAGATCAGAGAGGTCTTTCAAGAGCTATTCCCTCCCATCTCCATCCCCTGCAAAAACAAAACCAACCCAAACAACCAAGCCCCTTAGCTCGGAGCAAGGGCAGACACTGGATAGCAAGGGGCTGGGCTTCTGCAGACATCAAAGCAGGACCATGTAGAAGCCAGAGCAGAACCCCTGAGAACGGGAAGCACAGAGCCAGGGAACCAGAGTGGCAGGGAACAGCAGGCCGGGCCTGAGGCTGAGCACAGAGCAGCCAGGCTGTGAAGCACCTGTTCAGAACACCAAAGAGGAGAGGAAGCCAAACCCTCAGAACAGGCCTGTGGTGGTCCTGGCGTGGGGGGCTGGGACTTGCTAAGTTAATGCAAGTCTGGAGCTAGCAGTTATCCATTTTGGTAACTGAGTTCCTTATTTAGGGAAAAAGGGTGCTTTACAGCAAGGCTGCATGAAAGAGAACAGCACAGTGAAACAGAAACACAGAGAAATCTCCCAGGCTCAAGAAATCCTCCTGCCTCAGCCTCCCGAGTAGCTGGAACTATGGACCTGCACCACCATACCCTGCTACTATTTTAATCTTTTGTGGAAATGAGGTCTTGCTATGTTGCTCAGGCTGATCTCAAACTCCTGGCCTCAAGCAATCCTCCCGCCTCGGCCTCCTAAAGTGCTGGGATTACAGGTGTGAGCCACCCTGATCGGCCTCTTTCTACTTCTTTAACTGTTTGTCTTCACACTTTTCCTAAATATTTGTTATCTAACGACCCCAAAAATGCAGGCATTACTTAAGTCTATCCTTTCCCCACTGCCTGTTCTTCTAACCTGAAATCCTCTCCTCAGACAATCCTATTCATTCTTGTGGCAATCCCAGCCACTCAACTACCTCAACGCTGAGGACACCCCAACCTGTGACTCCAGGCTGGGCTTCTCAGATCTTTGGATTGGACAAGTTTCACCTGCACATCCCCTGCCTCAGGTACCGTCAATGCCCTCAGGGACAAAACCAAACTAAGCTAACCACGCTTGCTGTATGAACCCACCCTTCCTTTGTAGAACCTATTTTGTTTAGGGTCAACACGATCTACTACACTAGAAATTGCGGTGTCAATCTTGATTGCTATCTTTTCTGTATCAAGTAACCAGTAAGTCCTGCCCATTGTATTTCCTAATCGCCTCTCAAATCGGTTCCTGCCTTGCTTTCCTCCAGGATGGTAGAGACTGGAGTCTTCTGTCCCTCGACCTCTGCAAAGACTCTTTGTCTTGTACTTCAGTTGCACCCCCTCCCACCACCTCCCAACAAACTTCACATAAATGCAGAAGGCTCTATATAAAATGCACATATAATCATGTTCATTTCCTGCTTAGAATCCTGCAATGAATCCCCACCATGGACAGGATCCCTCTAGCCTCATACCCTGCCACTCCCCACCCTGAACTTCATACTGTAACAATAAAGAACTATGGATAGTTCTCTGAACAAACCAAACCATTAAAACTTCCCATCTATGTCTTGGCCTGTGTTATCCTCTCCACCCACACATCACCCCAGGCAGACCACCCAACTCATCCTTAAATAGTGTTTCTGTCTGGCTGATTCTTGGTCATTCTTCAGGAGCACCTCCTTCCAGAATGCCTTTCTTAAACCCCCAAACGGGGTCACCACCCACCCCCCTCTCCGAATACCATACAGATACATGTAGGTATGTGCATGGGTATGTGTGTATATATCTCCATCAGATTATTTCCGAGTGGTAAGAGGTTTACACAGCTGCCTCTTCCTTCATGGTATAGATTCCTCAAGGTCAGGGATCTCTTTGTATCCTCAGTGCTTTGGCACTTAAAGGTTTATGGATTTGAGTAAAACTATCGATGGAAACAAGAATAATATGATCACTGAGTTTAAGAGTCTACGGGAGGAGTATTTGAAAAGCTTAAAAGACAGACACACATCCCATGTCTCAGCATGGGAAAACTGCAAACTGTAATTTATAGGTTTTGTGGACTCAAAAAGATAGTCTGAAAACTGATACAGTGATTCCACAATTCTTCCACAAAAATAAGTAAGCAAAAGTAGCTCCAAGAATTCTAAGAAAAATAATGGAGAAATGTACTTTACCACAGAGTACAATTATAAGTGAGGCTGCAGTTATTAAAATATATTAGCATCACGTTGGCCAAAGAATGAATGGATCACTCAATCAGGATAGTCTAGAAACAAAACCTAGTACATATGAAAGTCTGGCATACGGCATTAACACAAATCAGCTGAAAAAGTTAACATTACTCAATAAATAGTACTTGGACAGGTAAGTACTTGACTAATTGGGAAAGAATGAAATTAATGCTTCTCTTCATACTATATACTAAAACAAATTCCAGATAAAATAGTTAAGGGGTGATGTAAAAAAAGAAAGAAAGAAGCTACAATAAAACTGAAAGAAAGTATGTTTAGCCATGTGACACCTATAGAGGCAAGAATTTTCTAAACATAGTATCAACAAAAGAAACTGCAAAAGAGACTAAAACTATCAGTATAAAAAACTAAAAAAAATTCTTGCAAAAAAAAAAAACAAAAAAATCAAAGGCCTAAATGCAATGTGTTACCCTGGATTGGATCCTGAACAAAAACAACAAAAAAAATTTGTGGAAAAACTGGTGCAATCAGAATAAAGATTCAGAGTTAATAATAACGTACTAATGTTATTTAAGGGTGGGCGCAGTGGCTCACGCCTGTAATCCCAGCACTTTGGGAGGCCGAGGCGGGTGGATCACCTGAGGTCAGGAGTTTGAGACCACCCTGGCCAACATGGTGAAACCCCATCTCTACTAAAAATACAAAAATTAGCTGGGCATGGTGGCGGGCACCTGTAATCCCAGCTACTCAGGAGGCTGAGGCAGAATTGCTTGAACCCAGGAGGCAGAGGTTGCAGTGAGCCAAATCGCACCATTGCACTCCAGCCTCAGCAAAAAGAGACAAGGGCAAGACTCCGTCTTAAAAAAAAAAAAAAAAGTACTGTTATTTTAAAAATTTGGACTAATGAACATGGCCACGTGAGACATTAACATTAGGGGAAACCGAGTAAGAGGTATATGGGAACCCTCTGTACTATCTGTGTACTTTTCTGTAAATCTAAAATCATTCCAAAGTAGTAAGTTTATTATTTTAAAAATGGAAAAAAAAAAAGACAAAAATGTGCCAAAATGAGAAAAAAGTCTACATAAATATATCCTTAATACATATAGAAGGAGTTTGAATAAATGTATGAGAGACGTACAAAACCTCTAATAAGTAAATGGGCAAAAAGAGAACAATTTATAGAAAAATCTTCCTGGAAAGCAATTTAGATTCAGATAGTAAACATTAAAAAATATTTATACCCTTTATTCCAGTAATTCTACTTTTAGTAATTTACCTAAAGCAAAAGATGTCATCATATACACAGAAAATGATATTAACTGAACATTTATTACGAAAAGCAAAAAAACTGGGAAAAGCCCTTCCATCTAGCAAGAAATAGTTAACCAAATCATACCATATATAAATGATGTACAAATGATGTAATAATGTAGTCATGTAAAATTTATGTTCTTAAAGATGTGATAATGCTTTAATCTAATATTTAATTTTTAAAAGCAGGATTCAATATTAAACATTCAGTATGATACTGATATAGGTCGAAGAAATACATCAGAATGCTAAGAGTGGTGAGTTATTTCTGGATAGCAGGATGATGGGGTCAGTTTTTTTTTTTTTTTTTTGAGATGAAGTCTTACTTTGTTGCCCAGGCTGGAGTACAGTGGCGTGATCTCGGCTCACTGCAACCTCTGCCTCCCAGATTCAAGCAGTTCTCCTGCCTCAGCCTCCCAGGTAGCTGGGATTACAGGCATGCACCACCACCATGCCTGGCTAATTTTTGTATTTTAGAAGAGATGGGGTTTCACTGTGTTGGCCAGACAGGTCTCAAACTCCTGACCTCAGGTGATCCACCTGCCTCAGCCTCCTAAACTGCTGGGATTATAGGTGTGAGCCACTGTGCCTGGCCGGGGTCAGTTTTTTTTTTACTGTTTTCTGTAATTTTAATTTTTTTCCTATGGTAAACACATATTACATGTATATTAGAAACTAACAAATATCTAAAAACCAGAAACACAAAAAACCTCATCTCATTTTTGTATTCCCGGCTTCTGTCGAATAAAATATTCCAACAACATAAAACATATGTGGTGGGTGAAAACTGGACTTGAAGAGTGCACACCCTGCTGGGATCCAACCACAGAAGCCCACAGGGCTGGCCCGGGGAGTATCTTCTTCAGTATTTTTATTAAGGATTTGGAAGCAGAAATTCAGAGCACACTGATTAAATGTGCAAGTGATACTGAGGGTAGACTGCTCATTACTCAAGATGACCTTCCTCTGTTGGGAAAAAGGAGACCCTGTGGACAAAGGATAAAATTCACCGGGTACCAACAAAAAGTGACAAAGGGCCGGGCGCAGTGGCTCACTCCTGTTAATCCCAGCACTTTGGGAGGCCAAGGCAGGCGGATCACCTGAGGTCAGGAGTTCGAGACCAGCTGACCAGCACAGTGAAACCCCGTCCCTACTAAGAATATAAAAATTAGCCGGGCATGGTGGCGGGTGCCTGTAATCCCAGCTACTTGGGAGGCTGAGGCAGGAGAATTGCTTGAACCCAGGAGGCGGAGGTTGCAGTGAGCGGAGATTGTGCCACTGTGCTCCAGACTGGGTGACAGAGCAAGACTCCGTCTCAAAAAAAAAAAAAAAAAAAGTGACAAAGGAGAATAATTTGTACATGGGATAGAGACGCCTGTATGAGTCTAAACACAGAGGGGAAAAAAAGACCACAGAAGGGAATGAAAAAAGTACTTTACAAAGGCAAGGGTTGGGGGCAGCGTAACTGAATATATCACGAGAAGATGATGTACAAATTCCTTTTTAATTAGAAACTCAGTACATGCTGTGTCTATCTGGCTACCTCATGACTAAAAGGGATTAAATGCAGCCTAGACTGCCTGTGTCACAGTCCTGGAACGTTTGGGAAGCACCATTCTAAGGCACCATTGGGGATACTGTAAAAGTTATTTCCCACTTCTCCTTTTATTTTTGGTCAGGTGAGTTACATTCAAACATGCATCTAAATAACTCTAAAAAGGCTCACTAATTTCGTATTGTTTCATATTTTGCCAACTCTAGGATTTGATCAATTTTCTAATGTAATAAAATTTTGTCAAATATCATACTATTGCAATTTTTAAAAATCTAGTTTTTCTTCTCAGATTTGGCACTATACATTTTAGACAACATGAGCTTGGGCTTGAAAATTTTTTTTAACTTTTAGAATGTTATTTCACCTAGTAACAGGCAGAGGGTGACATGTGATAAGTATATAAGATTTTTGTTACCAGTTTTGAAAGTGCTGGGCTAAGGTAAGTCTCTGCCTTGCATTCTTCCGTCTTTGACAACTATTTTTCTAAACTTAGCAATGCAACAGATTTGGCTTTTAATAATGCAATCTTAGACAGAAAAACAACAAAATGAAATTTCCATAGTAATGTGAGAAAAAATACGATTATTTTTATTCTTACTGCTTGAATGTCCTGAATCAAATAAAATTCATAGAAAAAAACCACTGACATACCACTCAGCAAAGATCTGGGAAAACTCCAGTGAACTGTTGGCCACAGGGGAGATGAAGTAGAGGGGGACGCTAGAGAGCCCGGCTGAGTCGATGTACTGATACAGGCACTCCAGGAGGTCATAGATCACTCCAGAAGGGTAGCAGGGAACCAACACGTTTCCTCCATTCCGGACTGTCAGAGCTAGAAAAGTGGATGCCAGAGGAGAAAAAATATTGTATCAAAAGGGCAGTGTTATAAAGATAGACTGTAACTTGTAAAATAAGATTTGCACTTGTTTTCCTACTTCTGTTTTTACGATTTACTCACATGTCTAATAAGCTGCTTCTTTTGAAGAACACATCAAAGCAGGGGATGCTACAGGCTGATACTGATTTTCTCATCATTGTCTAATCTAGGACCCTGGGAATAGAGCATGTGATTAGGGGTTTGGGTTTTTACCAATGGCAGCTGAGCTTCAGGACAGAGCCTCCAAGCTCCTTCCTGTTTTAGATCCTGCTCAAAAATTTGCTGGATTTGTCTCTGTTCAGTCTCTGACCATGGCTGAATGACCTATAAGAAAATAGGCCAAGTTTTTCTGTTTGGCTAACGTTTGTCTGCAGGAGTTAGTAGTATTTTCTTTCATTAACGTTTGTCTGCAGGAAAATCCCCTATACTTTAAGTACTTAGGCTTACCTAGATACTGTAACTTGAGGGCTGGTGGACTTGCTATTGCTAGAGTATGGTACTAGAGTAGGGTACAGTGGAGAAAATCAACATCGCTGGTCATAGCTCAAGAGCCTGGCTCAAATCCTACCTTTGTCCCAACCCACAGGACCACAGGAAAGCCATTACAACCTTTCTTGGCCTCAGTTTCTGCATCAGTTACATGAAAACAATGAATGAGATCAGTAATTTTCAAGCTTTAGTTTGCGTGGAAAATGCCAGAGAATATGTTGAAAATACAACTTTTCTTCTGGATGTCTCCTTTCCCCAGAGATTCTGACTTACTAGGTCTAAGGTATGGCCCCCAAATTTGCATTTTTAATAAGTAATCCCATTGGTCTTAAGGAAGGCGGTTAGTGGACCCCACTTTGGTAGACTGAATTAAATGTAAGGTTCCTTTCAAGCCTAAAGTTCTTTGAGTCTATGATTCTAGATTATAAACATACAAACCAAGACTCTATTTGAGATTAGTCCAATTATTTTTCTAAGGTACAAATAAATTACCTTTGGATTGGTATCAAAGAACAAAAACAGACTATGTTTATTAGCATGGCTAAGTTTAATTTCTAAAAACAGTGCCTTCCATGTAAATATAAGATAACCACTTCTTCTTCCTAGAGCAGAAGTAGTATCACTTAAAGTTGCTGGAGCTGAAGGTCTGAGCTCATTAATACCTCTTTGATAGCTGTTACGGACTGAATGTGTGTGTCCCCCACACGATTCTCATGTTGTAGGCCTAACCCCCACTGTGATGGTACGGAGAGGCAGGGACTTTGGGAAGTGATTAGGTTTAGATGAGGTCATGAGGGTGCAGGCCCCATGATGGGATTCATGCCCTCATAAGAAGAGGAGGAGAGGCCGGGCATGGTGGCTCACACCTGTAATCCCAGCACTTTGGGAGGCCGAGGCAGATGGATCATGAGGTCAGGAGTTCGAGACCAGCCTGGTCAACACAGTAAAACCTTGTCTGTACTAAAAATACAAAAATTAGCCGGGCACAGTGGTGCACACCTGTAGTCCCAGCTATTTGGGAGGCTGAGGCAGGAGAATCACTTGAACCTGGGAGGCGGAGGTTGCAGTGAGCCAAGATCGTGCCACTGCGCTCTAGCCTGGGCAACAGAGCAAGACTCCATCTCAAAAAAAAAGAAGAAGAGGAAGAGACACCAGAGCTTCCCCTCTTCTCCACGAGGACACAGCAAGATGGCAGTCATCTGCATCAAGAAACGACCATGCTGGCACCCTGATCTCAGACTTCCCAGTCTCCAGAATTGTGAGAAGTTAATGTCTGCAGTATTTTGTTACGGCAGCTCAAACTGACTAAGACAGTAACCAACCTATTTGTCTAAATGAGAGGCAGAACTTCCAGATTTAGTGAGTTATATCCGAAGGAAAATAAATTTCTTCCAGGTAGAAAATGCCCCATACCTCTCTTAATTTAGCCTTTCCTCAAAAGAAGAAAAAATAAAACCAACCAAATATTAGTGGGGAAAAAATATACCTGTTCGGCCGGGCGCTGTGGCTCACGCCTGAAATCCCAGCATTTTGGGAGGCCAAAGAGGACGGATCGCCTGAGGTCAGGAGTTCCAGACCAGCCTGGCCAACATGGTGAAACCCTGTCTCTACAAAAAATACAGAAATTAGCCGGATGTGTTGGCACACGCCTGTAGTCCCAGCTATTCAGGAGGTTGAGTCAGGAGAATTGCTTGAACCCAGGAGACAGAGGTTGCAGTAAGCCAAGATTATGCCACTGCACACAAGCCTGGGTGACAGAGCAAGACTCTGTCTCAAAAACAAACAAACATTCATACATATATATCTGTTCACTGTATTGCTTCTGTGAGTTCAAAGTGTAACACTCTTTTCTGTGCTATTATTTGCAAAGATGTACTGCCTCCCTCCTTTGACAACTGCTACCCTGTAAGCACTCCTTCCCCCATTATTGTAAAATATTATATTTATTATTGTAAAATAAATGCAAGATAGATCATCCAACGTAAGATGAGAGATGGTTGCACACCTAGGTTGCTGCAGAACTCTCCCACCATTCCATCTGGGTTTGCAGTGGGGATCTGGGTAAGCCCTGTCAGAACAAGAACATCGCTGTTTTTGAGAGAAGCTTGGTCCATGGGCTGAAAAAGAACACAGAAATATGGTTAGTAATTTTAAAAGGAACATTACCTACAAATACTGAAAGTATACGAGAACACAGACATTGCTCTTTCTACGTTTAACCCATCATTGAGTTCTCTTATGTTCTCTAAGGAATAGTCTGTCCTTAACCACTGGCTGCCTAAGTTGGGTGGGGACTGATGGGAGGAGGCAAGACAGAGCTTTACAGAGGGATGAACAAGTTCTGTATCTTCACTGGGGCAGTGATTATATCAAAATTCAGTTTTACACATTTAAGATCTTTGTGTTTCACCATATATACATTTTACCTCCATTAAAACAAGGTATCTCGTATTTCTGTAATGCTTTCTTCTTTTCAAAATGCCATCTCCCATGTCATCAGTGGTTCTCAAGCTTCATGTGAGTCAGAATCCCCTGGAGGGTGTGCTAAAACACAGACTGTGCTAAAATTGGGCCCCTCCCAGAGTTTCAGATTCAGGTTGGGGTGGGGCCTGAGAATCTGCATTTTCACATCTTCCCAGGAGCTGCTGCCATTGCTGGCCTGGGGAATCACAATTTGAGAAGCATACATTATGGAATTTGATTCTCAAAATAACTCCGAAGCACAGGAAATAAGCACACACTATGGGAATATGGAATTTAGGACTCAAAGAAGTAAGGAGATTTACACTAAGTCCCAGTGGCATAGAAGCCATGAAGAACCCTAGATTGGGAACTAGAAGGTCAAATCTACTCCCAGTTCCATGACCAGCCTCATGACCTCAGTCACAGCTCTGAGCTGGGTTTCTTATAAAATGGGGCTATTTCTTGACCCATCTCCCCTAGATGACTTCTGTAAGTCTCATAGGTTAACATCCACGATCTTCTTGTGAACTAGGAACTCCCAGGGCACACTACTGTGTGATTCTTAGGATGCTGTGTTTTTATTTTTACTCACCACAGCTTGAATTTAATTTTGATTGTTTTCAAAGCATTTCAAAAAATATTACCCTTTCTAAATAAATTAGGATTAAAATAAGAAACCAAAACGAGGGCCCATGGATTGAGACGCTGGAGAGCTCACAGGAGGGCTCATAAAGGTTTCCATCTGAAACACATCCTTTCCTCATCTCCACTGAAAATATCCAGTGGATCGTCAGAAGAAAAAAACCAGCAACACAGTTTACTAAGAAGGCTTACCCCTCTTTTTTCTGTCCCACCCAATTTTGCAGTAAATAAAATTCCAAATAATAGCAAAGTCTCAACATCTGCATTGTGGTCTCCGAGTAGCTGTGCCTTGAGTATTTTCCTTTCACCTTCTATTATATATAAGCATGGATACATGAGCTTCATTATTTTTTAAATAACATAATTTTGGTCTTACGTTATAAGCAGCTTTATAACCTGAAAAACATTTAATATGGAAACAGAAAAAGGCCAGTGGTGAAGACAGCTATATGTGAATACCTTCTATTTTCTATTTGCACAAGTATATTCACAGAAGTATGTAAGAGCTCTTTCTCTGCTTGGGCAGAACTCATCTATTTGTACTTTTCCAACAAAAACATATGCATCCATTGTTTCCAGAGAAGAGAGGAAGGGAAGTACAGGACAGTGATTCTTAGCAGCAGATGTGTAAGGGGCCTCAGATTGTTTCTCGTGTGCGAGTTATCAACTGCAAGGAAACTGGAATGGTGAGAAAGGAACCAAGCATCAATGGGTAGCACAGTTAGCTTAAAATGGCAACCATTTTATATGGACCTTGTTAGAATGAACCAACAATGATCCCGAGGGCTGAAGGGAGATGAGGGACTTTAGAGGGTCCAGGAACCTCCTAAAATGGTATATACAATTCTGTGTGTGCCTGTGTAAACTTCTTTTTTCTTTTTTTCGGAGACAGCTCTGTTGCCCAGGCTGGAGTGCAGTGGCGCCATCTCGGCTCACTGCAACCTCCACCTCCTGGGTTCAAGCAATTCTCCTGCCTCAGCCTCCTGAGTAGCTGGGATTACAGTGCTCACCACCAAGCCTGGCTAACTTTTGTATTTTTAGTAGAGAAAAGTTTTCACCATGTTGGCCAGGCTGGTCTTGTACTCCTGACCTCAAGCGATCTGCCTGCCTTGATCTCCCAAAGTGCTGGGATTACAATCGTGAGCCACCACGCCCAGCCTCTGTGTATACTTTCCCATAAATTTAACTGGGTGGTGAAATGGGGCCATGACCCCAAAAAGATGAGGAACTACTGATTCACACTTGAACTCCGACATTTGAGGCTGCAGTGAGCTATGTTTGCACCACTGCACTTTAGCCTGGGCGGCAGTGCAAGACTCTCTCCCTCTCAAATAAAACAAAAGAACTACTGATCCAGATAAAAATACATAACACAGGTCAGGCTCAGTGGCTCATGCCTGTAATCCCAGCATTTTGTGAGGCCAAGGTGGGTGGATCATGAGGTCAGGCGTTCGAGAACAGCCTGGCCAACATAGCGAAACCCAGTCTCTACTAAAAATACAAATAATTAGCTAGGCGTGGTGGCGGGTGCCTGTAATCTCACCTACTCGGGAGGCTGAGGCAGGGGAATTGTTGAACCCGGGAGGCGGAGGTTGCAGTGAGCCAAGATCACGCCATTGCACTCCAGCCTGGGCAACAAGAGCAAAACTCCGTCTCAAACAAAACAAAACAAAACATATAACACAGAGCAAACTCTGAAAACATTATCTCTGAACCTTGGCCATTAGCATCTTCTTCCTTTGAATGTTAAATGACCACCAACAAACAAACAGAGGCAGTGCTACAGTACGTCGAATGTCGAATGTCGAGGAGGTGGAACCATGTAAGATACCTCATGATCAGGTCAGACTGGATGTTTGTAATTTTAGCCCTTAACTCAGAGACATTTGTCGTTGATTCCCAGGGCTACTTTGATGAAGCAGGCTTAAAAGGCTTTTAGTGACACTCCAAACCAAGCTGACACCTCCAACTACTCCATTTCACCACTAAAGGGCAAATGTATAGATTACTGGTATCAATGACCACTCACTGAGTGCTGCAAACGGGAACATTTTGTTCAAATACACACACAAAGAAAAAGCCATCTTGTCCAAGTACCAACTTAAAATACCTTACAAAGTTGAAAGTCACAAACAAGTGATTCTTCTTCTTGGTCACTTTGCAAGCCGGGGACCCCTAGCCAGTGACGCCCCACTCGGGCCTCACTCAGCCACATTGGTGTGCTGAGGTCAGTAATACATGGCTTTTTGGCAGATGATGTTTTGCTCCAGTTTTCTTTCATTCCTTGGCTAAGGAACTTAAGACTCAATTTCAACAGCCTGGGTCACTCACTGCCTTTGGAACATCTCCTGGACATCTCTCCCTTCCCCTATACCAAGTTGTCCCTTTAACATGTGCCCTGGGGCATCTAATACTTTCTATCTCAGCACTGATCACTCCAAAATGAAAGTACTATTTACTTGTCTGTGCCCCCCACAGGACTCTGAAGCTCTGTGAAGGCAAGAACTTTGTTTCCCTGTTGCCTAGCAAAATGCTTGGCATACAGCATTTACTAAACAAACATTTGCTGAATAGATGAATACATAAAAAGAACATGGTCTGGTAGGAAACGTGAGAATTTCACAGTGGGAAAGAGTGCAGTGGGAGTCAGGAAGGTGAGGGGAAGCACGCCCACTGCAGGAGGCAGGGAGGGCATGGGCAGGGCAAGGCAGCGTGCATATGCCAAATGAATCTACTTGGCCAGGATGGGGAGTGTACTTTGGGCTGGAGAAAGGAGTTGAGTAAAGAGAGTGTAATTGGTAAAGGGCCAAAAAGGTCAGGATCATGCCCACTGACAGAGCAGGCAGTGAGGAGCCAACAGTCTGAAGCAGCAAATGACATTCTGGTAACAGCAATTACGGGAGATTTCGCTAAAGGAGGTGGGTGAGAGCAAACAGAGAACATTTTTAAGGCCCCTATAGCAGTCCAGACAGAGAGAAACAAATTATAATGTCATGGCAGGTGAGGAGATGGAAGCAGCAGATCCACTTGACTCACCCTGGAGAAAAGTTCTGCATGTACACATCTTCTCCCCCCATTATAACTTCTGTAAATTTCATGTTTCTCCTATAGCCTAGTTTACTCTGTTCCCCAAAGTAGGGGTTTAGGAAATATCACTAACTATATGAGGTAATGAATGAACAACTAAACAAATGCACATAAATGGTATACATTACTTCTGAGAGAAGGAAATATTCTGCAGAGAGAAGCTGTACAGCCAGATAAGACAAACAAGATAGCGAGTATGGAAAGAAATAGGTGGAGGGCCAGTAAATCGTCCGGTCTCCCCCTCCTTGCTTCATGGGACCAACCTCCAACTGATCCATGGACTATTAGTAGCTCAGCTTACCTGCCACCCTAGCCCCCAAATATATTAGGTTTAACTTTTACTGTAGAGCTTCCAAATCAGAGCATAGTATTGCAGAAACAGCAAAACATTTGGGGAAATTCAGGGGGAAGAAAACATTACAAAAAAACAAAACAAACCTACCTAGCAACTGCCTTAGTTCTTAAAAATTTGATTCGGCTGGGCACGGTGGCTCACGCCTATAATCCCAGAACTTTGGGAGGCCAAGGCAGGTGGATCACTTGAGCCCAGGAGTTTGAAACCAGCCTGGGCAACATGGCAAAACCCCATCTCTACAAAAAATACAAAAAAATTAGCCTGGCATGGCGGTGTGCGCCTATACCTCTAGCTACTCAGGAGGCTGAGATGGGAGGAACTCTTAAGCCCAGGAGGCAGAAGCTGCAGTGAACTGAGATCATGCCCTTGCCCTCCAGCCTGAGTGACAGAGTAAGACTCTGTCTCAAAACAAACAAACAAAAAAACTATATTACTGCCAGTCTTTGTTTATTTATTTACTTATTTATTTATTTTTGAGACAGAATCTTGCTCTGTTGCTCAGACTGCAGTGCAGTGGCGTGATCTCAGCTCACTGCAGCCTCAACCTCCTTGGGCTAAAGTAAGACTCCCACCTCAGCTTCCCAAGTAGCTGGGACCACAGGTGTGTGCCACCATGGCCAGCTAATTTTTGTATTTTTTGTAGAGATGGAGTTTTACCATGTTGCCCAGCCTGGTCTCAAACTCCTGGGCTCAAGCAATTCTCCTGCCTCGACCTCCCAAAGTGCTGGGATTACAGGCGGGAGCCACCAGGCCCAACCAGTGCCACAGTCTTTAAGACCTCAAGAAAATGAGCCAATAGGAGCACTCCCCTGACCTTCAAAGGGAAAAGGATCATGAAGTACAGGTGCAGGAACTGTGCCAGCTCTAGGAGACCTTCTCATAGGCCAACCACTGCCTTCCAACCCCATGGATAAGAAGGAATTCCCACAGTGAAGAATAAAACATCATAAGCTCAGGGAATGACTGGATGGAAAATGCCAATTCATTTTCTTTTATTTCATTTCTTAGACAAATTCTTTCCAAAATTCTAAGCCAGAGATTCTTAACCTGATAAATAACAATGGGCTTCTGAGGACTCCATAAACTCAGGGTCCCCAGAAATAAAAAGCAAAGTCTGTGTCAATGTGCATAAATGTTTTATTACTTTTTTTGGAGCAGTTCTCATCAGATTCTTACTATCAGGCTTTTGGTTAATGACCCACAAAATGTTAAGAACCACTGCTCGAAGGCAGACATCCCCCTGTGGAATCCTTGCTTTCAAATAATCTCTCCTCTCCTTCTCCCTCATAGACCCAAGGAGCCTTAGAAACCAGAGAACCACGTGTCTTAGCTTCATGGCCAAAAGTTATATGGGAAGGAAATAGCCCACTGACTGGCTGTGCTTGGTTTTCCAAATTTATTCCAGAACAGAGACCAAGTTGTTGGTGTTGGAGAGTCTTCAAGGCCTTCAGGTAAGAGCTAAAGGGGTAGGATGGATACCTTTCCAGGTCTCTTTTGTGGTCAGAAAGATGAGAAAAGATCAAAACAATAAACTAACTAAACCTAAACACAAACGAAAACGTACTGCCAAGAGTAACAACAAAATACTCTACCATGCCCTACAATTTTCCATACTTCAAATCTTAGCCTGGTAAGGACATCAGTGTCACATTCTATTATAGATAAGTTTCTAAAACTAACCAGGCCTGGCTCATGCCTGTAATCCCACCACTTTGGGAGGCTGAGATGGGTGAATCGCTTGAGCCTAGGAGTTCGAGACCAGCCTGGGCAACATGGTAAAACCCTGTTTCTACCAAAAAAAAAAAAAAAAAAAAAAAAAAAAAAAATAGCCAGATGTGCTGGTGCACTGTAGTCCCAGCTACTTGGGAGGCTGAGGTGGGAGGATCATCTGAGCCCATAGACTTTGAGGTTGCAGTGAGTCATGATCACGCCACTGCACTCCAACTTGGGCAACAGAGTGAGACTGTCTCAAAAGTAAATAAATAAAGTAAGTAAATAATAAAACCAAGCCCTAACATCTAGGTATATGTAGCTTTTGCTATACTATACTGGGGAATTTCACATCTAAAACTCAAGTCTACCCCTGAAGTCAGGCAGAGTAGCCAAGAAGCTATTGAAATAATACGACTATTAAGTTGCCTTTTCAAACCAACATAATACAAAATGTAGTATTCAAATACAGGTTCGCAGGTCACAAGCAAATCCATTCATTTGATTAGCCAGGGCCAGAAAGGCTGTGGCTTCAATAATCAAAAGTGCTTGCTAGTTATTGCCAATACATTTATGGGATCTTTCCAACAGGTGCTGCTTGTTTTGTTCTATTAGTATTATCATTTTTAAACTGTGTCCTGGGCCCTTTTTCTGGGCAGACTGTACAACTGTCTGAAATAAGTTTTTTTAAGGAAAAAAGTTTTAAGCCATTTAAATGTCCAACAGTGCGAAGAGTTAAACATTTAATGGTATATCCACGTGATAGACCACCAGACAGATATCATATGTCATGTGGTAGAATCCATGATGACCTAAGTAAAGTTCACTATACAGTTCATCAGAAAGAGTAGAAAAGCAGGCTGCAAATAGCTCTTTATGTCAGGATTCATACAGTTTTTCTCTTTTCTCTGAGATTTTTGTATTTTCCAAAATTATTACAATAAATACAAATTAAAATTTTCTAATCAGAAATAGAAGAAAATAATATTATTTCAAAATAAGATGTCTATTATAACTCCTGACAAGACCACACATGGGCATGAGCTGCTGGCATGCTCCCAGAATCTATTTTTATTTTTATTTATTTATTTTGAGACAGGGTCTCACTTTGTTGCCCAGACTGGAGCACACTGGTGCAGTCACAGCTCACTGCAGCCTCAACCTCCCTAACTCAAGCGATCCTCCCACCTCAGCATCCCGAGTAGCTGGGACCACACGCGTGTGCCACCATGCCCAGCTTCTTTCTTGATTTTTTGTAGAGACGGGGTCCCACTATATTGTCCAAGCTGGTCTTGAACACTCCTGAGCTCAAGCAATCCTCCCACCTTGGCCTCCCAAGGTGTTGGGATTACAGGCGTGAGCCAATATGCTCTGCCACACTCCCAGAATCTAAACTGAGAGGACAGAGACGCTCAGAAGCAAGGGCAGCTGACAAATTTGAGAAACTAAATCAAAACCGGAATAAATTCCTGGGGAAACTAGGGGTCTTGGAATGAGGACAAAATGGCAGGCAATCACCTCTGCTGTGGGTGGAGGAGAGGCTGGGTAAAAACGCTTTGTCCTTTTTTCTTTCCTCCATATTACAGTTGACAGATTGTGGAAGGTTCAACACCCCCACTCCTCCTGCGTGAGGAAGGAAATGCCAGAACAGTGGGATGAAGGTTCACAGAACACCAAGCCACTCCTTGCTTGTTCCCTCACACCACAAGTGCAAAGTGGTGACAAGTCAGGGAGACACTCAGGAGAAACAATGTCTGAAGCAGTGGTATGAGGAGGGTCCCTGAGGGTCAAGCAAGAAGAGATCACAGGGAATCAAACAAGACCACCAAGGAAGGCAGCATCTACTAAACATGGTGAGCTAAAACCTATCCCCACAGGGAGAATTAGTGAACCAGGGAGTAGGAATATATGTATTAAAATGTCCCAAAAATACACAGAGGGCGATTAAAATGAGCAGGTATAAAGAGAAACATCTAGAAATACTGTGAACAAAAGTATAGTTGTGGAAATGAAGAGTTCAATACATAGGCTGAGGAGCAGCATGAATACGGCTGAGAATGAATTCAGGAACTGGAAGATTTTTTCCAGGAGGCTTCATGAAGTAGACGGGAAATATACAAGAAAAGAGACATACAATACACAGAAGTGTCAGTATCTATATACTAGAAATTCCATAAAAAGAAAAAGAAAATCAACCAGGAGTAAGTAATTTAAAATATGACTAAGAATTTATTTAAGTTAAAGGAAATTGGAAGATCTCACAGATACTACATTCACTGGAAAAACACACATTGAAGAGAAATCATTGTAAAACTTACAAATATTAAAGTGAAAATTCTAAAAGCAAGATCCCATATAATGGAATGCAAATCTAAATGGCTTTAGGGTTCTTAATGACAACAAGCGATACAAGTGGAAAATGAAGTCATATTTCCAAAGCTTTATCCTATCAAAGTTTTTTGCCTCTGATTTTTAATCCATCCAACCTATCATTTAAATGTGAGAAAAAAATTAAAGACATTCTTAATAACTCAAGGCCTCATAGGCTTACCACTTCAAGACCCTCTAGATTCCCACTCCTCAAGCATTCCTGGAAGAAGAAAAGTCAATCTAGCAGGATATTATGAGATCCTGTTTATGGAAAGTAAGGTTGAAAAACTTGCAATATATCTCAATGAAGATCACTGTCATTGCAATAATGAATATATTCACCACCGTATGTATATTCTAAACGACCCAGAACTAAAATTCTAGATGGTTTCACCATGGTCAGCATGGGGTATGGTGTGCAAAGGAAGAGAGAAAGATAGGGGAGACGAGGACAGTGTGGCTTTGGGAGGAAAGATACAGATACTGATAAGTAAGATAGTCACAGAAAAAATAAACTAAGAAATAACTCAGAAGAATAAAAATAAAATGTGCATTTTCACATATACAGAAGGAAATTTACCCTTCTAAAGGAAGGCAAGAAAGGACTAGGAAAAGAATGAACTAAAAACATGAAAGAAGATGGCAAAACTACAATAGTCATCACAAGAAACATAAACAGGCTCACCAACCAAGAGACACTAGATTAAAAAAAGAAACCCTGGCCAAGCACGGTGGCTCATGCCTGTAATCCCAGCACTTTGGGAGGCCAAAGGTGGACCGATTGCTTGAGCCCAGGAGTTTGAGACCAGCCTGGGCAATATAGGAAGATCCTGTCTCTATAAAAAAATACAAAAATTAGCCAGGCACGGTGACATATGCCTGTAGTCCCAGCTACTTGGGAGGCTGAGGTGGGAGGACTGCTTGAACTGCGGAGGCAGAGGCTGCAGTGAGTTGAGATTGCACCACTGTACTCCAGCCTGAGCGACAGAGCAAGACCTTGTCTCAAAAAAACAAAACAAAACAAAAAAAACCAGGCACATATGAAATGGGAAAAAGCCTCTTGGCTTTTAATGCAGTTTTTATAGAGAAAAAAAGAAAGCATCGAAGCATCCTGATAAAAAGAATAACTGATGGATAAAACACAATGATCATGAATATATGGACTCCTGAGTATACAGCTTAGAAATATTAAAAAAGTAAAAATTGGTAAAACTACAGTGAGAAATAGATAAATCAACAACATACCCTTTTCAGAAATCAGTAGCTAAGCAAAGATATAAGACTTGAATAATGCAAAAAACTCAAATACATATAGAAATATTTTACCCAACAGTGAATACACATTTTTTCCAAGACACGTAGAACATTTACAAAAATAGATTGCGCTTCAAAGGAAGACTAATCAAATTTCAGTCCATCAGGATATGTTTATTATAATGCAAAAGATTAGAATCCTGAAACATATGCTTAAAAAAATTTCCCCTAATCCTATGTCTAATCAGACTGGATGGACTAGAAACAAACAATTATACTGTAAAATAACCTTTGGTTATTTAAATCATGAACATTAAAGAGAAAATTATGATATACTTAGAGATGAATGACAAAGCACTGCATATCAAAAATGTAACAGAGTAAAATTATACTAAGATGGAAACCGGTTGCTTTAAATACATTTACGGAAAAGCAAACACTGAAACACACTTAGTAAGTATTAAACAGAGTAAATCCAAAGAAGGAAGGAAGGAAATAAAGGGCAGAACAAAGGATGAAAATACAACCAAAACAATTAAAAGCAAAAACTTATTTTTTGAATAAAATCAATAATACAGACAAACTTCTGGCAAGTCTGATCAAGATGATGAAAATAAAATTTAGAATGAAAACAGACTTACACAAAAAGGTTAAACAAATAAAAGAGGATTATAAATAGCTCTATGCCTATGATTTTGAAAACCTAAGCAAAAATGACAAATCTCTGCCAAAATTCTGGTACAATTTTGGCCCAGAAAATATAGTTCAATAATGGTAATCCAGGTCCAGACAGTTTTATGGAACATTTGACCAAACTTTCAGGAAAAGATAATCCCTACCTCACATATTTTTTCTGACATTAGAAAAAGAGGGAAAGGCTCCCAAATCACCTTATGAGACTAATATACCTTGGTTTCCAACAAACAAAGGTAGTACAAGAAAATAATGTATGGGCCCATTTTTCACCTATGACTACGGATTTTAAACTTCAATAAAATATTCACCAACTCATTCCTGGAGAGTATTTTAAAAAGAATAGATTGTAATCAAGCAAGATTTATCCCAGGAATACTGGATGGTTAAATGTGAGAAAAGCTAACACTGCAGTTCACTACATTAATGGTCTCAAAGGAGAGAAATCAAAGTTGATCTCACATGCTCAAAAGCATTTGATAAGGTATAACACTTATATCTGACTTCTAAAAAATCAGAAAGTTGGGGATAAAGGAGACACTCCTTAACTTGACAAATAAAAATGGTGCAGTAAGTGTGATGTTTAACGAAGAAACTACAAAAGCTTTCCTTTTACAGCCTTATACAAGACAAGGATGTCCACTATCATCATTGTTGTGCAACGTAGTATTACAGGGCTCAGTCACAGGATAAGAAAAATAAAAGATACAAAGGTTAGAAGAGAGGTGAGAAAACTGTTAATTCTTTGCAAGATAATATCAATAGATTATTAGAATTAAGAGAATTCAGCATGGTTGCTAAATATCAAATCAATTAAATTAATACTGAGACCTCATGCTCAGTAAAGGCTAGTTCTCTTCCTTCTCCCTTTGGGAGGCTGCACTCTTTGGCCTCAATTTTCCTTTAACTCTCCAACCATTCTTACACAAGACTATTTTTCTTTCTTCCACTGTCTGTTGGTAAAAGTTCCCTATGGATCAGTCTTTGGCCCTCAGCCCTTTATTTAGATTTTTTTTTTTTTTTTTTTTTGAGACGGAGTCTCTCTCTGTTGCCCTGGCTGGAGTGCAATAATGCAATCTTGGCTCATTGTAACCTCCACCTCCTGGGTTCAAGCGATTCTCCTGCCTCAGCCTCCCGAGTAGTTAGGATTACAGGTGAACACCACCACACCGGTTAATTTTTGTATTTTTAGTAGAGACGGGGTTTCACCATGTTGGGGTCTTGAACTCCTGACCTTGTGATCTGCCTGCCTTGGTCTCCCAAAGTGCTGAGATTACAGGCGTGAGCCACCGTGCCCGGTTAGATTTTTAAAACGTGACAACCCTCCAGTTTGTCTCCAGACTTGCCTCCACATCCCAGTGCCAGCCCCATATTTCCATCTGTCTAATGTTCTCTCAAATTCACATTCATGAAACCTACTACCCTCTTCTGCAACAAATGTCCCTCTGCCAACTCTTCCTTGTTAATTGGAATGGCCATTAACACTATTCTCAATGTCATGCAGACATAAGATCTGTAACTTTTATTCTTTCTTTTCTGAAGACAGTGGGCATTCAACAAATGTTTCTTGCATGAAACACCCACCAATGTTTTAACTCTTTTCTCCATTCTTACTGCCTCAGGCTTAATCCAAAGCCTTATTTCCCTATGTTTATCAGAATTCTACAGCAGCCTGTGATATTCTTCCTAGTTAGTAAAGATTGTACTCAAGTAGACCAGGAGTTAGCAAAGTTTGCTGTAACTTTAAAGTAGAATTCTGCCATTATAACTTTTTTTTTTTTTGAGACAAGGTCTTGCTCTGTTGCCCAGGCTACAGTGCAATGGCACAAACATGGCTCACTGCAGCCTTAACCTCCCAGGCTGAAGAAATCCTCATGCCTCCCAAGTAGCTGGGACCACAGGCACATGCCACCACACCTGGCCTTTTTTTTTTTTTTTTAAACTTTTTTGTAGAGACGGGGTCTTGCCATGTTGCCCAGGCTGGTTTCGAATTCCTGGGCTCAAGCAGTCATCTTGCCTTGGCCTCCCAAAATGCTGTGATTACAGGCATGAGCCACCCTGTCCAGCCTATGGTGTATATTCAGCCATAAACATTCCATAAACAAGTGGGTGTGGCTGTACTTCAACAAAATATTATATGCCAAAATAGGTGGGATGCTACATTTAGTGCCCAGGCCACAGTTTGCTAACATCTGCATTAGTCTATCAAGTTTTTCAAACCAAAACTTTTCTCATCCCTGCCAATTCAATACAGAATCCAATTATGTGGGTAGAGAAAAATCTAATTTTTTTCTTTTTTACATATAACACAGGTTGCCAGCTAGAAATTAAAATTAATTACTTAGGTATGTTGCTCATTACTTTCAAGACATTATTTTCCCTTTAAATTTATGGACCTTGTAAGAATAATTTACTGGAAATTACATCACTAGTACTGTAAAGGCTTTGAACTAAGCAGGACAAATCGCAACAGTTGGCAGCCAAGTCATCTTTCTGTCTTTTATGGAAGAACATATCAGGAATGATAGAAGCTGCCAATAAAAAATTTTGATTCAATGAAGCAGATGATGGTGACATTGATGGGCTTTTGATTTCAATAACCAGGAAGGCCCCAGAATTCCGCCAGATGCAGGAAAAAATAGCAACGTCCTCTCTAGACCTTGAGATGAAACTTGGCTATAAAAGAAGGTATAAAGAAATAATACAGAATGGCAGCTCAGACATCCTATTGTTCAACATAGAGCACAGCATGGTTCTCCCTGTATTAAAATGGGGTCTGTTAATTATTGACTTAGCCATTCCATAATGCATGCATATATCAAGACATCATGCATACCATAAATATATACAATTTTTATTTGTAATTAAAAAATGAATAATTTCTTTCTTTCATTACTGATAGTGCTCTAACATGGTGAATGTTCTTCAAACCCACTGGACTTTGTGTAAGAAGCATGGTTAGCACCAATCCCACAGAGTGACATGGTACAAGAAGGGAAAAGATGATCTGTATGCTGAGGGAAAGTGGCTTAATAGCAGGAAGGAGTGGCTATGTAGGCAGACCAAGCCAATCTTCTGGAAAAAGGCTAAAACTACAAACAAGATTGTGCTGAAGCTTAAGTGTTGGGCCCAACTGCAGATCTAAGAGAATGCTGGCTACTAAGAGATACAAGCATTTTTAACTGGGAAGGGATAAAAGGAGAAAAGGCCAAGTGATCCAGTTCTTAGCTTCATTTTTGGTTTTATTATGAAGACAATAAAAATTTGAGGTTATGTTAAAAAATAAATAAATAGGCTAGGTGTGGTGGCTATAGTCCTAGTTACTTGGGAGGATTGCTTGAGCCCAGGAGTTTGAGATTACAGTGAGCTATGACTACACCACTGTACTCCAGTCTGGGTGACAGAACAAGACCTTCTCTCTCTCTCTCTCTCTCTCCGTAAATAGATGTAGATAAATAAATGTAATATGGACTTCCACAAGTTACCTAATGTATCTATATACCCATTCAACAGCTAACTAATGTCCCCCCACTCCCTATTACAAACATAGAAATAACCAACATTCAGGAAATGAACAGTAAATTATTTACAAATACCTAAAAAGGAGTATCACATTCATAACAATGTTTATACATGCTGGGCTTCTTGCCAAATATGACTGGAATGAATAACTTAAAACCTTCCAATAGTTTCCCTCTCCATATTAAAATAAAACCAAAATTCCTCCTCACAGCCTGCTAGCACTACACGACATGGTGTCTGCCACTCTCTTTGACCTCACTGCTGACCTCCATGCTGCGACCACAATAGCCTTCTCTGCCCTTCAAACATGCCCAGCTTATTCTTACTTTAGGGGCCCTTCACTGGCCATCCCTCCGTAATACAAACACTCACAGCTTTACGTGGCTAATTTCTCTGTTTTTCTCTTTTCTTTTTGAGATGGAGTCTCACTCTGTCACCCAGGCTGGGTACAGCAGCATGATCTCGGCTCACTGCAACCTCTGTCTCCCGAGTTCAAGTGATTCTCCCGCCTCAGCCTCCCAAGTAGCTGGGATTATAGGTGCACACCATCACACCTAATTTTTGTATTTTTAGTAGAGACGGGGTTTCACCATGTTGGGCAGGTTGGAATTGAACTCCTGACCTAAAGTGATCCACTCGCCTTGGCTTCCCAAAGTGCTGGGATTACAGGCATGAGCCACCATACCCGGCCTTTTTTTTTTTTTCTTGAGGCAGAATCTCACTCTGTTACCCACACTGGAGTGCAGTGGCGCAATCTCGGCTGACTGCAACCTCCGCTTCCCAGGCTTAAGTGATCCTTCTGCCTTAGCTTCCCGAGTAGCTGGGACCACAGTGTGTGCCACCACACCTGGCTAATTTTTGTATTTTTTGTAGAGACAGGGTTTTGCCATATTGCCCAGGCTGGTCCTGAACTCCTAGGCTCAAGCCGTTATCCCATTTCGGCCTCCCAAAGTGATGGGATTACAGATGTGAGCCACTGCGCTCAGCTGACATGGTTTATCTCTACGGGTCTCAGCTCAGCTGACATGGTTTATCTCTCCAGGTCTCAGTTCAAGTGAGAACTTCCCACTGGCTTTCCTGGGCACCCAATCTAAACCAGTCTCCATCACTCTGAAAATCACCCTGCTTTACTGTTTTCAGTACTTGTATCTCAATCGGAAATGACCATGCACTTTATTTGTTTACCTACTATACACCATCCTCTCCCCAACATCATCAACTCCCCTACAACGTAAGACCCACAGGCACCAGTGAATCCCCAATACCCAGATGTGTGCATGACACTTGACACTTGGCCCTTGGGAAGGATTTTAAACAGTTAATATTTGCTGAGTAATTGCATAACCATCTGTGTCCCACATCAGGCTATGGTCTTTGGAAGGCCTGGGGGATTTCAGAATCCTAGGGATGACCCTCAAGGTAGCAGGACTATTTCAGAGAAACCTGTAGGCCAAAATGTTGAGACTCAAATAGTCTACCTTGGCTAGAGAGTATCTGTAGAAAACCAAATTTGGAAGATTTAAAAATGGCTGATGGTTCCTTGGATACATTCTGAATTTGAGTTAAGTAACCAAAAAGCTGAGTTGCTAGAAGAGAATTTGGAATTACCTGGGGGTGTGTGGTAAGCAAGGAGGATCCAGAGACATAAGACACTTTCTCGTAATGAGACTGGATGATCCAGTTGGAGCTCCCAAGGGCATAGCCAGAGCTCAGAGGAGTCACCTGGACCGCACCAAAAAGCTCCTAAAAGAGAACCACAGTAAGAATGTGCAATGAGCTTACAGTGACAGTCACACGAGGTAATTCTGCAGGGAAAAACAACATAAATATCCTCAGTTTAAAACAAAAATTATTTTAAAGTAAACCAGAGACTGGGCGCAATGGCTCACGCCTGTAATCCCAGCACTTTGGGAGGCTGAGGTCAGGAGTTCAAGACCAGCCTGGGCAACATGGTGAAACCCTGTCTCTACAAAAAAATACAAAAATTAGCTGGGCATGGTGGCACATGCCTGTAGTCCCCAAGTAGCTACTTGGGGCAGGAGGATCACTTGAGCCCGGGAAGTTGAGGCTGCAGTGAGCCGTGTTTGTACCACTGCACTCCAGCCTGGGTAACAAAGTGGGACCTTGTCTCAGTCAATCAATCAATAAAGTAAACTAGAAAGTTTTAAGGAAAACAGAAAGATGATGGAGATCAACTGGCAGACAAAGAAAGCAATCCTATAATCTTTACTTGTCACCTGAGAGCTTCAGCTCTCTTCCATGTCCCCAGGCACTCAAGGTTCACAAATTAAAAGGGAGAGATGAAATATTACCATATAGACCAAAGACTCACACACTTTGGCTTTCCTTTTTCATTTTCAGTTAGGTGTTAGGCCCTTGTTGTTCGGTACTGAGTAGCTCTGGGTACAGGATGACAATAAGAAATGGGAAGGCTTATCATTTAGCTCAGAGCTCAAAAGTCACACTCGGCACACTCTTCTCTTTTCCTGTTTCACCCATCCAAAATCTATAAAATCTAATGTGAACAGGATGAGACGCCTTTCTCCTGACTCCCTGCACGCTGACCAGTCGAATGCTGGCTGGTGATGGAGATGTGAGGGTGGGGAAAGAGCACCAATAAAATCCTGCGTGGAACGGAGGAAAGAACAGAGGCTCTGGATCCTCAGCAACGGAATGGCTTTAAAAACGTAACTATAGGATTCTTCCAAACAAGAAACAACAATATGAATGGAAAGCATTCATGAATGACTGAAATGTAATATGAATACTCACAATTTTCTGAGAATATCCCACCAGCTGGATTTTACTAAGGGCAGAGTTCACCTCTTGCATTGTATAGCATCTTCTCCAGGTTGAGACTTCCACTGCATCCTTGAGAGGAGAAGGTAACAGCCTGCAAATGGATCACAATGTCAACTACCAGGTGAACAGTTCTTCATGTTCTACAGCATTCCTTTCCAGTAATTTGTCCATTTGATCCAAATGGTTTAATTTACTGGCATATAATTGTTCATAGGATTCCTTTATGATCATTTCTCTTTTTTTATTTTTACTTTGAGACAAGAGTCTCGCTGTGTCACCAGGCTGGAGTGCTACGGCACGATCTCGGCTCACTGCAACCTCCGCCTCCCAGGTTCAAGCGAATCTCCTGCCTCAGCCTCCTAAGTAGCTGGGATTACAAGCACCCACCACCATGCCCAGCTAATTTTTGTATTTTTAGTAGAGATGGGGTTTCACCATGTTGGCCATGATGGTCTCAATCTCCTGTCCTTGTGATAGGCCCAACTCGGCCTCCCAAAGTGCTGGGATTACAGGCGTGAGCCACTGCGCCCAGCCATTTCTTTTTTTTAAAAAAAATAGAGACATGGTCTTGCTATGTCACCCAAAATGTGTCAACAGAAAAACATTTTATCATTTGCTCCAAAAGAATCAGGAGGAGACCTGAAGAGTAACTTCCCTGACATTCACTGTACAATACGGGTCCAAGTACTGGGGTGAAATGAATGCATGCCATTAGCCTCTCCTCTCTCTCCTGAAACAACACTGAACAATAGAAGAGGGCTTCACACACGCGCGCACACACACACACACACTCACACACACCCTTAAGACAAAGAGAATGAGAGAAGAGACAACAGCAAGGCATTTTAGAAAGTAGACAGACAAATGATAACTGACTTCGTAGGCCCAGGAAAGTTCAATACAAACGTTTAATTTCTACTGCAGAACCCACAAAAAATATGGCAACTGAAAACAACAGGTATATCAGGAAGTTTAATCAACCTAAAAACAAGAGGAACTGTTGAAAAAAGAGACGAGATACTTAGAACCTGCCAGATCTCCTCATTCCTTCCATATAGCTCAGCAGCTGTCCCTTCTCCTCTCAGGCATGCTACCAGAGGTTGTTCTCTGGAGGGAGTAAAAATGAAATTCTGGACTAGGGGAAACCATCAACTGAGGCAGCCTTCCTAAACAAAAATTTGCATATTCAGAGGAACAATGTTCCTCTCTTGATTTGGCTGCCAAAGCACTATGAGTAAGCGTATACCCCCCCAGGGTAGGGGGCTGAAAGAATCTTCTCTGAAGAATCCGATCAGCCTCAAAGAAAAAAATTAATGAAAAGATTCTAATGCAGAGGATTCCACAAAGAAACAGATTACTTTCTGGTAAAGTGTGGAATTGAACAAGCCCTACCCATTGCACACAGATTTTCTAATTAGTTTTTTTAATTGTCCAACTCTTAAACATGAGCCAATAGCCAAGGACCACCACAAATTTGAGAAAAGTCTCTAAAATAATAAAGGCCTCAAATGGGGGCAGAAGAGCAGGCACGGAAATTAGAAGAAATAAATTAGGCAGGTAGAAGAAACCTTTAAGAACAGCTTGTCCTTACTATCATTAGAAAAATATGGTAGTATAGTTAAGAAATGAGAAGAGATTGCTACAAAAAAAAAAGATTCAGAGAATAAAAAGAGCTGTTAGAAATTAGAAATACAATGTCATATAGAGAATGAAAGCATGCCAACAATACATTAGAATTTCAAAATAAGCTAAAAAGATTTAAAAGCTATACAAACATGAAAGAGGTACATACATGAAAAACCAGCAAAGCTTATAAATGAGGTGACAGAACTCAATAAAGAATTAGAAATAAAAGAAAACATCACTTTGGAAATGAAGACTAAACTACATGTTGAGCATCCCAAATCTGAAAACCTGAAATCAGAAATGGTCTAAAATCTGTAGCTTTTTGAGTGCAAACATGACACTCAAAGGAAATGCTCACTGGATTACTTTGGATTTTGGATTTGGGATGCTCAATCAGCAATATTCCAAAATCAGAAAAAATCTGAAGTCTGAAACACTTTGGTCTCAAGTATTTCACAGAAGGGAAACTCAACCTGTAATAGAAACACAAGAGTAGATTAACAAGAAATACCAAAAAGAAATGAAGAGATTTAAACAATTCAAAAGAACCTAACAAATATTGAAGACAGATAAGCAAGATGCCACATAAGGGTAATAGTAGTCCCTAACAGAAAACCAAGTGAGAGAATAAAAATTAACACTCATAATATTCAATTACTAAATACTGTAATTGCTAAAATAAAGAGACATGAAACTACACACTAAAAGAACACAGTGCACACTTGAGAATACTGACCCAGAACAATGAACACCAGACATATTCTGGGAAAATATTTAGACTACAAGCAAACCTTTGGGATCTAGGAAAAGAGCAAGTGACTCACAAGGAAAGAAAATTAGATTTTATCAGTATTTTTAACAGCAATGTTTAATATTAGAAAAAAATATGAGAACATATTTAAGATACTCAAAGAAAGAAAATGCAAGCCAAGGACTATATATCTAGCAAAACTGACTTTCAAGGCCAAAGATCACAGATAAACAATTATGAACATGCAGGAACTCAGGGAATATTGTTCTTGTGATCCCATCCTGAGAAATCTACTGAAGACTGAGTTTCAGACAATCAGAATGATGACAGAAACATCAGTATGCATGGGCCAGTAGTGAGCATTAAATATACAGTTACTAGTAGCTGACAGACTACATGAAGGTTAAAAGGAAGGGAGAATAGTATGTAATGAATACATATTCTGACAATACAGATATGGTAAAAGTGTAAAAAAAAAGGTGGGGGGAAATATGTATGCTCTGTTCTCCAAAGAGTACTAGAAACAATGACCAATTTAGTAGCAATGAGCATTGCTAACAACCAAAATGGGATCTTAAAATTCCACTTCCCATTGGAGAAACCAGGGTTTCTTGGAGAAATGGGTAATTTAGGGCAGAGAATGTACAAGAGGAGTCTTAAACATCCTGCTATCACAGATGGCAAGGAAACAATCAAAGACTACGAGGGTCACAATAAACGACCCAGAGGACAATTAGTCTGTTTTCACGCTGCTGATAAAGACATACCTGAGACTGGGAAGAAAAATAGGTTTAATTGGACTTACAGTTCCACATGGCTGGGGAGGCCTCAGAATCACGGTGGGAGGTGAAAGATACTTCTTACATGGCGGTGGCAAGAGAAAATGAGGAAGAAGCAAAAGCGGAAGCCCCGATAAACCCATCAGATTTTGTGAGACTTCTTCACTATCACGAGAATAGCACAGGAAAAACTGGTCCCCATGATTCCATTATCTCCCCCTGGGACCCTCCCACAACATGTGGGAATTCTGGGAGATACAATTCAAGTTGAGATTTGGGTGGGGACGCAGGCAAACCATATAAACACCTGACAAGGCTTTCAGTGTTCAAAGATGGGACAATTCCAGCTGAAACAACCACCACCACCACCCAATGGGTTGAAACCATGCAATATTTCAGAGGGGGCTGTGATTGGACTGGAGCTTTTGAGTTGCTGGGAATGTTCTCTTCCTTGACCAGGGGTGTGGCTTTAAGAGTGATTGCTTTATAATAATTTATTAAGCAATATATTAGTTTTGTGTGTTTTGATATCTGTGGGTTTTTTTTTTTTTTTTTTTTTGCTGCTGTTGTTTTTAGACAAGGTCTTGCTCTGTCACCTAGGCTGGAGTGCAGTGGCATAATCACAGCTCACTGCAGCCTCAACCTCCTGAGCTCAAGCAATCCTCCTGCCTCAGCTTCCAAAGTAGCTGGGACTACAGGTACGTGCCACCATGCCCGGCTCAGTTTATTTTTTGTAGAGATGGGATTTTGCCATGTTGCCCATGCCAGTCTCAAACTCCTGGACTCAAGCGATCTGCCCGCCATGGCCTCCCAAAGTGCTGGGATTATGGGCATGACTAATATCTGTGCTTTATATTACAATAAAAAGGTTAATTTAAAAATCAGAAGAATTGATGTCAAAAAAATATTACAGCAGGAATGAAACACTGATAGGAAGCTTGGGAAATAAAGGGAATTTTGTGGAAGAACAAACAAAAAGAAAAACAGAGATGGAAAACAGGAGAGAAAAATATTTAAATGACAATCTAAGAGGTTCAGCATCTAATAGCAAGAGCTGCAGAAAGAACACAGAAAATGGGGGTAGAAAACTTTTTTTTAAACCAGAATCAAAATTCTTAATTTTCTAAATTGGGAATTGACAAACCTTTTCCATAAGTGGCTGCAGATATTTTAAGCTTTGCAGATCACATATAGTCTCCACCACAACTATTCAACTTAGCCATGTAATAGCATACACAATAAGTAAACAAGTGTGGCTGTGTTCTGATAAAACTTTATAAAAACAGTGGTGGGCCAGATTTGGCCCAAACACAGTGCTGGCCTTAGCTGTCACTCCTGTTCTAAATTGAAAGGGCCCACTAATTACTCAGCACATGAATGAAACTGCTTCAGTAAGACCCATCACCACGAACTCAAGGAATAAAGACAAGATTCTAAAAGCTATCATATGGGAATCAACAGGTACAAACTAAAGATCTAGGTTCAAAATAGCATTGGATATTTCAACAGCACTCCTGGAAGCTAGAAGGAAATATGTTTTCAACATTGTAAGAGAAAATTATATCTAATGTAGATTTCTATCAAATAGTTTGAGGGTTATTTCTACCAAATAGTTTTAGATGTGCAGATCTACTGCACATCCCACACACTTCCCACACACTCTTTGTGTGGGAAAATTTACTTCCCACATACTCTTTGTCAGGCAGTTACTGGAGGATGTGGCCTGAAAAATGAAGGCATAAACAAGAAAAAGGAAGATACAGAAAACAGAATAAAGAAGCAAAGAAGTCTTCGGGATGATGGTGAGGAAAATCCTCAGCTGAAAGCCATGGCATTGGGCCCAAGACAGCTGACATCAGAGAGAGAAGGCTGGGGAGAAGACTTTTCAAGGAGATAAAAGTTGTCAGAATGCCTACGGAGACTGAACATGATGGGTGGCAGGATATGCCACCCCAAAATATGCCACTTCAGCATAAAGGTTATTTTGAGGTAAAGGCACCTGAAAAACAGCAGGTGCAGGAAGAGCTCTCTGACCATCTCTTTTTCTTCCTGAAAGGAGATGAAATCCCCATATGGAAGATGTCTTCCGTATAGCAGGAGGAAAGTAACATTTTTATCTGTAGGGAAAGGGAATGGAGTTCGAGAAAAACCTGTACCAGCAAACCTTGTTAAACCCTGATCTTCCCAGTCACTTCTCCACCCAATTGACTGCCCTAGCCCAAGTCCCCTTCCCTTGTCACATTTTCCCAATGTCCTGCTCTTTGTCCAACTCAGTGTCTGCGTTCAACTCTAACGGCTCCTTTGGGTCTACATTCTCCTGTGCGGACTCTTACATATATGTAACTTAATAAAATGTGTGTGCCTTTCTTCTGTTAACCTGTTTTATGTCAGTTTAATTTAGGCACAACTGGACACCCTAAGAGGGTAGAGGAGAAATTTAATCACTTACAAACATATTGAGGAGAGACAAGTAGGGAAACAGTATAGAGACAATAGGTACATAAAACAACTAGACAAATAAGAAAATAAGGTAATTAACTCAAGGGAAAACAAAAAGTTGCGCAAGATAGAAAAAATAATCCTAATAATCTTATATGGCCGGTGAATTGCATTTATACAGCCATAATAATGGAAACACTGAATTAAGATTTAACCAGAGTAGCACATATATCAAATCGTTCCTATGCTTTTTACCCTTGTTTCTTTAGCAACAAAATATCAATGATCCATTTTCATTACCTTCTACATAAACAGATACATGAAGATTTTCTTATTCACTTTCTTAGGTACACATAGTGAACTGCTTTAGGTTTTGCAATATTTATTCTATACATATTTACTGAGCACTGACTGTGGGCTCAGGACTTAAGTCACATAAGGGGAATGACATGCACAATATAGGGCTTCTGTTCACACTGTTCTTAAGTCTAAGAAAAATTTAATAGTACAGGGCAACAGGATGCCAAAAGCCTCGAGTCATCCTTGCCTATAGGCTGGCCTTCCCTCCCAGAAGGGCCTCAACAATACACTACAAATGCAAATCTCAAGATCTTATGCACACCTCCTCTCCTCCTTCCCCCAACTTTAATGATTCACCAATACATTGAGGATAAAATCCAAGGCTCTCAGCATGACTTCCTACGGCCCTTCTTTATCTGGGTGCTGCTTCCGCCTGTACTGTCTATACTGGGCTTTTCTAGTGCAAGGCCCTGCCTGCCTGCACCCCACCTACCTAAGTCCCTGTGTCTTCTACATTTTGAGTGGACAACATTTACTTGCTCTTGCTTAAAACCTAGACACACTTGTCACTTTTTCTCAGATCTTGTGACCCCAGTCTAGGCCAGGTGCTCACTCATGTGCTCTTCGGGAAGGCTGGCTGGCCCTGAGTCTGGCAGTACAGGGAAGTGGCACAGAAGCCCCCTTTGGACTGAGGCCACCGCAGGTGCTGCTGCTCCTGCATCTCTTACCTCCACATCCCCATAACTCATGACTGCCTGCTTTGAGGAAGGAGAGATTTCTCTCAGAGGCACTAGGAAATAATGGAAAAAAGAGAATTTACAACCAGACAAGTCTAGGTTTACATCTGGGAGTTAGCTCTTCACCTCCAAGCCTTAGTTTCCTCATCTATAAAATGGAGAGAATACTACCTTCCTTTGAGAGTTTCTCTGCAATGGGGAAATTATATATAATATAATGCATGTTAAGTGTCTGGTGCAGAAGAGATGCTGAGTCAAGGTTTGTCTCCAGCCCTGCTCCAACACAGCCCCAGAAGCACATGCATTTCCCTACAATACTGCAGTGGACTCCAACCCAGGGTGATTGACTCTGACGAGCAGCAACGATTCTGAACTTGAGAGGACTTAAGGAAAAACCCAAGGTTCTACCCAGCTTTGACTCCTCCTTTAAGTTCTCAGGATCAGGCAGCCCCGGGGCTTGAACCTCCTGGGGCCGCCCTACACAGAAAATGAAGACCTCTCACTCTGGGCCCGGTAGAAGCCAAAGAGTTTCTTGACTTAATAATGCCAGAGCTGGAAGGCTGTCACGGGAGTGGCTAGAGAGCAGGGACCGTGATGAATAATGATGAATAACACTTGCAACCCCAAGCACATCTCTCCATTCAGCTGAATTTCTTTCACATTGTCCCCAGCTTTGCCAGGGCCCTGCAACAGTCATTTCTCTTAAAGGCTGACTAGAAAGTCACACACAAGGCCAGAACTATACCTGCTTTCTTTCTGTGATTTTCCTTACCCATTATTTGACAACCAGTACTGCCATTACCCAGAACACCATACCACGTGGGCTTTCCTTCCTGCTAGCTCTGTCTTCTCTTGATGGCCCTTCCCAGCACAGCCTCGCCTTTCCATCTAGGACAACGTCCTGTGAAAATTCAGCAGATTAAGAACTGGAAGAGCCTTGCTCAAAAAGAGGCTTTGGTCACTTTAATGTTTTCACTGTGTGCTGGAGATGAAACAGTCTTATATTCAGCCTATTGAGTACTAGCAGTGTTCTGACCAAGCCCTTAGAAGGGAAAGTGGAAAGCATGAAGATGCAAAGCATCTACAACTTTTGTCCTCAACAACCCAGAAGTTATTTCTAGAGAAATTACTGGTGTTTCAAGTAGGGACACAATTTACTTAAGCAAAACAAAAGGTTCCTGAAGATCCGGGTATATTTCAGCCTGAATCGTTCCCATCTTTCCTTTTAAAGTAAATGGCATGGAAATCATAAACTTACGTTCTACAAAAACTGAAGAAAGCATTTGTTTATACAGAAATGTTCACTACAGATGATTTTTGCTAATCAGATCCATAGAACACTGTAGTTAGAAGAAGTCTTGTTAAATATGCCTTTTGTTTTGTATTTTATTAATACCCACTGAAAAGAGTAATGTGTATCTTTTTTCCTATTGTATCATATGATTCACACAGCAACACTTTTTTCATTTTTGTCTCCTCAGCACTGAGCACAGTGCCCAATATAAATGACACTCAAAAGAAAAAAAAGTTCAGTTGCTATCCCAGGAAAGAAAAGAACCAGCAATGGAATTATCAACGTGTCCCATCTGAACTGCACCATGTTTGGGTAGAGGTGAGCCCTGTAACTGTGAGAGGTGGTGAAAAAAATCAAGGAGGAGCTCAGGAGTAACCCGGAAGAGGAAAGCCAAGCCGTCCCCACTGCCTCTGGTCCAGTCTGACCCGCCCGGTTCAGGGTTTTGTTGCAGGCGCTTCTGCCATGGCTCCAAGTGACCCCCACCTACAGGATTCACCCCCTTGTGGAATCCTCTCCTCCTGAGTGTGAGGTGGATCAAGTGGCTTGCTTCTAACATGACAAAGATGATGATGGGCTGTCACTTCAGTGATTAGGTTACAAAAGACTAGGGCTTCTATCTTGCTCGCTCTCTTGCCCGCTTGGAATGGTCTCTTTTTCCTCATTCAAACCCTACTCAATCTACCCAGCCCAGTCTAAGTCTGGCCATTAAGCATCTATTTTTTTGCTTGACAAGCTCCTTGAGTACAGCCACTAAATCTTAAACTTTTCTGGGCGTTTTTCTACAAACTTATAATACCAGGCATTTGGTAGTTACTCAACAAGTAAGTCTGAAGTTCTCTGAATTTCATATTTCTGCCCACAAAGTCCTTTTGCTGACATCCTCTTTTATTCTTTCTAGATATTTACTTTGTTGTGCTTCCTCTATCTCCTAACACATCTTGTCTAACTTAGCTTTCCCAGAAACTCTCCTTATGCTTACTTGAGGTCCTAATTACAGAGAGGCATTTATAGAGCCATTTAAAGCCATTAGGATTATTGGCTGATTTTGGATAAGAAGGATAAGGAAACCCAGAGGGAACTAGTTCTGTTTTTTCTGGCTTTCTAATTTATCAAAGTCAAGTTCTCAGAGTCTAAATGTTTCATAAGTACTTTCTAAAGGATTTCATTGTTTTGCTTTGTTCTTACCACACTGGAGTGCCTGATGAACTTCTTTCCCAGGGCTCTGACATGATGCCAAAGCTCTGCGGCCTCTTCCTTCATCCTGCCAGCAAAATCAGCACACTTTTGTGTTTTTATTAAATATTAAAACTTTTAAGTCCAGAAGGACCACTTGGAAGGTGGTAAGTAAAAAACTGGCTGGGTATTAAGTGTTTGTTGAATGAATTAATGAATGAATAAATGAATTAACAAAATTAATGTAAGGACAGAATACAAAGAAGATAGGAATCAGGAAAGTTCCCCGCCTGACTCTCGTCACAGCAAAGGGCTTAACATGCCCGTGGGGCTAGGGTAGACTGGGTATGTTGGCAGAATAAGGACCCATATGGAGTTTGTGGAGCCTCAAAGTGAAGTATGTTTCAATATTAGCCAGAAACTAGGTTATAACCCCTGATGTTTATTTTAGATCAATTATTGCTTAAAAAATGGCAATTGCTTAGGCTACCAAAGCATGACAGGAATGACTCTTGAGAGCAACTCAACTATCTTTACTCTAATCCTATGCTCATGGAAAAATTTCTTATCCATAATTTGAGGTCTTAAGTGGACTTCCTGGCCAGCACAGAGTGTCCTGGATAGAGGAGTCACTCTAGTTCTGGAGCCAGTCAGAGGTCTTACTTTAAAGTGATTAATTGGGATTTTTGTTTGTCACTCAACATCCTGGGAGTCTGGTCAGCATGAATCAGTCCCTCAGAGGCTAATCAACTCCAAATGAAATGAAACAGTGAAGTGACCAGAATCGCAAAGTCCAACCAGCTGTGATTACTCCGTAAAAGCACTGCCGCTCTCTGACGGCCTGCCTTAAGGAGCCTCTCTCTGGACATCTTTTAGAACTCTAACACAAGTGGACTTAGAGATAATTTAATTCTTTTTTTACAGAAAAGGAGATTGAGTCTGAGAGTCTGAGTGACAGTGACAACTAACTACAGGTAACAGTGGAATTTGAAAACAGCTACCTTGCTTTCGTCAGAAAGGCAGTGTCTGAAGGTAAATTAGGCTGCGGAAGACAGATGTGTTCTAGTTAACAAAAGCAGATTACATAAGCCACGTATCTTATTAAAAGAGACAAGGACACTGGCATTTATTGAGCACCTACTGTGTGACTGGCATTGTTTTAAGAACTTAATCATACCACTCATTTAATCCTTACAACAATCCTATTAAGTTGTTAATATCACTTCTATTTTATGAAGGAGGAAACAGAGCCTAGAAGAAATAAGTTGCCACAACTACCAAGAAACAGATCTGAAATTCAAATATCAGTCTATTTGACCTCCAAGCACACACTTCTATCTTCTCTTCCTTTCAGAGTTAGTTGATAAATTCCTGTACGCATACCCAAGGAGCGTCAGAGCGGAGGAACTTCAACTTGAACATGCATGGTTTTAAGTCTTTTTTTTTTTTTTTTTTTTTGAGATGGAGTTTTGCTCTTGTTGCCCAGACTGGAGTGCAATGGCACGTTCTCGGCTCACCGCAACTTCCACCTCCCGGGTTCAAGCGATTCTCCTGCCTCAGCCTCCCACGTAGCTGGGATTATAAGTATGACTAATTTTGTATTTTTAGTAGAGACGGGGTTTCACCATGTTGGTCACGCTGGTCTTGAACTCCTGACCTCAGGTGATCCCAGGCTTGGCCCCCCAAAGTGCTGAGATTATAGGCATGAGCCACCAAGCCCAGCCAGTTTTAAGTCTTCCATAAGGTTATGAAGCCACATTTTAAGTTGTAAGTATTAAAAACTGCCACAAAAATTCAGCCAAGAATATATCAGTGCTTCATTGCTTAATGCTTGCATGAGGATGACAATATCTTGTAATGATTTATCTTTATTGTAATTGTAGATTTCTAATCTTATAAAAAGTGTTAGTTTTATACAAAAAAAGTACTAGAGGTGGGGTTACTTTCTTAAGTGGAATATCTTGCTTTATATTTTCCCATTGAAAACCTAAACTTAAGTGAGTGTGGGAAGTCAGAGACCCAAAATTATATTGTGAGGGATTCTCCTTTTCCTTCCCTTCAAAATCCATCTCTTTTTCAAGAGTAAACTGCAGTGTCAAAGTTAGGAAGAAGGATGACTAACTTCTTTGATATAAATCTCAAGGAGCACTGTCAACTGAGGCAGGAAGTTATACAGTTGCCAAAAACTAGGAGTAATAGTTTTTTTTTGGTACGTGTACTAATAATAAATCAAATGCTAATTCAAACTAACTTCAAATGATTTATGAGAATTTGTCAGATTCTTTTGAGTTTGAAAATTTCTAATTTACTATTTTCTTTAGTTGATAGTTTTATTAGTAATGTAAGCTACTAAGATGTATTAATTCTAGGCACTTTGACAAGATCTGCTTTGAGGCTGCCTATATATAGTATAATTCAAAAATTAGGGGCTCAAGCCTCAAATCGAATACCTCTCAAAGTAACTCTCTAAGAGCTACTTTGCTCAGATCATACGGGATTTTATTCTAATGTAGGAGCCAACATTTCTAAAAAGATTTTTTAAAAGTCACATTTACAACATCTAGACTTTGAGCTTCTAAGGAAGGCTTGGCAGCTGTGGGCTCACATTACCATATGGCCACGATCGCTGGAGCTACGAGTCAGCTGCCCCTATAGAGGGGTGTGGTTACTGGTCCACATTTTCCACCAGCCCATCTCACTCCTGTGTGTACCTTCCTCAGCCCTGTAGGCATTGTGGACCTATGATCCCTACTTTGGAAGACCTGGACAGGCAAAGCGCAAGAATGAAGAAAAAAAACAGAGCGAAAACATACAGAGAAGATAGATAGAGCCTATAAAATGGGAAAAATTTCCTTGAACTAGATAGCAAAAAGCAGCGTTTGTCAATGTAGCATGCTACAGTAGTTTGGGACGTTAGATATCAACTAGCTTGTGATAGAGAGAAATCTAAAGGTGATGTAAATCCCTTAGCACAAATATTATCCAAATGCAGCACTTTTAGAACTCTGGTCCAAGATTAAATTCTAGGTGAATATTTCAAAAGAACTCTTTCATTTGATGCCAATTAAAGAATAAATAGCTCTTCAGGCCAGGCATGGTGGCTCATGCCTATAATCCCAGCACTTTGGGAGGCTGAGGTGGGTGGATCACTTGAGGTCAGGAGTTTGAGACCAACCTGGCCAACAAGGTGAAACCCAAAAAATACAAAAATTAGCGGGCACGGTGGTGTGCACCTCTAGTCCCAGCTACTCAGCAGGTTGATGCAGGAGAATCGTTTGAACCCTGGGAGGTGAAGGCTGCAGTAAGCCGACATCGCACCACTGTACTGCAGCCTGGGTGACAGAGTGAGACCCTGTCTCAAAAAATTAAAAAAAAAAAAAAGCTCTTCAAATTATTCTACTACTTCTAGTATTTATGCTGAGTTTATCTAGGAGAAAAAGAGGACACAGCTATGGAGTGTCTCTTTCACACCTCAGTATGTTTTCCAATAATTAGACTCGTCCCTTTCTCTACCAATAACTATGGCTCATCTTATGCTCAAAAATCAAAACACAATCCTTGGCCAGGGTGAGAATCAAAGATGGCCTTCTCCAATAGTGCAAGTTACTACTCTCCTTGCTCCTCTACCAAATTAGTCTCAATAGTTTCTGATTTTTGCCCACCAGGTGGGCAAATATATTTCAACTAGCAGCTTCTTTTAAAAGGGAGATTTCCATTCTATTATAAAAATACATGCAAGTGTATGTTCATTGCAGCCCTATTCACAATAGCAAAGATATGGACTTAACCAAAATACCCATCAATGACAGACTGGATTAAAAAAATGTGGTACCTATACACCATGGAATACTATGCAGCCATAAAAAGGAATGAGATCATGTCTGTTGTAGGGACATAGATGGAGCTGAAGCCATTATCCTCAGCAAACTAACACAGGAACAGAAAACCAAACACCGCATGTTCTCACTTTTAAGTGGGAGCTGAACAATGAGAACACATGAACACAGGCAGGGGAACAACACACACTGGGGCCTCTCAGGGAGTGTGTGGCGGGAGGGAGAGCATTGGGATAAATAGCTAATGCATATGGGGCTTAATACCTAGGTGATGGGTTGATAGGTGCAGCAAACCACCATGGCACATGTTTACCTATGTAACAAACCTGCATGTCCCACACACATATCCCAGAACTTAAGATAAATTTTTTTTTAAAAAGGGAGCTTTCCTCTGCATCTTAGGAAATACCTTTCAGGCCCCTCCCTAGCCTTCTCCTCCTTTAGCCTCATTCATACTCTCCGTAATGTAGGTGGCACTTCTTTTGTGTGGCCAAATGGGAGGCAAAGGCAAAATGCTGAAGATTTTGCCCAAGGTCACAAGAGAAAAGGTGAAATAAGGATTTGGGGCTTCCTAAGACTTGGCCCAAGATTTGGGAGTCAGGAAATATTGCCTTTTTTTTTAGACAGAGTCTCGCTCTGTCCCCCAGGCTGGAGTGCAGTGGTGTGATCTTAGCTCACTGCAACCTCTGCCTCCCAGGTTCAAGCGATTCTCCTGCCTCAGCCTTCTGAGTGGCTGGAATTACAGGTGCCCGCCACCACGCCTGGCTAATTTTTTTTGTATTTTTGGTAGAGATGGGGGATTTCACCATATTGACCAGGCTGGTCTTGAACTCCTGACCTCAAGTGATCTGCCCACATCAGCCTCCCAAAGTGATGGGATTACAGGCCTGAGCCACTGCACCTGGCCAAGAAATACTGACTTTAGAACACTATTTGTGGTGTGCCAAAATTATTTGTGGCAAAACACTATAAAGGGTTTACATTTAAGAGGAAGAAGGGAAGCCAGAGCACACATGTTCCAGGGGAGAGAAAACAAAGTCCTGAGGTTTCTAAGAGGGAGATGTACGGAACCGGGGTCCTGTCCAGTCCAGTGGGCACACAGGAGAGAAAAGAAAAGAAGGGAGGTATCAGAACCGAGGGCAAGAGAAAAGGGAGCTGGGAACAAGAATGTGGTACTGCACCAGGGCAGTCAGATCAAGGAGGCCATTCACATACACACCGAAGACTTATAAATGCACATGTCCAGAAAATGTTTTCTAATGTGAAGACATGCCCACACCATACATCCCCAAACAAGGAAACAGACATTCAAAAGATCCTTAAAACACAGAGAAAATATGCACAGATAAGCCTAATTCCTCGTCCCGACACGAGAAGCGGCTCACACGCACATAAGAGGCATGTGTGTGTGCACGAGAGGTGGCCCAGCAGATGAGTTAGGAGCATGGACCCTGCAGCCAGGCTAGCTGGCTGTCTGGGTTTGAATCCAGATCCTGCCACTCACTAGCTGTGTGACCTTGGGCAAGTTACTTAATCTCTCTGTGTTAGTTTTCTCTCCTGTAAAAAAGTAATAACACTGCCTGGGCGTGGTGGCTCACCCCTGTAATCCCAACACTTTGGGAGGCTGAGGTGGGCAGATCACGAGGTCAGGAGTTCAAGACCAGTCTGGCCAATATGGTGAAACCCGATCTCTACTAAAAATACAAAAATTAGCTAGGCATGGTGGCGCTTACCTGTAGTCCCAGCTACTTGGGAGCCTGAGGCAGAAGAATCGCCTGAATCTTGGGAGGCAGGGGTTAGAGTGAGCCGAAATTGCACCACTGCACTCCAGCCTGGGAGACAGAGTGAAACTCCATCTCAAAAAAAAAAAAAAAAAAAAAAAGTAGTAACACCACTACCTACCTACCTATTCATTAAAGGAATAAATAAAATAACACATTTAGAAGAGTGCCTGGCACACAACAAGTGTTACATAAGTAAAATAAATAACATGTGTACAAAGGATTGCACGGAGGAGACTCATGCTCAAGCTCCGAAATAGTCACTATAGAAAAAGTGGATTCCTCTAGCTACATATTTATACTCTAATCGAAAGAAGATCTGCAAAAACTAAGACATTCTAATGTTGAAATGAGCAGATGACTATAAATCGCTGTTCTAGAGGCAAAGAGAAACCAGCGCCAACTGGAAAAAAGTGGACTTGGGTAGGAGCATATGGAACATAAACTGCCTAAGAAATTATAAGATTATGCCGGGTGCAGTGGCTCACACGTGTAATCCCAGCACTTTGGGAGGCCAAGGCGGGTGGATTGCAAGGTCAAGAGATCAAGACCATCCTGGCCAACATGGTGAAACCCCCACCTCTACTAAAAATACGAAAATTAGCTGGGTGTGGTGGCACACACCTGTAGTCCCAGCTACTCAGGAGCCTGAGGCAGGAGAATCGCTTGAACCCTGGAGGTGGAGATTGCAGTGAGCCAGGATCACACCACTGCACTCCAGCCTGGGTGACAGAGTGAGACTCCGTCTCAAAAAAAAAAAAAAAAAAGAAAAAAGAAAAAAAAGAAATCAAAAGACTGGTTTTTACTCCAGACTTGATGCCACCATCAGAAAGTGTGGCTGTTGTGGGGCCTGGAGGTAAAGGCAGAATTGCTAAGGTTAGAGAAAGCCCAGTGTGTTAACATCCACAGGGTACTCTGTTGCCAATTTAAATAAGAGAACATGGAAGTGAAATCAAGCTGCTTGCTTCTACCATATTTCTCCTTACTTCATCTCTTACAGCCTGGTTTCTGGACCTAGCACTCTACGGCAACTCACCTCTCTGGGATTGTTAAGGACTTCCCCATTCCGATAGCCAAGGGCCTCATCTCCATTTTACTTGATATTTCTGCAGCATCTGAGACCAACAACAACCTGTATTTTCTGAAACTTCCTTGTCCCTTGGCTTCCACTCAGCTCTCGTCTTACCTTCTTAATTACTTACAGCCTCTTTTACAACACTTACCAGTTCTTTTCAATTCTATCTCGGAAATTCCTTTGAAGTTAGACTTCAGCTTCATGCTCACGGATACCGCCTTAGCTCAGGGCTTTGTCATCTCCCCTGGGTTTCAGCAGTCACACTGCTGGTCCTCCTGCCTGTCTCTGCATTCCTGTCCATCCTTTACACTGCTTCCAGAGTTACTTTCCCCAAAACAAATGTGGTCATTTGTCTCCTTATAAACCTCCACTGGCCGACTTCACACTCTCAACAATATAAAACTCAAACTTCACATATGATAATCTTTATTCTCTTCCTCCAACTCACCCCTTTACTTGCACCTCTCACCTCTCTACTCACCCTAATCCACACTGAACATCTCACTGTTCCCTGAATATACTATGTCCCATGACACCATGCCTGGATTTCTCTTCTCAACCTCTGCTATAGGAACAAGTCCATTTCTTCTTCCAAGACCCATCTTAACTGTCATCTCCTAAGGAATGTCCTTCTCAGCCTTCCTAAGCAGGGTTCTTCAGTTTCTGAGTGCCTACAGCACTGGGGGCAAACATCTCTTTTTTTTTTTTTGAGACAGAGTTTCACCCTTGTTGCCCAGGCTGGAGTACAATGGTGCAATCTCAGCTCACTGAAACCTCTGCTTCCCGGGTTCAAGCAATTCTCCTGCCTCAGCCTCCCGAGTAGCTGTGATTACAGGCATGTGCTACCACCCAGCTAATTTTTTTGTATTTTTCGTAGAGACGGGGTTTCTCCATGTTGGTCAGGCTGGTCTCAAACTCCCAAACTCAGGTGATCTGCCCATCTCGGCCTCCCAAAGTGCTGGGATTACAGGCGTGAGTCACTGTGCCTAGCTGGCAAACATCTCTTCTAAGACATGCCATGCAAACTGCTAACTGACCTGTTGAGTTATCTGATTTTCCATTAAACTTTGACCACCTCAAGAGCCAGTTGTTCCTAAAAACTCCAGTACCCAGCATAGCACCTTGCACATAGTTGCCTCTCAAAAAATGTTGGTTGAATCAAATATAACCCTTTCGTGTATTAGGAAAAAGAGAATCTTTAATATAACCAAATCATTGTTTAAGCATAGAGGAAGAAATCAAATGAGACTGCTTTGTAAAGCACCTGGCTCTATAGTCTCTGGGTAAGAGAGTGGTCTGTTTCTCACCTCTGAATGTCCTTATTCTTCCACAAGGAGGCAGACTGAGCCTTTGGCACTCTTTCAATGAAATTCACCAGCTCTTCCATGAGAAGCCTGAGTTTAAACAAAAAAAGTGAGGAACACCCATTAAAAAATTAGAGAAACACCCCATACTCTAACAGTTGGCCAGGAGAAATGACTTGCCAACCTCCCCCTACACCATCTCATCATCCATCTTCCTCTCTGCTGCACATAAACTTGATCACCATTTGATATAAAGTTAAACAAAATCCTCACTTTCTTATTGCATTTCCATGCTAAAAATTCTGAACTTAAACAATTTAATTCACCTTTAAAACAAGGCTGGCCTGTTTCTTGTCTCTAATCATAGAAATACACAAGCCTGTTTTAACTCTCACTCTAAGATCTGTACCTTTATGTTACTGAAAATATATAGGGAGAAGTTAAATGACTGTCAGGTATCTAATTTTGGTGACACAGCAGGGTGTGGGCAGGACTGTTTTTTTAAATGACAATATTAAATGAACTTTTTTTTTTTTTTTTTTGAGACAGAGTTTCGTTCTTGTTGCCCAGGTTAGAGTGCAATGGCACAATCTCAGCTCACTGCAACCTCCGCCTCCTGGGTTCAAGGGATTCTCCTGCCTCAGCCACTCGAGTAGCTGGGATTACAGGCACACACCACTATGCCCAGATAATTTTTTGTATTTTTAGTAGAGACGGGGTTTCACTATGTTGGCCAGGCTGGTCTTGAACTCCTGACCTCAGGTGATCCACCCACCTCGGCCTCCCAAAGTGCTGGGGGATTACAGGCATGAGCCACCGTGGCCAGCCTAAATGAACATTTTAAATGGATAAAATAAGTTTTCTTGATATGTTTTAGGAATTAGCAAAATTCCATGTGGAAGAATACTCCAAGGACAAATGGAGTAGGCTGCTAAATGCAGAAGGCTAGCTCTCTCTGAGATGAGCTGGAGTACCACAGAACCAGGGATGAGGAATCTAAGAAATCCTGTGCTATCAGTTAGATCAAGGTACACAGGCTTTGGGGATTCACAGGACAGAGAACTGCGGGAATTCTTGATGGCCAGAGGATGACCACAAAGCTAGAAATGGATTTAACACCTTGAATCTCCATTCCTAATCTAATATTGGTGATCCATATTGACTTAAATCCCCTCAAAGTTAACATATACATAATGGTAAGCCATTAATGTATTAGCATTTGAAAGCTAAAGAACTTCATTTTATTCTCATTTATTTATTTTGGCCTAATACCATCTCCTCCTTCCATCTTGAAGGAAGAGTGCTAGTTTCAACATCTCAAGACCTGTGATTCAGGCTCACTGGTGTCCTGGATGTAGCTTTCATAGGAACAGTTTGGTGTGCTGATCCTCACTGCTTTAACTTTTCCAGATTACAGGCTAGTTTTTTAGCTTATCCTCTCAATTGAAACCAATGCATCACTTCGAGTGTTTTACTTTCCTATGAGAGCCCTTCCTCAGCTCCCTAATGGTTACATACACAGTGCAGGTAATATGGTTTGACATAAAAACAAGAAAACACATTATTTCATCTGCAAGACTCTAGAATCCAACCTAGGAGTCTACAGCAATTCTCAAGTCTCACATTTTGGAACCTGACAGTTTCAACTTATACCGTACTTATTAATTTATTTCAAAAAAAATGAAAATAAACTGACAAATTTTTTTTTCTGGAGTAATTTTCTTTACCTAATTTCTCACTAAATGATACCATTGTTACTTGTGGTAACCACCTGTGTCACAAAGGCTTAGTAGAAGCAGAGAAAGGGATGGCAGAGGCTTCTTAGAGTCAAAGGAAAACTGCAGTTTTACTCCTAGACTGCTCAGTTTCACTCTGTCAACAGCAGAGACAACTTAACCATCTATTTACTTATCTATCCTGTATTTTCTACAAGCTGTCTCCATTTATAGTCTACAACAAACCACAAAAAGGGGGAGTTTTGAAAGCAAAGCAATAAAATTTCTTCTTCTTAAAGATGCTACACTCTTTCCCTCTGAAGCTCTCTGCCTTGCATCTTTGTGGCATCGTTCTAAACATTACCTCCCCTAATTACTAGCCTCTGTACAGAGGAGCTGTCTCCATGAACTCCTTCCAATTAATTTATAAGAAAAAAGACCAACAAGGCTACTTGCACTATCAATCCTTAGGCATTTCCAATGAACATTCCTCATCTAGAGAGTCGCTTACTCCTGCCTGTTCTTTGGGTTAGTTGTTCAGAAGGAACTAACCACCAGCCCTGGTATAATACTGTGATAGCGTCATCACTGAGGGAGGAGCTCCGCAGCGACATCCTAGCAGGATCAGAATCAACCCTCTTACCTGCCGATCTGGACAGTGGGTTCTGTGGCATACACTGTGCCTGTGAAGCCGGTGTGCTCGGTGATGTATGGCAGCGCCATCATACAGTGATAGTTAGAGATGAGAATCACATCTACTGTAGACAGATCTATTAGCTCCGTCTGAAAAGAAAGGGAGGGAATGATATATATCTGTTCAGGGATCTATCAATATGATGTGACTAAAAAACGATGTTGTCAGAATGCAGAGAAGTAGTTTTTGTATTGCAGAATAACGATGGCTTTCCTGCAACACTGCCATTCTCTCATTTGAAGAGGTTTTCTACACTGACATTAAGTAGCAGGACAGGATGGCCAGCAGCGAGAACACAGCCAGCCCAGAGGCAGCACTCTGATTTTACTAGAACAGAATTCTTCTGAATTAGACTTATGAGGTTAAATGACAGCAGGACCCTTCGGCAGCTGCTGCCAGGCAAGTGAAACCAGGTAACTGCAAGCAGAGAGAGCAGCATATAGGTGGCAAGCACACACTAGAACATAACATCCCATTGCTACAGATTAATGGGCAGCGGGGATGCAGCACACAGAAACCAGCTCTTCAAAAGCCAGATGGAGAGACAACTTGTTTTGTTTTTTCTTTTGAGATAACTTTTGTTGGTTTAGTGCTGGTTATAGAGCCCCCCCAAAAAGCGTAGTGGCAGTCATGAAAGGAAATAATCCTTTCACCTTCCATCCTAATCTTAACCCCAGATCTGCCCTTTTAAGTCCATCACTAAGGTCATGTAAAAAGGAAGAAAAGACAGGTTAGCATGTGAGGGAAAAGGCTATCCAAGTTTGGGTAAATTTTAGGAAAACTCCTAAAATTTTTCCACATATTTAAGTCCTTCCAATCTGTCAAGACGCAATTCTCTTCTTCCACTAGGTCTTCCTGATTTGCTCAGATGAAAGAAACCACATCTTCCTCAGAACTCCCAAAGTATTGCATGTGTAACTCAATTTTTAACTTTTTATTTCTTTTTGAGACAGAGTAGCTGGGATTACAGGGGTGCCCTACCATGCCTGGCTAATTTTTGAATTTTTGTAGAGATGGGGTTTCGCCACGTTGGCCAAGCTGGTCTCAAACTCCTGGCCTCAAGTGATCTGGCTGCCTCAGCCTCCCAAAGTGCTGGGATTACACCAAGCCACCAAGCCCGGTCTGTATGTGTAACTCTTATGACAGTTCACAATCTATACACAACACCTCAAAGTAGCACTTTGTCCTGTGTGACTCCTCTGTTCCCTCCCACCTGTGGCAGCCAGTACCTAACAAGCCTTGGTGTGCTTCTGTTGAAGGAATGCAGCTTTATTAGCAGCACGTTCTGGGAGAAGTGAGACACCGTGGTTCAGAGACAACCCATCACTCACAGGGCCCTCCACCATGGAGGAGCTAACCCTGGAAATATATGGTGCACTAAGGAAAAGCAAGTGACTCGGTTAAGAGGTGGGTCCTTGAGATAATACACCCCCACGAAGAAGAAATAAGAAAGATGATGTGACATAAGCAGATGAAGAGAGGGAGGGTGCCATTCTGGCTATGGGTATTTTACAGCTGAGTAACTTTACAAATAAAACGAGTAATTTAATAAAGCTGCCAGGCAGCATTGGCCCCTGAGGACAGGATGTCAGCAGAGGTCATAAGCCACTCAGTGCCAGGGTACTGCTGTCTGTGTGAACACCATGCCTAATGAACAGCCAACCTATCCCAACCTTCACCTCAAGTTGTGCACTGCCTTTGCAAGACAGTGTCCTCCTCATGAAGGACCATGTAACTCTTTGCTGGTCCTACTCTCTACTACCTCCCCTAGCATCATTTTTAAACAAACAAGGAAATTAAGACAGAGTAGCACAGTGATAGATCCAGAAGAAAACAATGCAAATCACACTGAAGCAACAATAAAGCTAAAAATCATCACCACCAGTCCTCATGTATACAGGAACTGGGTGAGAAAACTTGCAATTTCTCCTTAAGAACCAGCCCACAGAGTCTAGAATTATAAAAAATAAAAAATTATTCTGTTAGTATGTATCAAGAGTGTATGCTTACATAAAACATTTTTCCTCTGTGAAATTCAACATCCAAACCACATTTATATACAGGTAATTCTTGACCAACACAGGGGTTAGGGGTGCTGACCCACTGTACAGTTGAAAATAACTTTTGACTCCCCCAGAACTTAACTACTAATAGCCTACTGTTGACTAGAAGCCTTCCTGATAACATATTTAACACATACTTTGCATATATACTATATACTGTATTCTTACAATAAAATAAGCTAGAGAAAAGGAAACGTTATTAAGAAAATGATGAGGAGCCAGATGTGGTGGCTCATGCCTGTAATCCCAGCACTTTGGGGGGCTGAGGTGGGAGGACTGCTTGAGGCCAGGAGTTTGAGACCAGCCTGGTTAACATAGTGAGACCTTGTCTCTACAAAAAATGTTTCAACAATTAGCCAGGCATGGTGTTGCACATGTGTAGTCCCAGCTACTTGGAGGCTGAGACAGGAAGATCACTTCTGTCCAGGAGGTTGAGGCTGCAGTGAATTATGGTTGTGCCATCATACTTCAGGCTGGGCAGTACAGTGAGACCCCATCTCAAAAAAAAATCATAAGGAAAAGTAAGTGTACTTTAGTGATAGTAAAAGTAAAATACATTTACTATCCATTAAGTGGAAGTGAATCATCATAGAGGTCTTCATTTTTCTCATCTTCACATTAAACAGACTGAGGAGGAGGAGGAAGAGGAGGGGTTGGTCTTGTTGTCTTGGGTGGCAGAGGGGAAGAAGTGTAGGAGGTAGAAGGCAAGGCAGGAGAAGCAGGCACACTCGGAGTGCTTACAGATATACGTCGTAATTTGTTGGATGTTTTCACGTTTTCATTTCTCTAAAAATGTTTCTATATGGTATCAATCCTTCTTCCACCATTTTAGTTTCTGTGCCCATATCACAGAAGGATCCAAGTTGTGAAAGAAATCAAGAGCAGTCTTGAATAATCAGAACCCTTCTGCCAGACTGTCTAATGTCAATTTGTTTTCCAGCACTGCTTCATGTCTTCTTCTTCATCATCTGGCACTGGTTCAGAAGCACTCATCTTGGTCGGGTCATCTTCTGTTAACTCCTCTGGTGTGTGTTAATAGGCTCCTGAATTTCTCCAAGCTCCATATCTTGAAACGCTTCACTTCCCACTTTTTCTTTTTTTTTTTTGTCATATCCACAGTCTCTTTCCTAATTTCCTTGACTGGTTCTGTTCTAAATCCTGTGAAGTACAACACCTGGACACAGTTTTGTCTAGCAGGAATTTATTTATTGTTTCAGGCTTCATGGCTCGCTCTGTAACAATGATGGCAGGTTCAATGGTGTAATCCTTCCAGGCTTTCATGATGTTCTATTGGGGTCCTCTTCCACAGAGTTGACAGTCCTTTCCATAGAGTACTGTGTGTGATGAGGCTCAAACGTTCTTATGACCTCCTGATCTAGAGGCTGAATTAGTGATGGTGTGTTTATGGCATTAGACCACTCTGACACCTTTGGAGTCGAACTCATGGGATTATGGGTGGCCAGGGGCATTGTCCAATACTGAAAGAACTTTAAAATGCAGTCCCTTAGTGGCAAGGTACTTCTTGACTTCAGGGACAAAGCATCAATGGAATCCTGACAAGCGGTTCTCGCCGCCCAGGCCTTCTTGTTGTACAAGCCAAAGACTGGCAACTGGTGTTTATCTTTTTTCTTCAAGGATCAGGGGTTGGCCACTTTATAGATAAAGGCAGTCCTGATAAAAAATCCAAGTGCATTTGTACAAAACAGTAGAGTTAGCCTATCCCTTCCTGCTTTAAGTGTTAGAACTCACTTCTCTTCCTAATAAATGTTTTTTTGTGACATTTTCTCCCAGAATAGGACACTTTCATCTGCATTAAAAACCTGTTCAGGCAGATAGTCTTTCTCCTCAATGATTTTCTTAATGGCATCTAGGAATTTGTCTGCTGTCTCTTGGCTGGAGGAAGCTGCTTTTCTTGTTATCTTGACATTTTTTTAAGCTTTCCTTTTGCTTTGTCATATAATGATTTCACTTTTTCCTGAATTACATCAGAGTCTACAGGTATGCCTTTCTTACAGCAAACTTGCACCCACATAAAGCTGCATTTTCAATGAGATAAAAATGTATTTCACAAGAAGTACAAGTTTTCATGCCTGCTGGTGTAGCTACAGTGACAGCTTCATGTATTTTCCCTTGCTTTTTTCTTCTTCCTTTTTTTTTTTTTTTTTTAAACAATGGTCCTTATGCTGGATTCATTTGTCTTGAAATGGTGGGCAATATCAGCTGCAGATTTCAATCTACATATCAGGCACTTCAACTTTTCCTTGTAATGTCATGACTTTTCTTTGCTTCTTGGGAGCACTTCAAGCATCACTAGTGGCACTTCGTATGGGTCCCATGGTGTTATTCAAGGTTTACGGTACTGCATTAAACACGACGCAAGATCCATGAGAACTGCGAGAGATCACTCTTTACTGCAATACGCAATTTACAGGAGAGGGGAACTGCTCACATGGAGATGACTGGCATCACACGGTGTTTTAAGCGGATACTTGAACTCCCCACAACAGCAACAGGAGGTGGCTATGAAGTTATATACTGTACTACAGTTTTATGCGTATGATTAAATACTGAATCTTAATGCTCGTTTATGTTTCTTTTGAGTGCAAATCGTTGTCACCTATGGTCTGTAAATGTTGGTGTGCATAGTTTTGATAAATTTTAACTTTTTTAGCCGGGTGCGGTGGCTCAAACCTGTAATTCCAGCACTTTGGGAGGCTGACGCAGATCGCTTGAGCTCAGGAGTTCAAGACCAGCTTGGGCAACAAGGCAAAACCCCATCTTTACAAAAAATACAGAATTAGCAGGGTGTGGTTGTGTGCACCTGTGGTCCCAGCTACTTGGGAGGTTGAGGTGGGAGGATGGCTTGAGCCAGGAAGGCGGAGGTTGCAGTGAGCTGAGATCGCACCACTGCACTCCAGCCTGGGCAATAGAGCCAATTTAAAAAAATTATCAGCCGGGCGTGGTGGGTCACGCCTGTAATCCCAGCACTTTGGGGGGCCGAGGCGGGTGGATCACCTGAGGTCAGGAGTTTAAGACCAGCCTGGCCAACATGGTGAAACCCCTCTCTACTAAAAATACAAAAATTAGCCAGGCATAGTGGTGGGCACCTGTAATCCCAGCTACTTGGGAGGCTGAGGCAGGAGAATTGCTTGAACCCAGGAGGCTGAGGTTGCAATGAGCCAAGATTGCACCACTGTACTCCAGCCTAGGTGACAGAGCGAGATTCTGTCTCAAAAAAAAAAAAATTATCTTTTTATAATAAATTTGTGTATACTTTATGGTGATAAATGAGAAAATAGACTAGTTTCTATACATATTTTATGCATTCATGACATGCCTAAAGTTTTCTTAAGTTTTTTGCTATTTCTAGACTATGCAGTTCACCTGCAAGTTTTTTCAAATTGTCATAATGAAAAACTCCACATGTAAGTGGACTTCCCCAGTTCAAACTCGTGTTGTTCAAGGGTCAACTGTACTCACATATTTACTTACATATGTTCACTTAATGGAATCCAGTAAAGATTACTCTATCTTTAAAACTGCTATATACAAACACCTGGGGTTCCACAGACCATAAATTCAATCAAAACAACCCTCATTTGCTGGTTGCGTACTGTACTGGGATACAAAGATATTTAAGCTATTTGTACTAGTTTGTAAATTTCATGAGGATTGAGACTATGGCTGCATGGCTCACCCACAAGTCAGTGAAGACTGGGCTATAATAAGTGCCTCTCTCCTGCTTCCATTACTCTCCCATTTTTTTCCAACCATACAAGGCCTGGCTCTACTTTAAAACAGTGACTATTACTAATTTGTGCCCTAACATCTTGCCTGAAAAAATGTATATGGCTCTAGAACCCTAAATATATCAATAATCCTTTAGCTTGGCAAAAATGAACTGTGGAATGGTAACTGTCTAATTTAAAAGCCGAGTACCCTATAGAGCAAGTCAGAAAGCCATCGGAACAGCAATTCATAAATTCTACAGTGGTGTCCATAAATGGAAGGTTGCAGTAGTCAGTGTCACACGTGGTCAACTGAAAACAAATGTAGCACCTAGGATTAGGAATCTTCAAACAGAAGGGGAACTGCCCTACCAATTCCTAAGTGACAAATGAGGATGACAAAATGACTTTGGTTAACGGTGAGAGGGAGAGCTCTGGATTCTTGGATTCCTTCAGCTTTACACTTACTACTAAATCTCAAACTTTCTCCCTTATCTGACACCTTCAATTACCACGTTTGTCTGTTTTTCTTTTTCTGTTTGCTCTGGTACCCTCAAAGACAGATACACATACTTCCAAGAGAGAAAAATGTTGATCTACAGGATATTAAACAAAGTGTAGAAATGGAAAGAGAAGGAAGAAGAGAAAACAAAAATCAGAGAAACTGCACTCCAAATTCTTTTTCTCTTTGGTCCTGAATTTGTGGAACTATTTTCTACAGGCACTGCGATCCACTGGGCATAAGGAAAAAAGAGGATGGCAGCTTCTCATGAACCTGGGAGCAGCTCCGGCTTTCCACATTTCATATGTCTGTTAAGAACCGCACCTAGGCTACTCTGGGGATTAGGCCTCTCAGCTGAGATTAAGCTGCCTTGAAAACAAATGGAAACTGATCCTAGTTTCCTTTGAAAGGATGAAACTGGCCCCACACCCTAACAACAAGTCTCACTGTGATAATAATACGTAAGTGATTGTTTTCTATGACTCAGTTCAGAATCTATGAATTTCAAACAATATTCAATATGGTATTTCAAGTCAGCAAGAATTTTTACAATTTACTGGCATTGGCTAAATAATAGCAATTGTCAATTACCCACCATAAAGCAAGACCAGGACACATAAGGCTAACCTAAGCACACAGGCATCAGAATCACAAAACTAAAAGGGTTGAGTTATTTCCTTACCTTGCTCAAAACTATGCCCTAGTAGGAGTATTAGTGGGGATTACAGAAAGAACCGGAAATAGGAAGAAGAGAGTGACGTAAATGATTTACAAACAATATAAAAAGCTGCTAAATGATCACATTTTGGCTGTGTAACAATGTGCCTGGAATAACAGATTCATTTAAACTTGGAAACAGGAAGCTAAGCCTCTTAAAATTATTTCTTGACTTC